>NC_058026.1:22212392-22539892 GCF_019176455.1 Solea senegalensis
AACAATATCCCGAAATGAACTAGCCTGCCATAATAATGTTTGGGGGGGTGTTTTGTGTTTATTGTGCGTCGTAGAATGATGATGAACAATGAGCTGAATTTCACTAAAATCAGACTTGATTGTAGAAGGTGCCCTCTGGTCTGTTCTACTCGTTATATGACATTCCTAAAATATTCAATTTCAGAACACGCATGCCTTTGAGAGGATTGTGGTTAGCCAAATTTATGAAGCTAAAGCCATAATTACTTCACTAATTTGCAGCGTTTGTGCTAAACCGATAAGACGCTCTCTTTCATGGGATTCGGCGGCTGCCATCGGTAATGTGGCTGCTTTGGGTAAAAGTGATTTAAAGCCCATTTCACACTTTGCTTATGAAGAGAGTGATGGTTGCACATTCTCAATTTCACACGGCTGCCGTCGTGACCACACGCCTTGCATTTAATGCAAACACAACTCGGAGTTAAAGAAAACGTCTCTCTCTTCTGACTTCTGTCTACATTGCATGTTGAGTATTCTGCGGATTCACACTGACAAATCTGCACCGAGCTGTTTTAAATGCAGTGTCAACACTCAGTTCTACTGAAGGTAGCAATGAGGGTGTGGATGGAGCTGGTGAATGCATTACCAAGTACAAGGAACTCACTTCGACTATAGTAACAGCAAATATGGTTAAAAGGCTGAGGACGGATTTGGTTAAATTGAAAAGCAAGTAGGTAGAAGCTTAACCTAATTACTTTCCTAAATTGTGAATCTCCATAAAGACATTAAAGACAGGGAAATGAAAAGTTGATTTAGGACTGTTTTAGAGTCCTGAACACAACCTAGTCAGTCTCATTTAGAACTTATGGACATTTTTGTTTTCATTACATCTCAAAGTTTGATTAAAAAGTGCAAATATGGCACTTTTAACAGTAAAAATGTCTGATTTACAGTGTGGTGGTAGTCACAGATGTCCTGAACACAACATAGCAAGTCTTGTCCAGAAAAAAATCAATGATTGCATGAAGTCTCTCAATGTACACGCTGAGACCAAACGTGATGGGATCAGTCAAGTTAAAGTTAGTAATCTTGGAACCAGTCCATTCAAGTCATTAGGTTTTACTCTCTGGGATCATGGATCTGTTTCATGGCTGATGTGGATTTCAGTCTGGGCAAACTGATCCAGAGTCTGGACCATCTCAAGAGTCATGTTAAAAAAAAAAACACTACCAGGCTGAAAGAGTAAATGAATGAATGAACGAACCAACAGATGAGCAAGTGAAGGTCAGAGTGTTGCCTTCATCCAAACAAGCCGGTGGGTCAGTGACTTCATTATCAGACTGATGGTTCTCTGTGGAACACTGAACACTGATGATCAACACAGAGCTCTGCTGATTAAAGTCCTATTCCCTCAGAGTAAGCACTAATTATCTGCACTGACATGCTGCTGCTGCTGCTGCTGCTGCTGCTGCTGAAACCTCTCTCTGGCTTCTCTCCGTCCTCCTGCCTCTCTGCTTGTGTACATGTGTAGCACAAATTGGATTTTCTACTGTGCAGGCAAGACAAGAAAGTGGTGAATGAAGGAGTCTGGATCTCAGTTAATGTTATTCCAGGTAACGGTTTGGTCTGTACTGAAATATATGGTAATCATGGTAGAGAGGAGTTAGGGGAGGTTCACGTGCAGTGCCTCAAATGCATGGACGAAGCCAGAAGTGCTTTTACCTGAGAATCCGATCAACACAGCATTTTTCCTCGCAGTAGCTTTGCTGCATGTGTGTGTGTGGGAAAACCCTTGTCACGTCTCAAGCATCCTCTCCTTCACCAATCGATTCAGGAGCTCGACGACGGAGGTTCAGATTTGACAAAAACGATTATGACCTTCTTCTTTTTTGGCGTGTATCAAAAGGCATATTGAAAACGTGTGCTGCATATTCCGTAGCTCTCGTTGTGAGTTTGCATGTCTGACGTTTAAAACATTGCTGCATGTGAACGGCCCCTTACAGATGGGTATACTGTCTGTCTGTCATTCATTGTCCACCACTTTATCCTCCACAGGAGGGTCGCTGGGGGGCGGTGCCAATCCCAGCTGATACATCCTGCACATAAGGAGAACACACAGAAGGCCTTTAGTCAAGCTGGGATTCTGACCGGTGACCTTCTTGCTGTGAGGCAACACTGCAAGTCACTACACTGCCAGGTGGCCCACGGTTTGTCATGTCATCTTCATTCAACTTAGAGCAGATCCTCACACAGCAGATCAAACGCAGCATCTAGACTGAAAAGGGCACGAAACCAGAGAATTATAGTACCACTTGTTTCTTTACAGCGTTAGATTTGATTCTCGTCAGCCTCATTTCCAGCAGCAACAAGCAGCTGTTATTAACAAAAATCAACCCACAGTATGGTCTACAACCCCCCCTGCCCCCCCCCCAGCAAAAAATGACAGATGGGCAAAGTTCACCACTGGCCGATTAACATAGTGGGATATTTAGCTGCTAAAGATCAAGACATTTTCCTGACTGAGCTGAAGGGCCAGTGAATGTTGAATGTGTCTAACACGCTTCAGTGCCTGCTAATGATGCTGAGGCTCTGCTGGAGATTTAATTAGGTGACTGTTTGCTCAAAGGTTTGCTGTTCTTTAAACGGATTTGTTTTGACGTCAAATTTGTCGTCAAAAAACGCTTTTAGAACAACACAACACAACACAACACTTGAAAGACCGGGACCTGACAAAAACAGAGCCAGACAACAGATGAGATAAGCTTATATTAATTCTAATTTACTTTTATTTTCTTGTCAAAGTAAACTAATGTGTTTATCTAAGGTTCCTTTTTCCGAGATGCTGTAATCAAGCTTTTTCCTTTTAGAAGGACATGAAGAAAGAGATTATATAGTATAAAAGGCAGATTAGATTTTAGTTGTTTTACTGATTGATAATTCATCTAAACAGTTCGTTGCTCCAAAATAGTAAAACACAATCAACACAAACAAAGGTACTTTTTTAATTAATGCAAGTCATATTCTGTCTGTTATTATTATGGTATATTGTGGACATATTAATATAATTATAGCTACATTGAAATACATGGTTCATTGATTATGAAATGATGAAAACAGAGACGAAACATCTTTTTCTTCTTCTTCTTCTTCTTTGTGGGACATACTGTTGGTCCGTCACTCAACCTGGCATATTAATTGAATGACCTCCTAATTGCATATCCAGATCCCATTAGTGTCTGTGCCGCCTAAAGCTCCAGCAGGCAAACACAGTATGGCATGTGTATGACTGTAATGTGCTGAAGCCCACAGGAGGCTTTTTGATTTCATCTCGAATGGAAATAACTAGGAGCTCTTCCTACCACACGTGTCTGCATGTATCATTGAACTGATCACGTGTAGAAGAGATAAATATGGAGACGGAGCACAAACGTTGTTTCCGTGTCATTAGATCGCGCACTATAGGGCAAATTAAACAGAATTCCTTCAGGCATCGCACTTGCTGAACGTCTTGTCCCTGTGATGAGGTTTTTCTGTGTGTTATCACAACAGAACATGCAGTACCACACGGCACAATGTGGAGAATCTCTGTGGAGGCACCGTTTCCTAATGAGAAAGAAGTTTCTTTTCATTTCACAAATCCTTGACCCAAAACTTCCCCCCCGATGTAAAATAAGTGAGCCTTTGAAGGTGTCTATTTCAGCAGACAATAAGATGAAAAGCCCTCAGGCCCCGTTGTAGAAATGGGGAACGAATTTTTCCAGACATGTACGAGTCTGTTGTAGGGTGAAAGGACACAGAGACGCTTCCAAATCTGATTAGACATCCTTTCCTCCCTCAGAGTGACACAGCACCAGCACAAGGCAGGAAACCACTGCTTATAAATACAAAAGAAAGTGCACAAAGTCTGTAATGTGAACCAGTGGAGGATTTATAATTATTATCTGACAGACTTCTATAGAAGTTTGTAAGGTCTCACAGGAGCTTATGATGGCAGCAGAGCTGTTTCAAGGGAGTTTGGGGGTCTAAGGGGCAAGGGACCAGGGGGGCTTTCACTGTACAAACATGAATAGTGAAAGCAAAAATTGGATTTGCTGCTACAAATTTAACCATTGGCTTAATGCTTAGTGCTCATGCTGTAGGTACACCGCAGAAATTGCCATGGGAATAATACACAACACCTTATATGGACATATTGTGCAGAAGTCACAAAATAGACTGTTTTTCTTTCATTTTTGTTCCAATTTGTGTTCAGATTTGACAAAACAAACATTCTTTTTTCTTCTTTTATTAAGTAAAATCATCAGATCATCATCACTGGACACTGACTTTACTGGTTTCTTCCTGAGAGATTTATCCTTTTTTCTGGTCCTTTTATTCATACATAATAATAATAATAATAACATGATGTTGTGATTGTGTCAAAATTCTGCACCATGTTATTTGCAATTGTATGTTCCCAGCACTGTTTTCAGGCACGCTGCAATGTTATTATGGTTGTTTTTCTTGTTTTAAAATGATACAATGGTTGCCTATTGTTTTCTAGTGACCCTAGAAACACAATACATTTAATGAGGCGTTGTATTAGTCGGAGTTTTCCATAGCAGTAGAACTACGGTGTGTGTGTACGCAGTATAACACTGTAGATACATGTGGTTTATAAAGAAGAAGCTTGTTATGTTAGACACTGATCCTGCTCAGCATCAGTCGCGTTACACTCGTGTCAGACGCGACGTGGTGTGATGTGGTGTGTCCCGGAACTCATTAAAAACGACTGTCATATGCTGTCACTTTATCAGTAGGTGTTTAAGAGGGGGTGAATCATCATCGTTAATGGGTTAACCCCTGGACATATTCCAAAGGTGAAGGGGAATAATGAGAATATGATACTACAAAGATGTGAGAACAAATGAATTAGCTGCATCAGTTCACTTTAATAAGGAGAGCAGAGATTGAGTCTGTTTCAGTTAAGCTGTTATTTAAAATGACAGAATAGAAAAGCATTTAAGCCATTGGTCAGAGAAACTGACCGATTGAATAAGCGTTGCATCCCCTGGGTTTTTCTGGGCTTTCATGCTGACGACCATTGTTTTGCTCACAGTGACACTGACGGAGCTGAGAGTTCAGTCTCCAGAATCACATGTTAGTTCATAGTGTGAGCTCATGTTTCTGAGCCAAAGGTTTCTTAGATTTCACGTTTCCACATACGTGGAGAGTGTTTGAATTCCTGGTGGTGCTTTTGGCAGATTTGAGGAAATGAAGGCGATGAGTTTGGTTATGTTTAGATAACCTTTGGTAAGGTTTAGGGCCAAAAAAGATCATGATACTTAAAAACCCACACACGTGTGTTGCTCACCTGCCCTTTGACAAACAAACCGCTTTCTGCTACAGCCAAACGTTTCAAATCAGTTCAGAGCACCTGCTGCCATTTTTCTGCGCCCCAGTTTGGACTTTTCCGTGCATAGTTGAGTCACTTGGCCTTGTTTCCACACCAGAGGTATGGCTCTTTGGCCACAATTCTTCCTTGAAGACCATTTCTGGCCAGACATCTCTGGACAGTAGGTTTCTGGCAGCTCTGAGCTGATGGCACTGCTGCTCATCTACCAGTTTTGAAGGGACGTAAGCGTGATGTTGCCCATTTTATGTGTTTCTTTAAAACCTAACTGATGTAGTATAACTTCTTTGTGCCTTGCCATGGTGTTTGACCAGTGCCATGAAACTGTCTTCCACAGCCTCACATTGGTAGCAAATTCTGTCTGTTTCTCGAGCTCCTACACAGCTGTTTCTGTTTCAGTTGATGACTGTGTTTCAGATGGAAATGATGACCATTAGCACCTGTTTGGTATAATTGGTTAATAATATACATCTAATTGTAATCCTACAAAATGTCTGACTTCAAAATAACTATAATTTATATTTGTGAAGTCATTCTTCAAACAAAACCTTTATACAGTATAGCCATACACACATTGATTACTTCTGAAACACAGTTTAGTACTGTGTGGATGTGGACACCACCAGCAGCTCCTCCGCCTATATGCATATGAAGTTAGCCTCAAATATTTGAGAGGTATGTCACTCAAAATGCTGATAGAAGAAATCATTTACTCAAAAGGATTATTTTCCCCCCTGTACATAATGTAGAGATATAATCTTGCCGATAGTTTGCAGAACAATAAAATAGCAACTTTTTGGGCAGTGGGAGCCCAGAATCATCGGTGACACCACAGAGACCTGTGACTGCGCTGAAGAAGTCATGTGCACCCCCAGTGGAAGTGCATAAGGACATGATCACACATTTCCCAGTGAAGACAAAGATAGGACGCTGTAGACACTGTAATAAAGGCTACTCCAATACAGGAAGTGCATGACACGTCTCTGCTTTTCAGAGGAAAGGAACTGCTTTTTGGAAATGAACTCTTGTTGTGTGTGTTTGTTCTGACAGTGTGAGTGCAAATACAGATATTCTGCTCTCATTGAGGCCCGACATTGCAATATTACAACATTTCTGTAAAAATCTGAAAAAACCTTCAATTTCTGCATCAGAGGCCTCCTGGAACGACATCTGAAAGGTGACATTTTTGGGTTATACAGGATTAAAGCGATAAAAAGTTGTAAAACTAGAACACTGAAAGACGCTGGATCATTCTGTTACAAACAACCCATTTAACATTACAAACAGTAATTGATCCGCTGATTCGAGCAGCTTTAAATAAGCTCAACATGAAAAAATTGGTGGTGTAAAAGCCAGTACTATCTTCAGAATGAACCATGCCTGTTTGTGTTTGTCTGCAAAAGCCTTTTTCTCTCAGCAGTCATCCGGCAGCCTTGCTCTCTGCTTTTGTCAGATGTTGATGATGCATTTGCGGCGCGTTTCTCAGCTGAGCTAAATGAATGCGGTGCATGTTGATCACAATAGAAGAGAAACACCGCTTTTGTGGATTCCTTTGCTGAGACACTTAACACCCGTTGACTGACAGTCACAATCCAGTTTGTTTGTCATGTCATGTTTGTCAAGGACCCTTTTGTGCAAACATATTTTGCAAGTATAATAAAAAGCAAATCACCTTTTCATCTTGTAAAGGGATTTTTCTACAAAGTTGTATGGTTTATTCAAGTGGAAGAATATTTGATCCTAATACCAAAACATCTGAGGAGAGAATATTGTTTTACATACCAGTGAAGGTTGCAGACATACATGTATGTTCCATTAAACATACACAGTACTAATGATGTCTCTAGAATCCTAGAACACAATCTTTCTTCTCCTTGCCCTTCACCTTTTACTGAATCCCTCCGTGATACCCTCACTGAGGATGATCAGTGGAGCAGGTCTCCATCTCGCACCAGTGATCATGATACAGTGAAATACGCTGGCTCCACAACTGAGGGCCAGAGGACATTTGTTACCCATGATTATATCATTTATTCACCTGCCACTGTGCTCTTGGCTGCTGTTTCCTTCACGCCCAGCCTGTCTCTGCCCCCACTTCCTGTTTTCCTTGTTCATTTGTGAAGAAATGCTTCTTCATTTGTTTTGCGTGATTGAGAAGGGAGACGCAGGCGAGTCAGAACCAGCCTTCACTAAGAGAGGGAATCCAGGCACAGCTGGTGCGACGCTCGCCTGTAATGAGCAAACATGGCTGGATGTGTGTAGCGTCTGCCATGTGCCACAGCCTCTGGGTTGGGGGGGTGAAGGGTCATTTGAAAATATTGATGTGGCCTTGTAATCGTTATTGACCATGAATAGAACTTTTTATTTTTAGTCATCAATAAGCTGAATCAAGCGCAATTACGCAATTGACATCCTCTCACAGAACGCTCGCCCCGTGTGAGTCATACAGGACTGTGACTCACAGGTTATTATCCATGAAGATTCTTGTCAGGAGTCCAGAAATGGTCAGAGATGTAGCCAAATTGTGTCTCAGGGTCCAGGAACCCCATCAGTTTCCACCCATTAACAGGAGTAATGGGGCATGAAGCTTCCTCCAGCTGAGAGCAGGAAATGTTCTTTAAGTTAGCAAAGCAAAGAAATATGAAGTGAGGGGAATATGAATCCTCTCTGAAAGATGTAACTTCTGGAGTGTGTTGTTTCAAGGACGCCGTGACTTTTCTGCTCAAGTGTAATTCTTTGGATCCCATCTACTTTGAAAACAAAATAAAAATTAGAATACAATTACGCTCTCTGTCTTTTTGTTCTGGGCTCATTTGAAATGCAATTCTTAAAGTAGTAGTTAAACGTTTTAGGAACTTCAGTAATTTGCTTTTCTTCTGAGAATTAGATGAGAGGAGAGGATCCCTGCTGCATTAAAAATGGGACTGCAGCGTGAAGTATAATAAGCCTAGCTTGGAATAAAGGCAGGAAACACAGAGGAATGGCTAGCTGCCTCTGACAAAGGTTTGTCAGCAATTAAAGGGATAGAGCTCATTTGTTTGATTGGTACAAAAGTTCACTTTAGTTTGCAACCAGTGACTTTAAAACTCTGTAGACAGTAGAAAGCAATTTGCACCCTCCACGATTCCAAAGGTTCTATTAGATTTCCTCATGGACAACATTAGTAGCCTGACGGTTGCAGCTTAAATGCACGTTAGAGACAATTGCTCTAAGACAACAAAGGAAGCTCAGCTTCCTCTAAAATGTCAACGAATGATGTGCTTTGTTGTATTTACAGTTGAGTACTAAATGTGCACGACAGTCCGATTAGAACGTGTCACTAGTTGGTTCAGAATCGGATGTTTATCACACATGATGAATCGTCTTACGTGTTTTTCATATTCCCATAGCAGCCTCCACAGACTGTCCTCCAATGAAACGTACATATTTGTCGTATGCAGGAATTACGACCTATGTTTACGTTTTCAAAACCAGCGCCCCCTAGTGGTTGTATACATAACAGCAACCACTTCCGCCTTAGACGCGGTACCTAGAAGCTTCGCTGATGTTGGCACCGACAGTCGGCTCAGTGGCGAGAGCACTGCGTCGGAGCGCTGTCGACAATGGTACGATTCCTAACTATGCCACCTTTTTAATATTTTTTTTATTTTTTCTACACTTTTTTGCCCTAACCCTACCCTCAGTAACATCTGTGCATATTCGAGTTGGAAAATACTAGTAAAAACATACCTTTACGTCGCATTCAGGGGTTTGAAAAAAAACGACCCACAGTCATATAGGTCGTTTTCAGAAAACGACCTATATGTAAGTTTTCAGGGGTTTCAGTTGGAGGACAGGTTGGCCTCCACATTAAAACTTCTGTTCTTTTTTCACTGAGGTGAGCTCGACAGTGATTGGACAAATGTGGCAATAATGTCACATCCATGGAAGCTGGGCTTCCACGAGAGTGGATGAGGGGTGGGCGGGCAACGCTGGGCTTCTGCATGTTGATAGGAGGAACTGTCTGGGAGGCAGAACCCGTTTTTGATTGACAGCGTTGCAGAAACATACACGACAGCGGAGCCTTTTCTGCCTCAGTCCTGTGTGGATTTTGTGAGGGAAGTCTGCAGACAAGTAGCTGGTCATTTTCTTTTATACATATACAGTACACAATAAATAAAAACACTATTATAGCATTTCAGTTTTACATAACTATCATGTTCTAGTTCTTCATTTGCAGAATTTACTGAAGATTTTATGTATAAATAACTGGACCTGAAATGAGCTTCCCCTGTCCAAGACCAGCAACTTCCACTGCTGCACAGTGTATAACAAGCTCTTTGTACGGCAGCCATCATGACATGGTTTTAGAAAGCAGGGAAAAGCACAGGTGTTACTGATTCAGGTCATGTATGTCAGGACAGTGTGACAGTGAGCCACCATACACCCTGAAAATGAGGACACTGAATGGATCTCGGTCATTGTTCATTTATTTACACCTTTGATTTTCTTATTGTGATCTGTCAATGTTGCTGCTGTGCAAAGACCCAACATTTGTTCTGTCAAAACAATAGCAAAATACCTAGTTTAATGACAGCAGGAATCAGTGTGGGATCATGGGAGTTGTTGTCTGGTTTGGTTTACCTGAACTCTTGAGTGCATTTGTGCTTTACCTCCCCGTGAAGCACAAATGCACTCAAGAGTTTCGCTGGTGGAATGTAGAAAACGGCAATGAGCAGTCATGACGCATTAGTGATAAGAACACACCATAAAACTGAAAAACTAGTTGTTTCGAAAATATTGCCTTGTTATTCTGAAGTATAGCGGAAACAGGTAAAGTGGATGATTCAGAAAACCTCATCCATCCATAAAGGGCAATTCAATTTCTGCAACCTACTGGCTACATACACATTTACATACATACAAGGTGCCAAAGAGCAACAGTGATCAAGCACAATTAAGAATCTGAGAACAATAATGACAAAAAGAAAAATAAATCATTAAATACTGTCAGTAAAACCCCAAAAAACCCAATATTTAAAATTCTGACCAAAAACATGAACATGTAAGTACACAAGTTAACAAAATATATAATATTAGTGTTATTGGTTTTCGACATTTTGAGTCTCATCTTGTTCTTGGTTCAATTCAATAATGTGGAATGTGTTCACGTGTGGAACAATGCAGCATTGTGAGTTTGCTCTCTCCTTTCAAACCTCTGCCTGCTTCTTCACCATGGCAACAGCAGGCAACACTCCTGGGTAATGTAAGAAATCTTTGTCCAAGTAACAAAAACAACCCACAAAACATTTATTTCAAATAAATAAAAACTTTGTTGCATTAGCCGGTGTCATGCCTCAGTCTTACAGTTGTATTTCCATTCCTTGTTTTTATTTGGAGACGAGGACAAACTGAACATCTGCAGGATGGTTTATAATAGAATAGAGTCAAAACAAACTCTGATTTTAAAAAATAAAAAATAAATTGAATCTGTAACACTGGCTTTTCTGGCAATTTCATTGTGATGATAGTAGAAAGTAGCAGTGGCAAGCTGTTGTTTACTAAGAAACAGTGGCTGTACTGTATGTATAACTCCCCTTTAAACCATTTCACGTCATTTGTATAGAAAATTAAATGAGATATAATTTGTAGGCTTTAAAGGAATTGGTGGGTGTATTTTCTTTCTTCTTTTTTTTTAACACAGCCCGTTAAGCTAATCACCTCCTGGCTACATTTTCTCATTCTGTACACACAGATATGAGAACAGTATCAATCCTCTCTTGTTATTTTCAGGAAAAAAGCCAATAGCTGTTTAATTTGTTGCAGTAAATACTGGATTTTGATATGCTTCAATTAGCCACTGCTGTTTTGGAATCAGTTTGCCACATGCCCACATTCATTGAGTCTGGTTATTAATGGATCCCTCATTGGACCTTTTTTAAACGGTGCTCTTTTTATAGCAAAGATGAAAGTGAAATTTAGCAGTTCCCCGTTTATAGCTTGTGTTTTGACCTTTGCTTTAGCCTTTTTAAAATGACCAACGTCACCAACACCAACAGTTCATCTGGCAAGCTGTTGCTTATTAACCCTTAGAACACAGAGCATTTGGGCTGCTTTTCTCCATTACTATGTTAAAACGTACAGTATACAGAAGCTATAAGAATGTGCAATATCCTTTTTTCAGCACAACCCACGCAATCTGATGAAATACTGTCTTTCATTTTCACCAACTAGAGAAACACACCTGAGCATAAAAGTACTCAAAATGTTTAATGAAATTTGGAAATATGTCACAGTTCAAAGTTCACTTGGCTCATTTTTATGCACAAAAAGAAAAGAGACATTTTGTGACTTCTGCACAATTATTGCCACTTTAAATGCGATATAAAATGAATCATAACATAAGATCCAAATCCTGAATAGGTGACCTATAAACAGACACCTCCAGGATGTCCATATAAGGAGTTGTGTATTATTCCCACGACAATTTACCAAGAGCACAGATCCGTGCCATGTGAGCATTAAGGGTTGATGCTTCTTTTATGACAGTTCCCATAATATGGGCTCACTATGCTCTACGCTACTAGTGAAATGGTTCACCATTGTACAACCACTAGTGAACGCATCAGTTGTGAGTGGGGATGTCCACATTTTTAGATACACTAGCATTTGCAGATAAGATGTCAGAGTGAGTACACTCCGACTGTAATTTCACTGTGTAATACCATCAATCAATATTTAATTTCTCCTGCTGCTCATTTTATTTTCAGACTGGAGCTACACCTTGTGGAAATTAATTACAATAGACAGTTGATTCAATTTAGCGACTAAAGTCCAAAGTATTTCTGTCCTCAGACGATCTGTTTTTCTTGCAAATCATTTAAGTTCAAGTCAAAGACATTTAATCAGGGATATGAAAGGATTTGTTGTACTTGGACAGATGAATCTGATGCTGAATGGAAACGGCAGTTTAAAAATCTGAAATGACTATTTACACATGACATTCCTCTCCGTGTTCTTCTGCTACACGTCCTCCTTGCTGATGAGATGCAAAAAAAAATCAATATAAAACCACACTCTCTACTGCCGTTGTCCAAAAATGTGGTTTGTCTTGAACATGGTTTTCAGCTCTGATGGCAGACTGACATGTAATAAGGTCGAAAATCCACCAAATCCTCTTTTGAAATCCCGCCATCTGTATACTCAAGCTCAGAGTAAATCAGCTATTTATCTGACTCTTATGCAATTCTTCTCTGATCTGAAACAGTTCCCCTTTAAGTCATTTGCATTTTAATCCTTTGCGAGGAATCTACCCTGAGAGATCAAAGTCCCTCATTTTCTCATTATCAGATAAGATGGGGGAAAAAAGCTCGACTTGATAACGGCTATTAGCAAATGGTGAAAAGGCCAACATGGATATAATTGATCAGTTTGATTGCTGAATGTGCAAGTTTAAATATTACACTTAATTTCCCGGCATCTTCATCCTTCTCTAACCACGATGAATATCCTTCCTCCGCTGAAATAACTGAGAAACATTTTATTTTTTTACTTTTTTTATTAATTAATGCTGTTTTCCTGCACACTTGCCACAGAGCTGTCAAATGGCTGTTGCACAGAATTGCTCTCAGGCTATTTCCCCAACTGTCATCCTACACTAACAACAAAAACCCAGAGATTAAAAAGCAAATGGGTTCATTCAAGATGCCACACACACTCATTTCATTAGTGCCATAGTTCAAGCTTATTTGAAGCTGGTTTCTGCCCTGATTCACATCTGATTTCTTTCCCCCTCCTGTTTTTAACGCAGTGTCTCTCCTACTACATCACGCCTCATCTTCTTGGATTTCGCTTCTCTCTTCACTTGCTCTTATTCACATGCATTTGGCACCAGTGAGGATCTCATTGAGAGATTTACCCTTGCAATGAAATCAGTTAATATATCTCTGAGGAAATTAAACTGGAAAAACAATATTGATGGCTGTGTCCTTGTGTTCATTCTGTTCACCTCAGTCTCCCTGCTCTGGTGTCATTGTCATGCAACCCCTGAGTGTTGACGTCTCACACAGGATTGATGCTGACGTTCTTTAACATTAAGGAGCCTGATACTTCCCTTTACATAAGACCTGAGCACTTTCTCAGTGCAGATGGATTAATAACTGCTACAGTGATCACCACATAGTCAGTAACCGTAGTAACTAGTCTGCCAGCAGCAAATTATTTCATTTGAACATTTGTTGCTATAGCAACCAATACTGACACAGTCCTACAGCAGCATTTCAAATAAAATTGTTAGAATTTATTTTATTTATTTTTTTACTTTTACCTATACTCCCACTTTCAGCACAAGCACTGAAGTCTGTTCATGTTCCTGAAGTTGCCTTGTGGGTCAGAGAACGCAAACGTTCTTAAATGTTTTCTGGAACTTCTTCTGTCACTTCTCCATCGTAAGATCTCCACACGATGTCCGAGTGAACTGTTGTGGGAACACAGCAGGAAAAGCTCCCACTCAACGTGAGTGGAAACCAGGTTCCTCAAACCA
This sequence comes from Solea senegalensis, assembly GCF_019176455.1. Classification (NCBI taxonomy): domain Eukaryota; kingdom Metazoa; phylum Chordata; class Actinopteri; order Pleuronectiformes; family Soleidae; genus Solea; species Solea senegalensis. Next base: position 22,226,285 of record NC_058026.1, read on the forward strand.
GTGTTTCAGATATTCTCCTGCTGTTGTGAACTTTCCTGACACAGACAGGTCTGGCCCCCAGATGAGGCGATGAAGGGGCCTGTTGACATCCATTTTCTACTGCTTTATATCCTCTGTATGAGGATACTCACACCAGCAGTCAATCTAACCGCTAATGTGTATGTTTTTGGACTGTGGGAGGAAGTTGGACAACCTGGAGAGAATTCACACACAAACACACACATAGAACATGTGAAGTTCACACAGAAAGACCATCAGTTGAACTAAGATGTGAACCCTCTTGCTGCGAGGCAACAATGCCAGCCACTGTGGCAAATTAATTGATTCACCACCTGAATAGCCTAAGAAAGGCAAAATAACCATCCATCCATTTATCTGCTACTGCTTTATCCTCCACATGAGGGTTGCGGGGGTCGCTGGTGCCAATCCCAGCTGACATAGTGTAGGGGGAAAGGCGGGGTACACTCTGGACAGGCTGTCAATCCATCACAGGGACACACAACCATTCTTACACTCACACCAATGGTCAATTTAGAGTACCCAATTTGCCTAATCCCCAAATCTGCATGTTTTTGGACTGTGGGAGGAAACCAGAGAAATATTAGACCAATATTTCCAAGTTAAATACACATTTAATTTGAGCTCTAATAGCTCAAGTGTCTAAATTCTGTTGCCAGACTTCTCAGTTTCTTTGCAAACCCAGAGATTACAGTACTATAGTGTATGGTCCCACACCTTAAACCTTGTAAAGTGAGGTGACTTTGTGGCTTTCAATTTTGTATTGAAACCTTACAATCAAAATGAATGTGGAACAAAACTTTCAAAGTGATATGTGTTCAAAACTTAGTTCAAAAGAACTGCAAAAAAAAAAAGTTACTGAGACAAAGCTGTTCTGAGCAGATGATCGTCAGACTGAAGCATCTGAGAAGTGGTGTATAGCAGGTTCTTCAACAAAGCTGCCAACAAATATAAAGCTGTTCATTGATTTCATAAAAAGTTAGAATCTGAGGACTCAGAAGAAAAAGTCTTCATCAAAAGATATTATCTGAGCATCAGAGAACACGGAACACGGGTCAATTACTGTATTTATTCATGGCATGTTTGCAGTTTGTTTTTCCACTGTAGTCACGTGCCTGACACCTGCAGCTCTCTTTAATATTACTCTAAGGCTGGGTAAGTACTCACATCATTCCTCCTCTGCCCTCTGCACAGACGGTGCAGTTTTGTGTGATATGATAGCAAAGTCAATGAACGTTTTCCAGCTAAAGAGCCACTGAACCGCTCGGTTTGCTCCAAAACTCATTTGTCCTGAAAGTGTGGAGCTTCTGTTTTGAGTAGACTTTTCACAACGAGAATGTTTCAGAAAGGAAAGTGAGATTTACTATAAATGGATCATAAAATGACTGTATCACACGAATATACAGTATGATGGAATCAAACGAGTTCACCCCTAAACTGCTGTTTATTTGAGTCGTGAGTGAAAGTACAGGAGTGTCACTATCCGTCTAGTGAGTCTTACTTACAGGAGCTGATGGGATCTTATCTACAGTAGCTTCCTGACAGTTCACTCGGATATCGGCGATTGTGGCAGTGCCCTCAGATAACTGCTGCCACCGAGCATGTGCTCTACAAACATTTAAACAACACCCGGCATCAGTGCTGTCTGTAAGATTAGGGTGCATGACTATCATGTAGAGTGTCACATGGGAGGTAAAGGAAGGGTTAAGTAACTAATGACAGAGGAAAGAGATGAAGATAAAGTGTGGAAACAATAAGAGCCCTGTTTTCCTGACAGTGCCTGGTGGAGGAACTGGGTCAGATAACTTTTATCTATTGTGCATAATTACAGTCTGTGCTTGTTTATGTTGGATTTTCCATCGACTTGAACAAGGGGAATTTGGTGGAGATGCAGCAGTGTTCAGAGCTGTAGAGGCAACATTTTAGAAAATATGTACCAGTGTCCAAATTTGATCAGCACAATATTTCATGAGCAAAACTATTTTTGTAAATATATTTTTAGTATAAATTCAGACGTTGTTTGTCAGAGTTTGTTTTCGTCCGCCTTTTTGTGAGCAGCAATTCTACAATTCCTTTTAGTGAAAGGTTTTAAAAGACGTCAAGAGAATTTACAATGTTGTCTGGATAGGCAAGGATGGATTAGATGCAAGTATAGTCGAAAAATACTGCGAAAATATCAGCGAATGTTTGAGTTCCCACATGTGTTGTGTTATTGGAATCCTTGCAATTGTACATAATGGAAACTAGCACCACTGTCTTCATTTTGTGCGAAATACAAAGCTAACATCATGTAACATTTAACTTAACTGAATCAAGTGGTTATTTTGCAAAGTTGTACTCACAAATAGTGCAATTTGGTTTTTTTGAGCTCTAGGGATCATAGAACAAAGAGATATAAAGCTCATATTAGCTGTGGCTGAATCTGCTATTATTAAGTTAATCATTTAAGAGGAATATTTTTGCAGGTTAATCAAAGGCTTTTCTTCTGCATGTTTATGAACTAGAACCTTTTTGCTCTGAGGCACCAGTGAGTACACAAATATATTAAAAACTGCAGCTCTGATTTTAATCATACAACCTTCAAATAATATCTCCAAGATTGTTTTGGTGGTACACCAACTTACAATGACGCCCTGTCAAAGCCTGCAGACACTATGTAACTTCTGGTTTCGGTTCTGTGCCACAGAAATGTGGTTGGTTTTGGGTCTTTGCCTACAACATGCTAATTAACAAGAGTTCATTTTTATTTCTAATTTTTGAAAAATAAAACAAGGTAAACAAATCACGGCAACAAACACGACGTAATATTTTATGAGAGTTGTAATAAACAATACCGTTTACCAACTGTGGGGGGATCCAAGAGCAAATCTTTGTTACTCTTTACTACAAATGTGTTGATATTTGCACAGATAATTCATCCATCCATCCATTTTCTACCACTCTCTCCTGCACAGGAGGGCCGCGGGGGGGCGGGGGGTGCTGTGCCAACCTCAGCTGACATAGGGTTGAAAGGCGTGGTACACTCTGGACAGTTTCCCAGTCCATCACAGGGACACACAGAGACAAACATCCATTCACTTTCACATTCACACATATGGTCATCATCACTGTGGGAGGAAGCCGGAGAACCCAGAGAAAACCCACGTACACGCGGGGAGAACATGCAGACTAACTCCCTTGTTCCAACCGGGTCTCAAACCTGGGTCTTCATGCTGCTAAGAGTAATAACCCCTTCACCGACCGTGTGGCCGCAGATAATTCACTTCATTTTATATTGTACTTAATATTTACATACATACCGATTACAGAATAATGTAAATTCTGGACCGCTGACTTTAACAAGCTCATTGCGCATCTATCACAGACCATGTTAATTCTGCAGCGTCAGCACCTGCTCCACTTGTCCGACAGACTGATGTTCCTATAATCGCCATCTTGCCACAACAACCCTGCACAGACAGGACTCCAAAGCTGCATCGTCACGTCATTGTTAACAAACACGACAGTGATTGACAGGTCGGCCCAATTACAGCAGCAACTTTCTGACAACGGTGCAAGTCTTCAAATTCTCTTTCGGACTTCCAGGTGTCAAATAGTCCCATTGATCCATGCAGTGAAGAATCCAATGAAAGCTGATGAGGGGATTTTACTGACTAGGTCAGGAGAAACAAGCCGGGATGGGTTGAATTAATGATGCACTGAGAGAGTCCAACACAATTTGATTGTTGTAGGACTGAGAGTCCTGTGGTTTATTTGATGCTGTGTTAAAGGAATTCTTATACACATGTAACGTGAGCATCATTTTACATCACCTGTTTACATTTTGCTTGAGTAGCAAAAACTGAAAACAGGGCACAAGACCATATAAATAATATCAAATACATCACATAATCATCATGCATTACATTTCTTTCCACTGGCTTAAAAGAAGCAACGTCTGAAATTTGAATAAAAAGCACACAGATTGTAAAACATGATGAGCAGGAAGTTTACTGAGAAGAAGTGCAGAATTAAAGGTGAAACTATAAAGTGCTTTGGCTCCAGGTGTTTATAGCACTGACATTCAACGCGCTTTAATGACACTTGTCCTCTCTGGGGGATGAAAAGGAGAGGAAAAGAAAAAAAGGAAAACATTCATTATCTATTATTACTTTTCCAATTTTTTTCGTGTCATTAAATTTTGACAAGTACAACTTCACAGTACATTGGTTTGTTGAGGATCAACTCTTTGTTTCATGCTAATCAAGGATAAGTGTACAATCATTTTCGCTAATCAGATTTCTTTTTTCTCCATTAGCTTCAGCCTTGTCACATGGCTTGAAATCACTGGTGTGAGATGTGCACATCAGGTATGTTTAATTGTCTTATCATTTTGTCTATTACATTTAGAAAGGCAAGCGTCGCGCTGTAGGTGTGTCTTCCTTTAAACACACATGATTTAGTGGTATTCTATATACTCTTTTGTGCATAATGTGCTTTTATTTTGGAAAGACTTATGTGTTTATCTTGCTCAGGAAGCTACACAGCTGAATCTGCACACCTGTGTTTCTGTGTTCATCACGTGAAACGCCACAGAGGCAATGTTGTAAGTAAATAATCCCATAGCTGAGGACAGCATAATCTCCATTTTTGGCCAGATGAGAAAACAAACTCTTTACTGAGGTGAGAGTAGAGTTTACAGTAGAGGGTTTGACTTATTGATATCGTGAACCCAGACCTGATCATATTAGATCACTGACCTGATCAATGAAACACTCACTGGAGTTATGCACAATCTTGGTGAAGAGTGAGCTCAGATTTTATCCCTCGTGAATATTAATGAGAATCAGTTTTACGACTCAACACTAGGCTCTTTTTTAAGTTGATTTGTGCGCTGCTGTCAGTGTGGAGTGATATTGCCAAGTACTGATGACCTAACTGGTAATAAACAAGACCATTTCAATTGCAGTACAGTCTGTGTTTTGCCTTCACATGAGCTTATTGTGTGAAATGACTCCCAGGGTGACACTGCTAATCTACATTGTTATGCACAAAGGACACATTGAGAAAGACGCCTAACTCTCCAGAAATGAGGATTAAATGTAAAACCTTGAACTCTCTTGTTGATTAACCCTCAACTCAACAGCATTTGCCTGGAGTTGTGAATAAAATAAGCACGGCCTCACACTGAGGCTGTTCTTTATTCAAGATAGTTTGAAAGAAATGAGTCTGGAGGAAATTCTTTCATGTGTGCATTCTCACGTCAAAATCAGAGCTTGAATCATCCAGCACCTCAATTTAATCCTGCGCCCTCCATCATCCAAATAAGATTAGATCGAAATGTGGTCCTGTTTTAACAATATCTGCTTTTTGGGACTACGGAGCCAACAGGAAAAGGAAAAGTTAAAACACAGCTGGTGGATGATGATGGATGACTACAATAAATCCGCTAATTTTAAATAATCACCCTGTCTCACTCTTGCCTCCAGCACCTCACACGGAAAGATAAATTGATCGTTCCTTTTGACAGATCCTCTTGTTTTCTACCAATTATGACAGATTTTTGCTCTTAAATTTAAATTTAATTTCACAGTGCCGTCTGTGAACCCACACAACATTTACACAACTTTGTCTACATTCTTCTAGACCAGTTCAATTCTGTCATGTTCAATTGTTAAAAAATGGAGCCGTATGCATACTAGGGCTAGTGCAGGGGTGTCAAACCTATGGCTCACGGGCCAGCCCACCAGTGGGTCCAATCTGGCTCCCAGGATGAATTTGTGAGTAAATTTCACATTAGAATCTCATCATAATATGAAATACCAGATTTTTTCTTAAACTTAGACATGATATTGTTTTCCTCAAGAAATTGAAGGTTGTAAAAAGATGCTTAATTTAATGTAAAACAAAGGGAAATATGTTGTTGTTCATACGTTATTATGATATTATTTGACTGGTCCGGCCCACTTGAGATTAAATTGTGCTGTATGTGGCCCCTGAGCTTAAAATGAGTTTGTTGTCTGTTTAAAAACGAATTATTTCAGGGCTGCATGGGTTGGAATTTAATGTTGCACTTTGGCAAATCCTCTTTTTTTCCGTACAAAATGTACTGTCTGAATATTCTCTGTCATCTAGGTCGAGTTAGCCATAGGAAACTGGAGTAAGAGGATTCTTCAGTTCTGACCAAGTTGTGAAAAATCCAGGTATTAAGCATATGGTGTATTTTTTATCTTTAATAACACAGGTCGCTCACCCCTGATCCAGTTCCAGGTTGTAAGTTTCACCCGAGTCAGTGCATACATTCTCATAATCAAGAGTTTCCTTTGTCCTTCAGATGGAAGTGAGCAGCTGAGTCCTAACATTCTGGACAATTCTCATTATATTGCTCTGCATAAACTATGTTTCTCTGTTTTTGCCTTGGGTGAATGAGTTTCTGTCTTAAAGTGTTACAGCGTTTGCAGTGTTTCTTACAGACTCCAACAATAAATAAGAATGTTGTTGTTCTTATTGCTGTTTGCTAATGTTCTTTCTTTTTTTTTTGGTTTTGTTGAAGCCACAGGTTCTAAATTCCTCCCTGATATTTCTGTTCCTTCACCTTTCCCTTCCTTTCTCGTGGGTGTGTTAGCGGCCTGGTTGTTCAAGGTTCTGATGACATTGAGTTTGTGCTCTAGTGGGTGGTGGAGACAGCAGATTTTGCTTTGCATTTGTGTTATTTTGGCTGTTTACTTCAATGTTGAGGCATCTGTCTTTCCCCAGTGTGCACTGCACAATCCAGGAAGGCCAGACTGTTACCTCTAACATCATCACAGGTCAGTTTTATTGTTGTTGACTATACTTCTAACTGTGAGTTGCAGCTCTGGTTGGTGAAGCAGCTGTATTTACATATTTATTATTCCCTCTGAATTTCTCTCTTTTTAAAATGGTCCAGCCAGGATGATGGAGGTATTGGGGTTAGAGAGAGAGAGAGAGAGAGAGAGAGGGGGAGAACAACAGTGTTTTATTATGTAGCCCCATATCTTGTATCCGTGTCACGTTACAAGTAGAGCAGTCAGATAAAGAGTGCCTGTCTTGGTTTTGTGTTGATGTAGATAGTGACATTGCACCTCGTTGTGATGTTGTTGCTGTCAAATTAGTGTGTGTGTGTGTGTTTGATAGACAATTTACTCACAGCACACTACATCATTTCTTTCAATAAAACAGGAGGACGACACCAAGGAAGACTCTCACTGTCTCAGGGCAGTTCACTGGCTCATACCACATCCTAATGCAGGTATCCTATGCTGCTGTTGAGGCTGCAGGTGGTGGAGGCAACCTACAAAAATTACATTATCTCTTCACTTTGACTGAAATTGATGAAAGGCACCGTCACTAGCAATCGACTATTAAATGTAACAGATGAATTTAATGGTTTCCTTGCAGGCACATGTCACCTACAACTGTCTGCAGGCTGCTATTAAGGACATTATGGTTGATGGAATCCATTATAACAGCAGAACAGGTGTATATGTGCTCCATCTGCTGCCCCTAAAATTAGGGATGCATGTGCTTCTTTTTTATGTGCAGCGTAATAACCAGCACTTATTCAAACAGCAAATAAAGTAGATGCTAAATACAATGTTGTTGGCAAACTGGTTCTCACACATGGTACTGTCGCTTCCCTTATGGGCCTGAAGATTATGGATAGTGACTTCCTGCTGACCCTTGTTTTTTTGTTTTTTTTCCTCTCTTGGCTGCATCACATTTGAAAATCTTTACTCTGTATCTTCACTCATCAACTAGCTAACTTGTCACTTGTCACGCTGTCTCTGATGGAACTAATACTCATGTTGGAGAGGCTTCTCCAAACCTTGTGTTTATGCATATCCACATATTTGGATTTCAACCGTGGGTATACAGATGACTAATAAGGATGACGATGATGGTGATGATCTTCATGATCATAATAAGTCTATGTGATTGTGAAATGTGGTGAGAATCTCGGGGAACAATTACTTGTTGTTGAGTTGAGTTTACATGTATTTCTAAAAGGAGTAATCCTCAAATGCAGAGACACAAACAGAATTGACGGCTTCACGCAGCCATTGATTATCTGACTAATAATCCCAAATAGGAACACATTTTATTTGAAGACTGTACAAAGTTGTAACATCAACTAAATGTCCCTGACTTATTATATAATAGAAAGAACTTAAACCTGAATTTCAAAGCCACTCAAAGTTAATAGCAGTAGGCAGGTTTCAATGGGCTTGTACTGCATGTACGTATATGTATATATATATATATATATATATATACATATATATATATATATACATATATATACATACATACTGTTTCTATTTCTGACTCACCAAGTCACAGAAGAGTCAGGTAAAAGTTTTGCATGTGTATTTTCCACTTGCTGTACATCCAGATTATATCTCCATCCACATACTGTATATCCCAGCTTCTCCCTGATCAACAACACTTTGGTGTTCCACGTTGCACTTGACAGTTTTATAACTTTAACAGTGACATAGCAGTCAAAAAACCTGTCCTTGCACTTTTTCCTCAGCCGCCGTTTTCACTGATGGAACTCCATGCGAGGATGCCTCAAAGCACAAACACCTTTTCTTACAGTCTTTGCTTACATGTCCTTTAATTAAGCATAGTCCTGCTTTCCTGAGGAATTACATCTTCTACTTTTATTATCTTATAACACTCGTCCAAAGTGTGATTTCTTTCACAGAACAAACACAGTTTATTGAACTGTTGGGACGTGTTGGTCAGCCTTTGACCTTTGCGTGGTAAATTCCTAGTAAATTACTGATAAAGCTATTTCCCCCCTTTTCAGTGGTGATTTTTATCAGCTTGTCCACACATTTGACAAGATCAGTGACCTTGGCTCTGCTCCCTCATGCTCTTGTATTTTATATGCATGCTCCCTCCACCTCTCCATAAGTTCGTATGGCATCTTTGATGCTACAATCCTCATGTTGATGGGGGTGTCCAGCTCATTCACAAGTTCAATATCCTCCATGGTGTTGCGACAGCTCAAGAGAAATAATGAGAAGGCACTGAGAGCTGTGTCACCTTCTGACTTGATTTTAGGCCACTTATATGTCTTTTCTATCAAAGCTAAATTAATTTTGACCTTATTTCCATAATGATCATTTAGGAGTTTCAGTGTCTGATCTTATCCACAATGTGCTGGCAGGTGCTGGTAACTCTTTACCAAATCTCTTGGCTCATAACTTATGTATATTGCTCCAAAAAGTACAATTTGTCTGCGTCAGAGTCAGTTCTGGAGTCCATAACATGATCAAATGCCTTTAAAAAGGATCGGAATTCAAGTGGATCAACATAGAACAAAGGAATGTCTATTGATGACAAGCGGGACAACTGTTGGTGTCTTTCATCACACTGTACAACTCACTTGTGTCATTCTTCTTCTGCTATGGCTCAGCTGCAGGTGTGGGTCTTGGTCTGGTTCGTTCATTGAAAGCACTGGCCTATTGGTGCCTCAAAACACATAACGTTGTCTTTTTGAATAAGTGATGCGTTTTTTTAAGTATTCTCACACCTATCTCACACCAATTTAACTAAAGCTGGTCTAGTTAAAGTCCTGAAGATCTACATTGTCATGTACAAAAGCCACGGGGACGAAGGTGTTAAACTCTCCAGGAATAAGAAATTAGTTTGTTAAAATTACATGAAATTACATAGTTTCTGGTAATGAAATTTCCAGAAATGTGTGGTTTACATCCAGCCTTTTTAAACTTAGTGTCTTATGAGGGGTGTCGCTGAAAAAGGTCACTGTTGTCATGAAGTTTGCTTAAAAGAATCTGAAAAGATTATGGAACTCTCCTCTATATTCTTAATTTCACTGCAGAGCAATTCATTTTTCTATCCGTGCATCAACCTATGAAACCATTCTGTTTGGTTGACACACATTGACACACACACATCTTTAGGAGTGTTGAAATTAAGCACTGGCAACAAGGCAAATACTCCTAACAGTGAAATAATTCAATAAATGCAAACACAACTGTAATATTTTTTTTATGAACACTGGTAGAACTTTGATTTGTACCTACAAGTGTTATTTATTAAATGATTATTTACAAAGACCACACTAAGGAGTCATTTATGAACAGCTAACTAAGACAATGCACCAAACAGTATGTGAAGAGAAATTTAAAAAGACTCAGTGTACACTGTATTATCCCCCAAAGTCTCTGGATGTCCAAATTTACCAAGACATTGTAGCATAACTACTGTAAAATATATGTAAATCATCAAATACATGAGAAGAAAGAGATACCTGTAACTCATGGAGCGCAGACTTAAGTCACAGTAAATTATATTTCTCAATGCCTCAGTTAAAGAGTGCATCAAACCATTTCAAGTGTTTTATAGAGATATTAAAACGGACGGTGCAAATGGTTGGTGAGGACGCCACATTAGGGCACTTTATAGATAAGTAAATCAGAGTAATTACAGTCAGTGTTAAAACTGGTGGCAGGCTATGGAAGTACACATGCTATTTGTTATTCCTTGTTTTATTACTGGTTCTCCCAATAAAGTGAAGGGGATTTCAGTGGCTTTTTGTTCAGATTAGAGCTCAAAGCACATTTTGTCGTAAATCTTATTGGTTCAACATGCTGTTGTTGTGGTTCAGTTCAGTTTTGTTAATGTCATGTAAAACATGTTGGCCCGACTAAAATCGAGCTAGTTTTAGTCGGACTAACATACCTGGATAATGCAATTCATAGTCCGATTACTCCTGCATTTGCTTATAGTCAGACTGGAGTCGGACTTGCAATACATTTCCTCCCTCGTCTTTGACCCAGAAGTAGAACGAGACGACAAATAAACTGCAGTACTGTTGCCAGAAATCACACACGGCGTATGATTGTACACGTCTTCGTACAAAGGCAGCAACCACAAGAGCCATGCTTTATCTAATTTGTATCACGTTAACATGTACAGCAGGTACAAAGCATACAGGACCACTGCACGATCCATCTCACTGGAATCTGATCCACTATAGCGATACAGCGCCACCTACGGAGGCGGAGTCCGACGTACACGGCTAGTATATGGATTTTCTCCTCAGCATGGATACACGCGCTCAGCAAGTTGTCCGGTTGCTTGTCTAAATTGATGAGATGATTTTGTTGATTTAGAAGTGAATTTTAACCTTCAGTGTCCTTTAGCCAGACATTCTGCTCTGTTAGAAGCCTTGTAGAACGCACACACACACATACATATAAACACACACAGCATGTGTTGAGGGAGAGTAATGCTGATCCTCTGCATGAGCAGAGATAGTTATGCAACGGTCTCACCACAGCAGGTGCGACACACTGACAGCGGCATATTGTGAGACGTGAGCAGAGAAAGGTGGACAGCACGGGCTATTTTTAAAGCTACTATTGGAGCCATCAGTTAACTTGCCCCGAATGCTGCATAATTTTGCATGCCTGCTGCTTCTAGGAGTGCTCTTAAGGTTTTCTTTGCACGTATGTATTGTACAGTGACCTGGCATGATAAAAAAGAAAATTCTCATGGATTAATATTTTCTAAAAAAGTGTGCTTTGAAAAGGGAAGTGCGGGACCAGGGCTGGCAGGAATGAAACAGTTTAAAGTCCCAAAGTTGTGCTCTGTACAGAAGGACCTTATACTAAATATATTACTGCGCTTTATTCCAGGCACACTGTTCTCCCCAGAAGGATCATTTGGTGTATCAAGAATCCATATGTGCTACATTTAGATTCTCTTTTTATTTTTGCCAAAAGCAAATGAAGCATTTCCCCGAGTTATAAGAATTCGACTTTCCTTCTGTTCTACAGAGCAGCTGATTTACTCGTGTATCACTGTAAGAGCCTGTGGCAACTCTGAGCATCCAGCATTGATTATCACCATCAGTTACTCAGTGGGTGTATCTCTGCACCATTGGCCCCTCCATCTGAGCTCAGCTTTAGTTAATCTAACCTTGCACTGCAAACAGGCAGCTATGGCTAAAGACCCTCTACTTTACACCCAGCACTGAATTCAATTAACCACCCAACTGGAAAATGAGTGTGTGGGGAAATAAAGCAAAGAACAAAGGAAACAGGGACATAACAACAAATAAGGTGGTTGAACACATTTGTTATGATTTGCTGGAGCAAAACAACTTCCTGTGTAAATGTTTTGCAGTAGGAGGCGTTCAGGGCAAAATCCAGGGAGCAACATAATAGAATATCAATATTAGCGTGAAAGTACCTGCTCCATGTGTTGCTAAAGTCATAACAAAACTGCTAAATAACCAAATAAAACTGGACTCAAATAAAGAGGTAAGAAATGTCAAGGCACAATATGTTCACTTTTATTCTTGTATCGAATTAGGCTGTTGTGCATTCAGACACCAAAATAAAACACAAATATCGTCTGTTCACAAATGTTAAAGGTTAAATTGTTTCCACTATACGCAGTCATATGCACATGGGCTTGTTTTATCGCATTCAAGTTGAACATAAAATAATACAATTATGGGGCAAAATTGAAAAGAGCTGAGTCTTATTATTACATGATTGTTTATGTATATAACTGAAGAATATCCATATGAATGAAGTGTCTATAATTAAAATAAACATTCATTGTTAGATAAAGACAAATTAAGTTATTTTTAATTAGTTTTTCTTTATTGACTAAAGTAGTATATTCTATTAAAAATATATAAAAAAGCTCTATGGGGCATTATTCATCTGCTCTGCCCAACAAAACTTTTGAGAAGTGATTCAAATGTACTCAGGTTAAACCTTTAAATGCATTATGTGCATGAATTACTCTGCCCTGGCTCTTAACACAGTTTTTAAATCCACATACTAATGTATGTATATTTTCCTCTTTTTAGTGTGGAAACTTTCACAATTACAATTTGCACTAAGAAAACCTGAATGGAGAAATCTAAAAAGTCTTGAAAATTGCTTGAAAGTTTTGACACTTAGTGAAATTAAGAAGCAAATATTATAAAAACAATAATAAATACTAACACATATCAACACCTATTGGCTCTTGTTATTTACATCATAGAATTGTACTTTTGTGGTGACATGGACATGGACTTTTGTGCCACTGACTGCTTATCTCCCACTATTCACTTCAAAGTAGTTGATGGACACACATTTTCTTTCACTCAATCTTTGAATATTCAGTTAAATTTGTGATACATTTTAATGGAACCCTATCTATTGATTAATGAATTTGACTTCTGCACCTTACCCGGGGGAGATTTAACCTGTGACATACTCCTTCTGTAGTTTGCTGTCGGCGACTGACTTGCTTGAGTTGAAGACGTTTCACCTTCTCCAGTTCTGACTAACTGGTGGGAAAAAACAGCTATTTAACCTCTGAGGCTATGACCTGTCTAGAGAGTTGTTAAGTTGAACAATGCAGATCGCTCACTCTTCACAGTTTCAGGTTGTTGGTTTTACCTGAGACAAAGTGTTAAAGAGGGTCGTTAGGGTCACCTGTCCCCTGAAGAAGCCTCTTGGATGAGAGGTGAAACGTCTTCAACTCAACTCAAGCAAGTCTCGTCGCCGACAGCCAACTACAGAAGAAGACCTTGACCTGAATGACTGAGAACCTCCACAGACAACCTGCAACACAGACTTAGCCAATCCTGCCCTTGGATTCAACATGAAAATGTGCTCTAATTGGCTGTTCTGCAACAACTGCTGTACCTGCAGGTCATTGTGGTGGAATGACTGCACTTCAGCACATGCACTGACTGTGATGCTGCAACGAAAACCAAAGAAAAGAGTCTTAAAGAGTCAGAAAATGAACACAGGTGGAGAGATTGCCTCAGATTATGTGTTGTGTATGAAGCTGTCCATAATCTGACAAACCCACAACATTAACATTGTAACAACCTGCAAATGAAAAGCAACAATCAACTATTCTTTAATCTCCCTTTCTTGATTATTACTATTATCAGAAGTACGGTAAGTGAACACTCTGTACATATAAACGTAAAGTCTTTTTGTGTTTGTCCAGTCATCACTTTCACAAACTTTACCCACTCAGTTTACCAACACATACTGTAAGACACGAAACAGCCGCCAGTAGCTAAAAACAGTAGATGTTGAGTGTGTTTGTGTTGATCACGTCATAAATTAGTTGACTAATAGTTTTGTCTGTAACTGGCTTCCATCCTCACTGCAGGAGTGAGGAGATTCTACTCTACAGATGCACTTTTATAAACTCATCCCCACTGCAGACAGCTAAACACAAAGCCCTGGAGCTATTAATTAAATGACACACCTTAGAGACTGTAAACAAGCTGTGCGTTGGCAGTGCGAGTGATGTACATCCCAACTGTGTGAGGCATTCGGCAACATCAGTGGCTGCAGGTGCTGCACTCTCTCTTCTTGGATCCTTCAGCAGGTTTTATCTCATAGAGGAGAGGTAATGAAACAAGAGTGGAGTCGATTAGGGAAAATCTGTTGATGGTTACGCTGAGAACCAAGGCTGCAGACACGATTCCAGTTGTGAGTTGTGTGACAATTGCTTGATGCTATGGACGAGCAGTTGTAAACGACAATCAAGAAAAACCTCCTTCCAGACTTTTCCAGACTTGTATTTTTTTTCCCAAACTGCCGAGTTTGGAAAGGGCAACCAACTGTGGGCTTTTCATGAAAACCTCATGAGATCAATAATGCCTCTATTTTGTCCAAACACTGAGCATCTGAAAATCTTCCCCTATCTCTCTCCCCTTTCTCACCCTCTTTCCCTCTTTCTCTTATCTGTCTTATTGCTCTCATGGTGGACCAAAAGAAATTCTCCTATACTGCCAAAGGAATCATCCTAGCTTGTCCCAAAGCAATTATAAGCCTGGCTATTTCTTACCCTCAGCTAAACATATTGCAGACTGATATTGCATGACTTCCTTCTCCTACCTCTTCTTTCCCAAAGATAACAGTGAAAGTACACTCATACTGCAGTGAAATTGTCTGGGGAACTTTTCAAAGACTTTGCCTCTGAAGTTAAGCCTGTGGAAAAAACTCCATTTGATTGCAGCTTGAAATTAAGAACACTAACTGGCAGTTTGTCTGGACAATAACATGAAAATCAGACTGCACATAATGGGAAAGTTAATAGGATTGCCGTATCCGTAAGTGTAACCCAAATATACACTTTATAACCAAGGTGCAGTTGGGGCAGTTGTACGCGTTACTCTCTCTGCAGGTGCTGTCACTGCAAAGCAGATCAGTGTGTTGATATTGACACCACTTGCTCCTCATGATGAACCTGCAGAGAATCACCACCACACTGTGGAGTCCCTCTTATGTATTTTAGCATCTTTTTATGGGCTCATGGACCCAAAATGTAGTGTTTTGTTTCACTAAATGCCGTTTTTATGAGCCAGGCATTAGAGTGACCAGCTGGTGAACACAATGGAGCATGAAGCAGTTAAAAACCAGACACTGGTCCTAGAGCTGGTGGGTGAGCAGTGGAGAGCTGAAACATGAGAAAGGAAAATAGCACTGTAATAATTGTCAATAATATCCTCCCAAGGTCACAGGGTTGGTGTTGTGGTTAGCATTCTTTTCAAGTTTTGTGACCCAGTCAGAGCGAGAGCCTTTCTTCATGAAGGTTTGCATTTTCATAGGTTTTCTCCAGGTTCTCCAGTTTCCTCCCACAGTCCAAAAACATGCAGATTTGGGAATTAGGCAAATTGGACACTCTAATTTGACTGCAGGTGTGAGAGTGAGAGAGGATGGTTTGTCTCTATGTGTCCCTGTGATGGACCGGCGATCTGTCCAGGGTGCCTTTTGCCCTATGTCAGCTGGGATTGGCACCATGGCCCCCAACGACCCTCATGCGGAGGATAAAGCAGAAGAAGATGAAGGAGTGAATTTCCCCAACGATAATAACAAAAAGATTAAAAAAAAAAAGATGCCATGATCTTATTTTAGTATAACTGGCTGCTCCTTTTTTTTTTTTTTGGAAAGTTTGACTTAATTATCATTTTAGATGAAAAATCTGTTATTCTACTTCATCCTCAGGAGGGTGTGAATCTGATTTTATGGCCCTTTTGTGTTAAGTTACAATTGGTAAAATTCCACACTGTTTGACACAATGAAAGTATTTCCTGTTTATATGACTAATATGTCCATCAGTTAATATCAAGAGGAAACGTTATTGAGGGAGCTCTTATTGTGAAAGAGTTAAAGGTGAGGTTTTGATCGGAGGTAGGTCATGTGGTGAATGTGTGGCAGTTGTCAATAAAGAAGTTGTTTTGTATCCATTAACATTTTGGACCTCAATGATCCTTACAGAATATGAGAAAATATAGATGCCATAACAAATAGGTGAACTCATGATGGGTTTATTCCACAGTGACAGACTGGAATGTTCTTGTACATCCTTTTACACAAACCAGTTGCTGTTCATTATGAACCGTATATCAACACAAACCTGATGTTTTTTTTGTCTTTTTCTTGCTCGATATCGACTTATTGTTTAGGAAGACAACATTCCCTCTGGGGAACCGGGTCAGCTGCTGTGCCGAGTCTGCGAGTATGAAATGGAGGAGACAGCATGTTGGTGAGGAGGCCCAAAGCATTACCTCCAACCATCGTGCCCTGCAGTGTTCCACTTTGCCAACCAGTAATGAACCTGTAAGTCTACACTCTTCTCACCTGTCACTCAGTCATTCTTCATAAACTGCATTTCACCTCGCACACAGATGCACACAGGAACAGTAAGAGTGTGTGTGTGTGTGTGTGTGTTTAGTATTCAGTATTAACCATCACATGTCTTGTTTGTTTGCCCAAACAGTCAGTCAGCCCATCAATAGTACATGAATTTAAAGTATCAGCAGGGAAATATGGAGTCAGTAAAAAGTTCAAAACACTTGAGTGAGTGAAGTAAGGTGAGAGAGCAGTGGATGGATACTGATGGAAAGTCAGTGTTGGCAAATATTCATTTGCAGGTGTGTGTGTGTGCGTGTGTGTGTGTGTGTATTCCTCCATGCACTGAGCTCCTGTGCCCAGCAGACTGGATCTCTCTCTGCTTTTTCCTCAATCCCCCAAACCCACTGATGGAGAACACCACTTCGATATGTAAGCTGACAGAGGATTTTCACTCTCAACCCATCCCTCCTCCTCAGTAATTTCTCTCTCTCTCCCCCTCTCTCTCTCATTCCACATGTTGGTGAGCCATAACAATCTGAAATATTTTCCATCCATCAAGAAGCAAAGAGGAAGTTGTTTTGGTCGGTGGTGGTTGCATTTTTGTGCCGCTTTGGAGCAATTTCTTTCAAGATCATAGATCATGGACCCTGATAATTGATAATTGAAATATCTAAGAATGAGCGACAGTGTTACACATACTGGCTTTATCAATATATAGGTATAACACAGACATTTAAGGAGTGATACCTGCAATGTCCTTCACTGAGTGTTCCTTTCTCCAACAACAAAAACACTGTCATTTCCAGTCAAAACTGACACACAGGCATTTCTGTGCCCTACACACGTATCGTGAGAGTATGTTTGCTCAAGCCTTCAGTCCATGTTTTATGTGTCAAAATAATTTTACCTCAAGGTCCACTTTTTTTGCAAAATTGAAAAACCTGTCAGTGCAGATGTTGTCAGGTAAAAATTTGCAACCTAAATCCCAGTTCAAAAAGGATCTTGAGTGACAAATTTGAATTTCTACCAAGAAAGTTGATGCTTGTTATTTCCACTTGTGTGGTAGCGTTACACTCTGTTATATTTGCTGTTACATTTGTGTCAGCAAATGCTTCCTGGAGCCTACAGAGAATAATATTCAATTCAATTGTATTTGTATAGCGCCGAATCACAACATACGTTATCTCAAGGCACTGGACATAGACAACATTATCGAGAGCAGAGAAACCCAACAATTCACACAATGAGCAAGCACTGAGCATCAGGAGGGAGAAAACAACTCTGACAGAACCAGACTCAAAGATGTGCAGCCATCTGCCTCGACCGGTTGGGATGAAAGGAAAACTGGGGGACAGAAAGGGAGGAGAGAAAGGTCAAGAGGGAGGTAAGGGTAGAGACAGAGGAACGAGTCCATGAGCAGATATACAACAATAAGTTTAGACCGAGTCAGTGATGACATGTTTATAGAACTAAAATGTCATTTATATAACCGGCAACAGAGATTGTTGATACCAAAAATTCATACGGATACCTGCTTTAATTATAGCATAATAATGGTAATGATATGTATGTGTCACAACCGAACAAGGACTTGAACCCAATAGCACGACTCAGAGACAACTTCCAAAAGTATCCAAATTTAATGCACAAAGTATCAAACAATAATCACTCTCTAAGGAGGAAAAGTAACAACAAAAAATCACTCTATCGAGGAATCACTAGAAAAGCAAAAATGCAAAAATAACAAATTATAATCACTCACTGGGAGGAGACAAAACAGTTTGGGCAAAGTGTCAAATCAAAATCACTCTTCACGAGGAAAAAACTCTGAAGGCTCAAAAAGGCAAAACAGAGTAGCGACTCAGAAATACAAAAACCTGACAAACAATTTACGTGGCATGGGGTGGCGTGGGTTCTCTGGCATGGCAAACAAGACGAACTGGCACGGGGCAGAGGGAGGCACAGGCTATATATAAACTCAAAGTAATGGGGAACAGGTGGAAACAATCACGGTGGGGAAGATAATCACACTGGCGGGAAACCTACAGGGGAAGGGCAAGTTATCTGAAACAAGAGGAAAGAGAGATGTCAAAATAAATCAGGAAGTCACGAGACAACAGATACATGGCAACACTAAACATAACTTAACACAACTTTCTAGATATGACAGTATGATTATAATAACAATAGCCTCTAAACTGGATGTGGATCCTGCAACCTGCAAGATGAGGACACAGAGAGAGAGAATGACAGGAAGGAAAGACACAAACTAGAGAGAGAAAGAACAAGGTTAATAATGACATACAATGAAGTTATTTTCAGAGTGTGAGAGAGTGAACACACAGCAGTCTAGGTCTATAGCAGTCGAACTCAGGGATGGTCCAGGTTTCCCTGAGCCAGCTCTAACTATAAGCTTTATAAAAAAGGAAGTTTTTAAGTCTAACTCTAAATACAGAGAGAGGGTGTCCGCCTCCCGAACTGTCACTGGGAACTGGTTCCACAGCAGAGGAGCCTGGTCACTGAAGGCACAAGTAAGCCTGTATTTTTAGGACCGAAGTGATCTGTTAGAATGAAATGGTAAAACAAGTTCTTTCAGGTATGAAGGGGCCTTATCATTAAGTGCTTTGTACGTGAGGAGGAGGATTTTTAATTGAATTCTAAACTGTGAGCGGAGCCAGTGTAGAGAAGCTCACAAATCAAATAAAGATAATTAAAGTAATATTACTTAAACACATGAGCATATTTAGGGCTCGGGCACAAGGTGCGTAGAACCCTATTGAAACTGAAAGAATTATTACATATTGTAATTACTGACAATAAAATAAAGCAACGTACAGTGAAAGTCAGTTTATGATGACTGTCCTGTACAGAACACATAACCTTATATTACTATTACACAATGATATTACAATGTAAACAGAAGTTGTTTGTTGAGAAAAGTCTCTGCATTAGAGTAAAGAAACTTTAAATCACCAAGTTTGAAATGCTTTTGTTTCGTGCAGTTAGTTGTAAGCTGGAGTTGTTTGTATCAAAGCTAATAAAACATTCAGCAGCTTTAATTAATTTAGTTTTACACTTTGGGTCAGCTCTGTTTAAGTATGGTGTGTGTTTTTTTGTTTTGTTTTGTTTATGACTTAAATGTCATGGCATTGTGAATTTGCTGCTGCTCTGCTTCACACCTCTGACTCGTTTCTTCGCAGCAACAGTCGCTACTGAGCCTCGAGGGTATCAAAGTATTTAAAGCCATCTGCTATACTCAACTAATAGAGGAAAAATATGGATTTTTCAGAAATCTGGTTGTGAAATTATTCAGAAGACTCTATAGTGGTGCATGATTAGAATTCATTAAAAATAATCTGTCAAATGTAAATACATGATGTTAAACCCTTTAACACCTAACCCTCAAAATGTCCATCTGGTCTTATCTGTTGTTGTTTTTTTGCTTATTCTAACTATAAAAGGGACAGAAAAATGCTGGTAACTCCTGTAACTAAGTGCTTTTGCCCATTTGTCCAGAATAACTTCCAGTATCTGGCAGTTATTTACAATTCAATGCACTTTAATTTGTGAATTAACAATTTAAAAAAACAAAAAACAAAAAGTTACACTGCAGTTGTACACAAACAAAATAATTAGAATTTTGAACAGAACAAACACATCTCCTCCCAAAGACAATCCTGCATCTATTTAAACAGATAATGCAATATGATGGTAACTACACTGTTTAGGTGTCACATCATCTGTTTTCTAACATTTTCTCTTTTTTGCACTCTTCTCTGTTTTGGCACCAAACTCATTTTTGCTGTGTTGGTATCAAGGTCTGCTTGAAGCCACATTATTCTACCAGCATGGCTCCTTCTGGCAGAACTATCACCCACTATGTGGCAATCGATGTAGGATTGTTCACAGGAAGCAACTTTTGGCCCCACTGGTAATATTTGCCTTTCCATGGAGCACAGACAAAACAAAATGGAATATAAATTAACAAACACTATGAGGTACACAATTTGACTTTGAGTTTCTTCCCAACAACAGTCCAGTCCCCTGTCTGTATGATCTACCACGGCACTATATCTGCATTCCCTCAACCAGGATAATTGAAGCATATTTTAAATGAAACTTAACTCATCAATCAAAAGAAGTCCAACAGTAAAACTGATGAAATACCGAAGTGGTGTTTGTGTGTCATAAATAACACTATACAAAGTTCTAACTCCTGAAATGTTTTGACAAAAATTGACATTTTATTTAAATTAAACCGTCTCCGCCTTGACTCAAGATTCAACAATGCAAAAGTATTGTGTAATTTATTGTGACCTGCAAACACAGCCGCATCAGTTCGGGACTGCCGTTTCTCCCTGTGGCGATGTGAATGTGTTGAGCCAAGCCAGGCAGTATAGGCTCAGTGGAACCAGAGGTCGTTGTCTTTCAATAAATCAGTGCAGAGGCAATAGCTGTGGTGACTGTACAGGCTGGGAGACATAGTGGAGCTATTACTTATCCCCCTGTCACTTTACTGCGTCCTGTCATAGGACTTAGTCCAGCAGGGGGGTTCCACAGGGGAGCGGGAAGAGCTCAGGAACAAACCTCATGTTCATGTGCACCGTGTGGGCTTGTGTAGAAACGGACACAATTGTACTTTTCCGCTGTGGATAATTGCAGTATAGTCAGTGTGTGTACTGCATACATGTGGGTGAGAGTGTGCATCGGTTTGCTGCAGTTCCTCCTGACCTTATAAGGCCGCAGTTAATCTGCAGGCTGTGGTGCCATTAGTCCTTTCGTCATTTGTCTCTGTGTTCAGCTTACACCTGCACATACTCCTCAATGGCTGTCTGACAGTAGGGGAAGATGACTTGCAATCATAATGCAATTATGAGGGTGTATTTGTGTGATTAGAATTTTAATGTTCCTCTTCTGGATAAAGTTATAGGTGGTTATTTTAACACTGTTGACTAGGAGAAAGTCCCAGAGTGGAGATGACAGTCTCACTGACAGGGAGGAAGACAGAGAAATCACAAGAGGGAGGACATTAATGAAGGGGCAGACGTAGCAATGAGGGGGTATTAACCTACACGTTGAGCAGTTGTCGTCCAATACCATGGCTCAATGTGTACCCTTCATGTCCTTCATGGGGATCCGCGCCATGAGGCTGTGTCATCAAGGTCGTTCCTTTTACATCAGAGTGATTCAGGACCAATAAAACCAAACACCCCAGTGCACTGGTACTGGACTGAACAGAGAGGCAGGGCATGATTTGTTTTTTATTTGAGACTGAAAAACCCAGCATGCACTGACATCAACACATATACTATAAAAAGAAGAACTCTGCTGAAACCCAGGATGTATGCCTGCAATCCCCCACTCACTTGTGTTTCTGGTTTTGACTTGCCTGCAAAAGACCTCATCTTTGATTTGATTTGATCTGTAGCACAGCACTTCACTTTCATTATCGACATTACCCGACCACTGTAGAATCTCATATCTGACATTTCTGTAGTTGCTCCATAAAATGAAAACGGATTCATTATTTATCAAGCCAGATATGTTGACATGTAATCGCTCCTCAAATGTGAGCATTTACCGCTTTTCGTTGTTTAATATAGTAGCAATTAAATAGCGTTGTGCTTGTTGTGTATAATGAATTCTAAGATGACACTGGCATTTAATCAGCACAGTCCACAATTATTTAAGTTGGTAAAGAAAGTCAGTCATTTTCTTGATGCCCTATGAATTTCTTGTCATCCTTTGAGGAGTATACTCATTTGTATTTCTAATAACAGATTATTAACATAAACTAATTGTTATACTACTACAGCGTATCCTGATTGTATTGTATTCTATATGATTGGTTTCAAAACGAATGGCTATGTAGTAAAAATCATTCAAGTCAACATCAATATTTGTTTGACGCAACTAGTTCCAGTTTCATGTGGGCATTCAAGTCTCTTTTGTCTGTTCATGAAAGACTGACTCATGATGCTGAGATCAAGGCTGTCCCCACAGCGTGTGCTGCAGGAACTCTTGTTCTTCGTGTCTCTGTAATCATTTTGATGTTTGGACTTGAGTCTGAGACAGACCTCCCTGACGGGCAGCAACTTTAAGTTTAAAAAAAAAACATTTTCAGTAGAATAAATGGCAGGTTATTATATGAAAAGTGAAAAGGTCCATCAATTATAATCAAACACGGTACACTGCAAAAAAAAAAAATCTTGGAAAGCAAGTTTTGCTCAAGAAAAGTAATCAAATTTTAAGAAAAAATATTGAACTTTGGCTTAATATGCCTTAAGATATTACAGCGTTATTTAACAAGCTAAAGTAAAGTAAAGGGAAGAATAATTTTAAGTCAACATTTCTTATATGAGAGGATTTATTTGCGTGTGATACAACTTTCTTAAATTCTGGCCAGTTTTTCCTCATTTTAACAAACATTACAGTCTGAAAGTGACTGATTTACAAGCCAGTTTTAAGTGTTTTACTCCCTTGGCACGTTCTTCTTTCATAAAATAAGAAAATTTTAATTGATTTAAGAATATTTGGCTGTGTATGAACATGTGTTATCAATAGTAAGTAAGCTAATATATAGAATTTTCTTTATTAATCTATAACTCATAAATGTGAACAACTCATTTTACTTGACTCAGGAATAATGGAATACAACACAGACATCCCCACATGAGTTGCATCTGCTGCAGGTGTAAATTAAAAGTAGTGTTCCTGGTGCTGCAGGGTAATAAATATGCTGAACCACACATTCATTAAGTCATCTGAAACCTTTGAGAAACTATCCATCACCCTGCAGAGTTACAGAGTGGCAGTTTTAATAGTAGCACTCACACAAATAAAAACCAATAAAAAAAGTTTTCAGTGTCTTCAGTACCATTGGAGCACATTAATGAATATGTCAGTGCACATCCATCAAAACAAACACAACACTGCTCTATAATACATATTCAGAATGCTAAATCCATCGTGAACATACAGTCAATACAGTCTGTATAATCACGAGTCAGTCATTGACATGAACATTTGGTCTTTTGACTTCCTTTTTGAGTGATTTTCACTGTACTTAGATATGTTGTAGTTTATTTCTTTGTGTATCATGTTTTATGTACTTCCTCGTGTTTTAACTCTGCGTCACATCTCTGTGAGAACCTACACCTGTTCCTCATCTGTGTCTCATTATCTCCCCTCCCTTTAGTGGAACGTACTATAGTTTGTCTTATCAGTCTCTGTAAACATGCAGGATTCTGTCTTATGTAAGCTCCTGCCATTTTTGACCTTGCCTTTAACCTATTGTTTACTATTTTTTATCCAAGAAAAAGGAAAAACGACTAATAATATCGGTTTGTAATATCGGTAAAATTCCAACCATTTCTGAAAGCATGGTTATTACGGTAATTTCACTTGCGCTGTTGCAGGAAGCCGGTGAATCAGCATTTTTGTCTGAAATTGTCAAAAAAAAATTATATTATATAGATTATTTTAAATGTTTTATCCTGTTCAAATTTCAAACTTAACATGAAAAATCTAAATAACAAATTGTTAATACACTTTACCATGCAGTAAGTTGTAAAGAAGTGCCAGGTACTGAAAGTTCTTGTGGAAAAATGGGCAAAAGTGCATTTTCTGGCCCTTTAATGTTAAAATAAGCAAAAGTCCAGAGGCTTAAAGGGTTAATATGAAATTATGATTCAAAGATTCAGTCAGTCGTTAAAAGATATTTTAAAACTGGGACAGAGTGACTTTTATTGCATTCAATGCCAAACTTGGATCCCATCTTTCCTCTCCAGCTATTGGATGAATCTTTTCTACTTCTGTAAGCTTCCTCAAGGGAGGCGAGATTGAAGTGAAAGACACGTGTATTTCCTTATCCTCCTCCCACACAAGACTCTGACGCGTCACCTTGACTTTTAAAGGGGACACATCAGCAGCAGCAGCAGCAGCAGCAGCAGCAGTGACAGCAGACTGTCCCCAGGCCTCTGTTGTAGGAAGGAGGGAGATCAATGATGAGACTAATGATGCTGTGCATTAACTGACTCTATAAATGGGCAGAAGCTGTTAAAGCTGATAATAAAGGTATCACATACCATCTGGTGAAAGACAGGCGTGATCATGCAGTTAAAAAGTGTGGAGCAAACATTAAATCTAAATGAAAAAGTGGTGCGTACATTGTTGTTGTGTGTGGACACCATGCTTTGATGTGTCATGGAGCTGGATTTGATGGAGCCCTGCACAAAGAACTGTTACAGTATAAAATAATATTTATGTGCGTCTGACTGCGTTGCAATAGATTCAGCAAGGCCCTTTTACTTTTTTTAATATGACAGTGCAAGAAGAAAAGCCCATAAAGAAAATTGTTCCCCTACTTTGCTGGGAAAGAAATTGGCTGACCTGTGCAGAGCCCGAACTCAACCCTATCTAACCTTTTTTGTGATGAACTAGAAGCAGGACTTATCTCACAACATCAGTGCCTGACCTCTCTAATGTCCCTGTGACTGAATAAGAGCAAATCCCTGCATCCAGGTGCCAAATATCTGGTGGAAAATCTTCCCAAAAGACTGGATTCTGTTGTAGCAGCACGATGATGTGAAATGTTCGGAGATGTCGAGCGGTGACACACGGGTTGTATCAAAGGGATGGAAAAATGACCCAAATACTCTTTTACTTTGAAGATGTTGTTGCACAGTGATGTTAACACTCTTGGTACTGCAGTACTTGTCGGAGGACGAGTATAATGTTAATCTGCAGTTATTTAGACTGTTATAATATACAGTATCTAGTATCTTTAAGGTGAAAGAGAAGATGAGGCACTGAACAACTAGACAATGTGTGTGGGCCATTTTATTTAACATTTAGCACAAGTATGACGCACTTGTGACATCTCGAGAGGGGTCCAGCTCTGTTTGTCTGTTTGCTCGTCAGTAGAGTCTTTTCGTTTGTCCCAGCATCATTTGAATGATTTTTATTCCACTAAGAAGAACGTTGAACTTGTTAATGTTCATGTCCTTCCTGTGAGCAGCTGTAGCTGTTGCTGTAACCAGACACCCTGGCATTGGCATTTGACGTTAGCCTTTTCTTGAAAGCAGAACTTTCCTAAAGAGCTCCCCCTACAGTTTTGGAGTACATATTTTTATGAAGCAACTGTCCGTCCATCCATCGTCTACTGCTCCCCAGTGATGCTCCTCCCTCTCCTCCCCTCTCCTGGCCATGTGAACTTCGTTTCGTTCTCACATTAGAAAAAAGCCACTCCGATGTTTACTCATGTGTAGCCCCTCGCTCCTTTAGACAGTCGTTTCCTCTTCCTCGCCTCCTCCGACAACAGTTGTGTCTGCAAATCATGCATGAGTGTTAGAATGTTAGACATATTCAGACGTGCTTAGTCACAGCGGCTCTGATCAACCCTTCAACTGACCTCACAATTTCACTTTCGCTCACAAGACCCAAGACCTCATGAGACCTCCTTATTTTGAGGTCTTGCAAGGCTGGTTTTCTGCTGACAGACGGTAGGGGGAGTGGAGACAGTCCCCAATCTCCCCACAACAAGACATTTAACCATCACAATGACTCCAAAGCTGTTAAATATGGGTAAAAATCCTGCATAGGTCTGCTTTAAGCAAATGTGATGATGATGTTTTGCTAAATCTTGCCTAAGATATATATATATACACATACATATATATACATAAAAAAAAAATGAGGTGACCCACAGTTTTGGTTTTGTTATTGTTCAGTGCCTAATTAGCATGTTATTGTAAATAAACATCTGCTAATAACTTTACCTCACATGGTTTACAGGAAAACAAGAGCAAACCTCTCCTCTGTTATGGAAGTGAAGTTGAAGGACTGACACTTCTATGTATGTACATGTGGGCAGCCACTCACACACACACACACACACACACACACACACGCATGCACACACACACACACACACAGGTGAGATCAAAGCCTGAGTCTGCTGTTTTTCTTCTTCTCTGGAGACAGACAGATGGCGTGGTATTAATTAAGCAGAAACCACAGTGGACTCAGCTCACCTGAGATTTTAATGTCTCCTTTATATTCACACACTCACACACACACAGAGAGAGAGAAAATAGAAGTGTAATGTATTGAAGATAAACACTTAGTAATGAGTGTTTTGGTTTTCAAACGAGCATTTCAATATCCATCTTTAAAAATTATATGTACATAAATTTCATATAGTTAACCTCCACAGAGTTTTATCATTGATTACAGCGCGTTAGTTGTGAGTGATGTTTGGAGAATTAAGTCACAGGGACACCAGTGTTATATGTAACTGTCTCTAACATTAAAAGAAAACACATAAGAGTAATGTATGCATAAAGATGCTGTGTATGTTAACCCTTTAACACTGAGCGTATTGCAGATGACGCGCAAAGGTTTGTGCTATCAGAAAAAATCGGTTTCTGAAAGCTGAGAAGTTGCACGTGAACGCCAACATTGTGAATATTACGGTAATTTCACTCGCACTTTAGCAGGAAGCCGGCGAATCAGCGTCTTTGTCGCCAGAGAGTACAAAAATGTAAAAAGTAAAAAGAAATTGGCTTGTTTTTGGACACTGAGACAAAGACTCAAAAGAATGCACTGTAAATATGTTTTATACAGTTTAAAATTCTTATATATTGTTAATACACTACTTTAACATGCAGTAAGTTGTAAATAACTGCCAGATATTCAAAGTTATTCTGGAAAAAAGGTCAAAAATCACTTATTGGAAGACACTTTTCTGGCACTTTTGTGGTTAAAATTCCAATCCAATCCAATCCAACTTTATTTGTTAAGCACTTTAAACAAACCACAATGGACCAAAGTGCTGTACAGAATAAATAAAAGGCATAATAATAAAAGGTTCAAAATTAGATAAAACAGCTTAAAAATAAATTAGAATCATAAAATACAATAAGAATTAGCAGCATACAATAAAAAACAATAAATTCTATTCAAATTAAAATATGTAAAATAAATAAAACCAAACGTCTCATGAAGTGTCAAAGGCCAAAGAGAAAAGGTGGGTTTTAAGAAGGGATTTAAAAACAGACAAGGACGAGGCCTGTCTTATGTGGAGGGGCAGAGCATTCCAAAGTTTTGGAGCTGCGACAGCGAAGGCACGATCCCCTCTGAGCTTCCGCTTGGTTTTTGGCACACTCAGGAGCAGCTGATCAGCTGACCTGAGAGAGCGAGCGGGTGAGTATGGATGTAGAAGCTCAGAGAGGTAGGGCGGGGCAAGACCATTCACTTCCATAACAGAGGAGAGGTTTGCTCTTGTTTTCCTGTAAACCATGTGAGGTAAAGTTATTAGCAGATGTTTATTTACAATAACATGCTAATTAGGCACTGAACAATAACAAAACCAAATGAAAATTAGCAGGACATTTTGAGGCTTAGTTGTTAAAGGGTTAAAAGCCGAGTTGGTGATTTGCTCTTCTTTTGTTATAGAGGAAAATAAACTCCACAATGAGAAAAAATAAAAAAGTAAGTTAAGGTGCTTGATGTATTTTTTTCTCTGCTCCAATTTTAGGTAATGACATTGTCATCTTTTCAATGCTACAATAAAACTACAATGATACATTTATTTTTATTATTTATTGGCAATGAGGCAGCAACGTTCTGACCACAATGTTGTTTTACTCCAAATGCATTTTTTATTTGGTGTTAAAATTCAGCTTAATCACTATTTCACAAAACTAGTTTGAGGAGTGCCGACATCCAGATGTTAGACATCATTGTAAAGCTTAGAAACCGCACTTTCAGAATCTGTAAATAACTAAAAATGGCCACAAATATGTAACACTGACACAAATATGTAACACTTTATTGTTAGTGTTTGAAACTTTAAAAGACAAATGATACAAGACAACTGATGACAATAAACTGGAACACATCACCACATCCATCCAAAGTGTTTGTGAAATCATTACCACTCAGAATGTACTTATTTAAATTATGAAGGCCTTTCTCTGTCTGAACCATTTAACACAAATGAACTTCACTGTGTCAAAATTGTTACTTTAGTTATTTCACAGAACTCCCAGTAGCCTCATTATCGGCTCTCTCATTTCCCGCCTTCACGAAATGTACTGACTTGTCAAGGTCTCCGAGATGACGTGTAAACAAACATTTGAATCTCTGCAATATTATGTAAACTCTGCCTGCAATGCAGGGGTACACATTTAATCATTACATGTAAGGAACAAACTCATGAACTCACACCAAGGGTTGATGTTCCCAGTGGAGACAGATGCAGTGTTCTTTCAGGTGGTTGTACTCTATGCACCAGGCTGATTTTCTGCTTCAACTCAATGCTGATCCAAAACTAACTTCTTTGGAAACTCTGCTACAGATAATACTTCTCCTAATCTGAAAGCCTAATGTGGCCTGTCCATTGTTGTTTTTTCTTTTCTCTCAATCCATATCAATTTATTCCCTTTATCTTTCATTCGGGGCAGCTTGGTGGTGTGCTGGAGCCTCACAGCAGATCATTTCTGTGTGGAGTTTGCATGATCTGCATGGATTCTCTCCTGCTGTCCACAGACATGCAGGTTGGAGTTTGGTCAGTGAGAGAATTTAAAATGTCTGAGAGTGTGAATAATTGTTTTGGGTCCTGTGATAGGATGGGGACCTGACCATATAGGCCTGACCTCCCCCATGACCTTCAAATTACAGATAATGTATAAATAATGGATCTTTCAGTAATACAAGGCAACAGACTTTTTCATTAGATCAGACAGCCTGTTTATTTAAGAGAAAATCACACGACCTAACATCATCACATCTGCCACAGAGAATGGACTAATGTCAGTATGATAGAATATTTAACAAAAAAAACATCTTCATTATGCATCCACTCTGTATCACTATAATCTGTGCATTACATCCTGTGCCACTGCACTTCATTCATGTTTCCTTTCTACTGTCAACGTTGGACATTATTATGTAAAATAAAATTGCAATACTTAAAAATAATAATATAGACTTATATTTTAAGTCTATTTCTATTTTGTACTTGTTCCTTGCCCACCCCCTGTCCTTTATTTGCTACTGTAAAAAGTGAATTACCCCAGCATGGGATCAATAAAGTCTAGTCTAATCTAATCTAATTTTATCTAATCTAATGTGGAATCATGACATGCTGTGCAGGAGATATATAAATATAAATATCATTCTTTATAAGTCAGGTCAGGCTTTACATGGTTACAAGTAGATAACTGTTAACAAAATGTGATCATTTTCATGTATATACATTAAGACCAAATAACATATTTGGATCATGTCTGTGCTGCTGACAATGAAGCTCCACCCAACATTTTGAGAAGATTATGTCCAGCACCATCTTATATACACTGTATGTAAATAAAGAGCTACTTTAGAAAAATGGCTCCTTTTTTTTGTTATCTACAGACGAACTGCTGAATTTCAGTTTTATTTGTTGAGTCACTATATTTAGCATCCTGTGTGCAGGACTCATTGCTGGCTTGTGTTCTGACAGTGTTCATGCTACAGTCTATCAGCTGCCCTGCTGGAATAGAGCACTGCAGTGAGCCCCCCCACCTTTCCCAGAGCTCCTGCTGTAGATTCCCCACACACCAGCCAGCCGGTGTCCCCTTAGTTACCTGCAACAGTCGCCTCATATTAGCTTAGAGCTGTGCAGCCCAGCTTGAAGGCTTCAGCTCTCGATTCCCAGTAAGAGAAAGGCGGGCGGGGTGTGTCTGTCTGTGTGTGTGTGTGTGTGTGTGTGCACATCTTTCAGGTTGTTGCACTGGCTTCTCAGGCAATAAACAATATAGTCACATAGTGTTGTCTGGATGATGTCAGGCTGGAGTTTACAACAATACAACGCTGTTTTTTGTTTGATCTGAAAACTAGTGTCAAATGTAATGCATAACTTTTAAACGTTTTAACATAAACAAATGTTTGAGACATTCATACCATTGTCAAAAGCGTATCAGTTCTTTGTGTTTTTGAGTGAAGCAGTTTTTTGTTTTCGTGTCTGTGGCGACATTCCTGTTCTACTATTCCTGTGAGGAGTTTTATATCACAACTGAAAGATGGAAGACAGAAGCACAACAGCCACGCTAGTAAAGTGAGATGATGTGCACTGTCCTTCCAGAAAGCTCTGCAGGTTTACCTGAGGAGTCCTGTCTCACGCTTACAACCTCTGTAATATATATATATAATATATATATATATATATATATATATATATACATATATATCTTCGTGGGGACATTTTGTTGGAACCACACAACTCTACATGGCTTTTTCAGGGTTAAGACCTTGTTTTAGGGTAAGGGTAAGGGTTAGGTTTAGGCACTTAATTGTGATAGTTAAGGTTAGGATAAGGATGTGTTTGTGTGTGTGTGTTACTCACAGCGGTGTCTCTGTCATTTACTGCAGAAGCTCTGTTGATGTTTGTTTTTATTTCCAGCAGCCATTGGGAACCATTGGGAAAACTATTTGAAATACAAATGGCTATGTCACCATCAATATCACCTGCCATGTGCTCAAACATCCTTGTTTGAGGTTTTATTGGCTATTTTTGCTATTGCATATAACACCTATTAGCATCAACAAACTAGCATACATGTTGTTAGTTCAGCATTAAACTTTAATTGTTTTGCTGTCTGCAGCAGTGGAAAACTATTGCCAGTTGTTGCTTTATCGTTTTGCTTCTGTTTCTATCATTTTTCTCATAGTTTTAACAAAAAAGTCAAACCAAACATGAAAAAGGGGGAAAAGAAACACAACATCCAGTGATACAAGAAGACAAGGAAAACAACAGAAAACACACAAACTTACAATTAACACGGGGGGCAGGGGGTGATACACAACACGCAAAGCTAAGGGAAAATGCACAAGTAAATCAATAAAAAAAAAAAAAACCCTGCAAAATAAAACATATAACTGAAAACAAAAACAGGGAAATAATGGTGTCTAAAGAACAAAAATCCATGGAAATGCTAATCTGTAAACACACAGATTAAAAAAATAAAAAATAAAAATACAACATATTCTTCAAAATTCTACAAACAAGAGCAGCAAGTTAGCATGCTAACCAGCTAACCTCATTACTGTGGCGTCATAAAGCAAGAGCACGGCTCAGAATCATAAGCTTCTGTCTTAAAACAAACATGTGAAGCTGCTAATTTACCGTCTGCTCCCAGCAAAATGAAACATATGCAGTGGAAAAATGACATGTCGCACCATTAATGAATTTCTTCTAAATAACGCTGACTCCCTAAATGAAGCGATGCAGGAGAGAAAGACTGATTAAAAAAAACAGTGCAGTGAATGAGGAACAAATTAACTTTTACAGTGAACAGTAATTAGTTCAGCTGAACTGAGCTCCCCGTGGCCATGATGGGTCCAGACGCACACGTCGATTCTGTCAGAAGATGTGGCGAGAGCTCAGGGGAACTCTCGCCACGCTTCTCTTCTTGTCATTGCCGTCACATGGCAAGTGTTCCCTCAGTCCCCGTCCAATTAGAGTCCACTGTGGACATGAAACCATAAACGGTGTTGCAGGACCTGTGGCTGAAGGAGGTGGAGGATAAAACGTGGTAGAAGAGAATATGTTAGCTCCCAATAGATCCAACCAGCAGCAAGTAGTAGTGGTAACTAATCCCTCTTTAATAAATACAGGGATGGGGAGTCAGTATCGGTCTGATACTGGTCAAAATCACCTGGGTTGGATATCGGACAGATAAGAATGTAAAAACTGATACAATCCAAAAATCTTATCCAATATCACATGCTTCATTATGTTCAGATTGTAAAAGTGTAAATAAAAATGTGTTATATAATTATATAAAAGCTATGCAGTCAGAATTAAATATGCAATTTGTAGTAATTACAGAGAAAAGTGAGATAAAGTTCTTATATAACTATTAGATTCACTTAATAAAAACTATTCTCCACATTTGCTTAAATGTATCCTTTATTTGTAATTAAACTTCGGTAATTTACCTGGAATGTGTCTAAAAATGATGACGGTTATAGCCTTCAACTATTACTACTAAACATTTCTTTTATCCTCCTTGTCTGAGATCAATTCTTTTCTAAACTCTGGCACAATGTTTGTAAGAGATTTTGAAAACAACACGCCAACTCAAAGGGTAAAAATCAATCATACATCACAGGAGGGATGCAAAATAATCCAATGGTGTTCCCATTTTGTGCACAAATAGAGAAATGTAGATGTAAGTCAAATGTAAGTGGGCAAACTCTGCTGCCTGGCCTGACCTTTTCATGTTAAAACTCAAGTCATTCTCATTCTGGTGCTAAATGTCACCAAATGTCACATCTAGGCCTCAGTATTCCAGCTCGTCAAGTCATGAGCAGACATGTGAAATATGATTAAAAACCAAAAATAGCCTGATACAATGCCGTTGCATGGTTCCACTCTGCAATCTGTCTCCCTGCTGTAGACAACACTAAGAGCAAAACTGTCACGTTGCTGGAAAATAAGAACTGTGGATTGGCCAATTAGGGCCCTGCAGGGCTGAGAACTGTGGGGATATGTTTAAGGAATCAATAGCGAGCTAATTTCATGCAGGGCACTGAGCTTGGAGAAAAGCCTGGTGATTATGTTTGGGAACACTGAGGTAAATACGAGTGTTTATCCATGTATTTATACATTTTAAAAAAAAACGAAAACTTGGCCAGGAACACAGTGGCATTACACACTAATTGAAAGACTTGACAAATAGGCTGTCTGCATTCACAGGCCGAGCATTAATTCAATGGAATGGCAATGGGAATGACGCTTTACTGCAAAACACCATTTTATAGAGGCCATTCTCATGAAAAACGTTGTAAGTTGAGAGTGGGCTTCACAGGCCTATTCACAGTCGAGTCAGGTTTGCCGTGCAGTCTCTCAATGAGACTTGGCCTCAGATGTTTTCACACTCCGAGACCAGCCGAGAATCTCAAGTGGTCATGAAACACATTTGATTGACAGTGTTTTGTCACTCCATCACTTTGCATTTAAACCTGAAAACAAGGAGGAGAAACGTGCCTGCAAAGAACGACAGGCTTTAAATGGCAATTGAGGCTGATGTGAGTTAAAGGTAGAAAGCCAATCGTTCTTTGAGCCACAACTTCTTAATTGGATTTCTTTTATAATGTAATGAAATTGTTTAATCTTGATATATAATACGTAGATGAGTTTGTACTCTAAGAAATTCATTGGTGGTTACTTGCATTGTTACCAAAAATGACAATTAGAAAGTCATGAATCTTGAAACTTTAACCACACTATATAGTATGAATACTACAAGTAGCTCAATATCTGGCCTCTATTAGTTCAAATTGTTGATTTTTTTTAAAGGTTGAGGCTTTGTTTCATATTCTAGGAGCAAACATTAACATGTGAATAGACTTTAAAACATATAAATACTAACCTACATCCAGTCCAAGTGGAGCTACCCAAGGATGTCATCGGGCAAGTTTGCTCCCATTAAAAGCAACTTTTAAAAGAAAATAAAAAAATAACACAGCCCTATAGAGACCAAGTCTTGAACTGCCAAATATAGATTTCCATGTCCTTCATCCACCAAGAAACATAAAGCTGAACAATTGTTTCTTTGCTTGAAAAAGTAGATTTACAGCACTGAAAGGAGCACTTATGAAGGTATCACTATTGTGTGTAGTACTCTAGAAAGAACCTCTGTGTGCTGTATAAATACAGTGAGAATACACTGAAAGATTCACATGTATCTGGAGTTTATATTGTGAAATATGACCCATCGCCATCCCCACTGTCCATGCCCCAGTCTCCATTAAGGATTCTCAGGGTTTTGTTTGGAGTCTCACAAGGCCTACAACTGGGGTATACAAACCTTACAGTACAAACAGTACTTTACTTTAACAGTAAAAGTTACATACAAATACACTGTTTTATAATAATTTTATTTTCATTGGCAATGTAACCACATCTAAGCCACGCAGGAGTGAAAAAATGAAAAGATTCTGCTTTTCTTTCACATCTGGAGGCAGATATCATGATAAAGGATCAATGGATGAATCAATCTGTTACGGCTGAGTTTCAAACTCAGTACTCTGGTTTAAAGTGCAACTCCTTACCAGATGAGTTAATAGGGATGACATAAACTGGCCAATTTTCTGTTTCGAAATATGACCGGGGGCTGTGATTGGCCGACTTTGGCCATGCCTGGCCTGCAACCTGTTCGGCTTGTAATATTTCCACTGCCGTTCTTTGACTGATTGATGAATTACTTTTATCTTGTTGGTTGATGAGTTCCCTTGGACTGAATCCAACCTTTATTATGACTGTGTATCTGGACACGAAACCATTAAATCCACCACCTGGAGTTTGCAGAACAAGTAGAAATGACTTTGTCTCTGTAGCTGCTATAATTTTCCCATCATGCCCTGTCTGCCATGCACTCGCCGTAGTGTCACCACCAGTCTTGTATGCAGTCTTTTTTTGTGGATGTTGATCAAACTTAAATTGATCTGCAAAACTCTCGTCTGGTGCATCAGCTCCGACCAACTAATCTTCATCAGAGGCTGATTTCCAGTTTCCTTGTAACTGATCGATTTTGTTCATCGTATTTTTGATTATAAGGATGGATGTAATGTTTTGTATAGATGGAATTTATGGTGACTTATGGAAGGCATGACTGATCGATATATTGTACATAAGGGAAGTGGAAATGGTGAGTGAATACGTCTGAACATCAACCGTTAATCTTAATTCACAGCTTTAAATTGGTTTCCCCATGTTTTGCAGTAGGAAGCTGTTAATGGTGTGTGTGTGTGTGTGTGTGTTGGGAAATGTCAACCAGGACACTGTATGAAAATCACATCTGGCTGTAATTAAGAAAAATGCCAGCGAGTTCATCCTGAAGTGAAGTCATTACAGGCTCGAGACGGTGAGATGGAGCGAGAGACGAGAGAACGAGCAGAAAAGAGGACACAAAGATAAAAAAGTGAGGAGAGAGTTCATGGTTAATGTGTATCCATTATAACAAGAGCATGGTGTATTAACTGCCGTAGCTTCAGTGCAGACTATTATGTGTCCAGCTACCTGGAAAATGTGGAACCATATACTGGACGTCAGAAGAAAAATCTGCATTGGAGCAGAACACATGGAGAAAAAAGAAGAATGAAGATGTTCACAGAGCTGCTGCTGTCAGGTCACTTACAAGTGAGACGATGGTTGGTGATGAAAGGAACTGCTGCTGTGTTACCGTTGTCATCTGTCTTGAGGGGACAGTTGGGCTGTTGCTCCCTGAATACAGGGAAAACTTTTCATTTTATTGAAGACTTTGATCTTCTTCCTCTGGCCTCAGCTCTCACCCCAAAATCCAGAGATCTGAATTGTAAATATGACACTGTGTTGAGCGCCACCTGGCTGTGTCACTGTTACCATGTCTGCCAAGCGTTCACTTTGAAATTCTTTCTCAAGAACAGAAAGGCTCAGTGGCTTTTGACAGAAGGAAACAAAAACCCAAATGTCTGTGTCTGTGTCTGTGTGACCAAATGAACAGCCAGCTGAACAAATAGATGCATTAAAGATCACATTAGTATTCACATGACATGACTTTCAGAGTTGTAGGATCGCTGTGCATCACACACTACATGTCTATGTGGAGTCTTGTGCTTGTGGTAAGTTGCATGACTGGCAAAAGGGATTCAACCAGGGGTGTCCAATCCGGCCCGCAGGATGAATTTGTGAGAATGCCACGTTATGATCAATCATCATGTGATTATGTACATATTTTTCAGTTCCAGGCACCGGTGTCTTTGTAAGATCCACTGGGATCTGTAAGTTGTGTAAATGGTAAACTTTGGCATAATACTGTTGTAATGGCAGTTATTTTAGGACATTTCAGGTTGTTCATAATGTGTTATGTAAAAGGATATTTAATTAAATGTAAAACAAAGGGAAACATTTGGAGTTGTTGTTGTTTATAGGTTATTATGCTATTATTTTATGATCTGCCAAACATTTACTGTTTTTAAATCTCGTCTTAAAACTCGTCTATTTTAATTTGGCCTTTGTCACTGATTAAATTGGTGTTATTTTCTATTGAATTGTATTTTTGTTTTATTTATTTTATTTGATCTGTTTTTTTGTGGTTTATTGTTCGGCCGTCTTTTATTTTATTTTAGTTGTTTTAGATGTGTCTTATTGCCTCATGTGAGCTTCTACACCTTTTATTTGTTGTGTCTTTTATTTATTATTCTGTACGGCACTTTGGTCCACTGTGGTTGTTTTAAGGTGCTTTACAAATAAAGTTGGATTGGATTGGATTATTTTATTGGTCTGGCCCACTTGAGGTGAAATGGCCCCTAAACTAAAATGAGTTTGACACCCCTGGATTAAACAAAACACAATTATTCAGCTGAGTAGTATGTCTGACACAAACACATGTGGTAACAACACACATGTGACTTTAAACCAGGGTTAATTCAGCTCGGTTCATTTCTACAGGTACATATTTACATCTCTCTCACCTCTGATAACTGTACTGCTTTTTGAGTTTCAACTGCCTCACCCCGTCCTGGTCTCTGGTTTGTTTGGGTAACTTGAGATCTGAAGGTCTGTGACTCATATGGAATGTATGGTAGGGTCAATCACCTGCAAGTTCCAAAACTCGATAGCAACAGGATTATCGTGCTGAGAAACCTGTAGTGTTTACATGGCCTGAAATAGTGTTAGAAACTCACTTGCGTACTGTGTTACAAAGTTTAGCTCTAAGCAGAGCTTTGGCAAATTCCATTTTGCCCTCTGGGTTTACCGTAGCTCTGTTGCTCTGGAACACTACTACAAACTTTCTGCCAACTTAAGTTCTCCAGTTCTCGTACAATCCCTTGACAATTCCGGCACATACCAAAATGCAGCCTTTAAGGGGGAAAATGTTGGAGGGGAGAAAAAAGAAACACCTGAGGGCTTTAGGACCCAACATGTTCATTCATGTGCCAGTTTACTGACAGCTCATATGGAAAATGTGATTGTTCTTATATTAAATATGACAACAAATGTAAGATCACGTTGGTGTAGATGATCAGCTTTGTTTTTTCTTGAGCATAATCAATATGTTTAACAAATGTTGGGAACATCATTTTGAAGCCTTAAGATAAGTATTTTAAGATAAGGATGTTTGTTTGTTTTTAAACAGATTGTAATAGAGCAGGGTTGGACCTGACTGAGAGCTCATCCACCTACACCTACAACCATGCATCTATTGCTATCAATCACAACTTGTCCATGACACAACAATATGCTTCCTCATATTATTATGACATCTTTATTATCCTCAACAATATGTTTACTGACCTTTATAAATCCAGGGAGAAATGGGGTATTTTTCTCAACACACATATGTACAGTACAGTTAAGAGAATACAGGTTTCAGACACTTCCACATTGGCTTCACTAAAGCTGCTTCTCCACTATACTCTGCTTGGCACAGCTCGACTCTATACAGTTTGGTATCAGTCACGTCGTTTTCCATGACTGTAGTATCTCCTCAATGTGGGCGGGATCTTCATAGCACAGCTGCACCAAACTGCAGTGAAGTCCTTTTATAGCATAGCAAATAGTGAGAAGCAAAGCAGTTCTTTTCAGTGTACTGAATCATTAGATTAAATAGAATTTAATTTGTAATTTTTGCACACACACCAATTACTGATGTGTGAATTTGTCCTCTGCATTTTATCCGTCCTTATTATATATCAGTAGTGAACACACACAAGCCGGGCACAGAATCAGTGGGCAGTATCTGCACCTGGGTAGCAATGGGGATTAAGGTGCCATGCTCAGAAGCACCCCAGCCCTTTGCCCGTCCCGGGATTGAATGTTTTTTAGAAATTTGCTTGTTGAATATTGGAGATTAACGCTTGTTTTTTCAGAATTTTCAAGTATTTTTAACTGATCTACAGTTCTAGCATTTCCATGGCATGATATGTACATGCCAGTGTGTAAATAAGCAAACAGGATTTTTCAAAATGGCAATTTAATCTGTTTAAAAAGAGCTTTAGACACTTTTATCCCAAGGTCATTTGCCACCTGTCAAGGGAAACTGCTTTCATATTATTAGCACACCATCACTTTCTGCATTTAGAAAATTCTTCATTATATATTAATGATAATTTTTCAAAGTGCTCATTATTTTCTTAATACCAAATTAGATTTTATAACGCTCCATTAACCGGGATGAATAAATTCAACTTAAACAGAAAACTCTCCACATCAGACGAATCCGTCAGTCAGGAAGGGAAAAGTTTTAGATCAAATTCCAAATATTCAATACCTTGGTGGATTTATCTGAATCACAAATAACGTTCCATCATAAACTTGCAGAGCACCAGGAAACCAGGGCTTCACAACAAACCACTAACAATGAGCTAAAAATCCCGGGAACAACATTTGCATCTCAATAAAAAACAACCTTACAAGCAGGTTAAGTTCTCTGTATGTGTCAGCGTGCAAACGCCAAATGATAAGAACTTGTCGACAAAGTTGGTGACTCAGGAAATTGTATACACATACACATACACGACATAGTATGCTGCATGTGTTTATATTAAGTTTATATTTTTCTTTCATGTTTTCCTACTTTTCTCCTCAATCTGAACAGACAAGGTTCAGATGAATCTGAGGCATAAATACAGAGAAAAGGTTTGTTTCAAATGTCAACATTTCACATTTAAATGTGCTCGAATCAAAATGAAATAATGCTGCTAATACGAAGAGTTTCTAATTGTGAATGAAACGCCTTTTTTGTAACTGGATCAGTCAACGATTTCATTATGGTCTATTTCTGCCACTTGAAAAATTAAGATATTAGAATTAAATACATATTATAAGTGATAATAATTAGAGATACTAAATGATGATTATGAGATACTAAGACATAATTGCAAGATACTAAGTCATGATTATGAGATACTAAATCATGATTATGAGATACTAAGTCATGATTAGGAAATACTAAGTCATGATTATGAGGTCCTAAGTCATGATTATGAGATACTAAATCATGATTATGATACTAAGTCATGATTAGGAAATACTAAGTCATGATTATGAGGTCCTAAGTCATGATTATGAGATACTAAATCATGATTATGAGGTCCTAAGTCATGATTATGAGATACTAAATCATGATTATGAGATACTGAGACATAATTGCAAGATACTAAGTCATGATTATGAGATACTAAGTCATGATTATGAGATACTAAATCATGATTATGAGATACTAAGTCATGATTAGGAGATACTAAGTCATGATTATGAGATACTAAGTCATGATTATGAGATACTAAATCATGATTATGAGATACTAAGTCATGATTAGGAGATACTAAGTC
Source organism: Solea senegalensis (assembly GCF_019176455.1). NCBI lineage: Eukaryota > Metazoa > Chordata > Actinopteri > Pleuronectiformes > Soleidae > Solea > Solea senegalensis. The sequence goes on from NC_058026.1 coordinate 22,266,310, forward strand.
ATGATTATGAGATACTAAGTCATGATTATGAGATACTAAATCATGATTATGAGATACTAAGTCATGATTATGATGATTATGAGATAAGTCATGATTATGAGATATTAAGTCATGATTATGAGATACTAAGTCATGATTATGAGATACTAAGTCATGATTATGAGATACTAAGTCATGATTATGAGATACTACATCATGATTATGAGATGCTTAGTCATAATTTTGAAAGAGTATCATTATTATGGCTTAGTATCTTATTATTATGACTTAGTATAATGTATGCATTCTTTTTTCTCCATGTGGCAGAAATGTGGGCTTCCATATTTAATTCTAACCTTGATAATGTTTTAATGTTCGACATTTATGTCGTGCTATTTTTGTGTATTGGCAGTCAATTTCACAATAAAAAAAACAGTTAGCATGTGCCATGAAGCAAAGTGATTTAGCTTATAGAAGGGTTGTAAAAACAAAATGCATAAACCTGACAACATATACGTCAGGTTTTATTGAATGGGAAAAGCCTGTGCTGGATTTGATCATTATTTGTCTCATAGCAACAACATTTTCTCAACAGAATGACAGAGCGAGTGTGGTAATATTAATATGTGTGCAGAGGTATAGCCCACTCTTCCAGCTCTCTCAACGCAAACTGTGCTGCAGGGGCTTCATTTCAACGCCTGCCACCACCATTGATTTAGAGTCCAGCATCAGCAGAAGCCTCATTTAGGAGAGTCATCTGTCTCAGCTGCCTGGACCTGCTAAAAGCTTATTTAGCTGCCTGGTGCTTAGTAGCAATAGATAGAGGCCACAGAAAAATACTGCCATTATTTGTTTGTGTTGACTATTGATTGCTGTGGCTTGTTTGTGTAGAGCTGCTGTTGGTCGAGTGTATCTTTGTTTTCCGTCAGAAGAAGAGCAGGATGTAAGGGATGATTGGATGATGGTAAACACGGCGATGATGCAGTCCATTTGCAGGGGCTGAGGTCTGATTAGACCTGAGGTGACAACAACATAGCTGTCTGCTGCTGCCTCATTACCGTTGTAATCTATACGTGAGCTTCACAATTAGTTAAAATGCACGGAAGGCATCAATGGCCACTGAGCGGATTGTGGTAAGTTATGCAGGAGGTAATAGAGGAAATTCAGAGCCACAGCGGGAAGGCATTAATGTCATATAACACAAAGCAGGAATCTATTCTCGTCCTCATTAATAAAGAAATGTGCACAGGTTGTCATAATAGACTGAGTGCTAGTGGGTTACATTTTGAAAGTATAATATCTCAAAGTATAATAGAGGAGGATATTCAAACCTTTTCATTCAGAGAGGTTTATGATTCGCTCAGAGCATTTGCGGTAATGTAAGATACTGAATCTGCACAGCTCGTATTTGTTTGTTTGTTTTCTCACAGATGAGAACATTGAAAGGACTCTCATGTCTGTATTGTTGTTGTTGTTGTTGTTGTTGAGAGTCACATTAGAGCATGAAGGCAACTGCTTCTCAAATGATTCAGCCTTGAGACCCACTTTTTGCCCGAGTCAATAAGATACAAACAACTTTTTTAATAATTTATTTTCCAGAAAACTATGCAGTCATGCACAATGCACTCATTCACTGTTTCAAACATGAAATAAAGGGAAAGTGCAACAAAAAAGACAGACTTGCAAAATGTTCACATTCATTTTAAATATGTCTAAACTAGTAAGGCTGCGGCCAAGTTGAAAATCTTGAGGCTTCGGAATGGGAGTTCAGATTATTGTGTGTGATGTCACGACTGGTCGCCACTTGAGTTTTACTCATCAACATTCAAGAGTCTAATTTCAACTGTAACAGAGATTATTACCCCATCCAGTGATACATAATGAATAACATTTTCTCAAGTAATTACTTTCCCATCAGGAATTCCATCTCTGTGTCTCTTTCTGAGCTTCTCTCTATTTTTAACCTGTTCCAAAAAAAATGTTTTTAATAGGGAATTGTTCCGTACACTAAGCAAGGGTTTAAGGACAGAGCATGTTGCCCCATGATTGTAAAGCCCACCAAGGAAAACTGAGATTTGTTCATTTGGGCAATATAAATAAAACTGATTAGAATTGAATTGGATGCTTTTAAGGCTGACAAAACAGACCATGGTGGAAAGTAATGGGATAAACTGAAACTGTAGAATAAGCAACTCTGAGGTTGTGCCATGAAAACTTTAAGCCCTTTTGGTTTGGCTTTTAATAGTGTTCCATTTTTTTAATTGCAGAATTCTTCACTGCTCAAAAAGAACTGTGGTTTTGATTTTCTGCACCTCCTCTCAACTCAAGTTTAGTCATTTCAAAGTGTAAATATATATCCTTCCGGTTTAAAAAGTGAAGCCAAGGAAGTAGGATGGAAGTAGAATTTAGCCAACAGGGGGCTAAAAATATAAAAATAAATTTGTCTGGAAATATTACCCTGCTACTTCTCACTTGATTTAACAGTTTCACTTAACATTTTCCTGAGGAGTTCATTCTCTCAATTGTTAGTTCCAGGTCTTCTTTAATAGCACATGATGTCAGTTTTGTAAATGATGTTCCCATTAAGTGAAACATAGCCAATACATCATGGCACATATGAGTGGAATGTTGCAGGGTTAAAGGTCATATGTCCAAGCTCATCTGATTTGGAGAGGCTCCTGTGTTTTGAGACTCTACAGTCACCTGACTTATACAAACAACCATGTCTTCAGGTACAGAAGCCTATGTTATAGCATTTTATACAAATGTGATTCCATTTTTTTTTCCCACTCCGGCTCGGCTCGACTCTACATGGTTTGGTCAGTTTTCCATGACAACCTCGCCAGAGCAGGTACTAAAAGATGCACCAGGTACCAGGTACTATCACTGATGGAAAAGCAAGAAAATGTACCGTGCAACACTGTGCCACACCGTGTCATGTCGTGCCGGGACCATGGGGCGGAAAAGTGGCATTAGAAACAAAAACTAAGCCTGGAAAAAAGACAAACGATAACTTGTCTGTAACCTTGTATAACCTTGTTGTATGAATCACTTGATTTGTGGACGAGATGACTTCAATAACACCGCCTGACACACAGTGAGCTCAAATGCACCAGATACAAATGACAAACAAACAATTTACACTTACTTATCCAACAGTTACAGGACCAGGTCACACTCAGTCAAGTATCACTGTGAGTGAAAGCTGGACCAATATTCTCCCTCTTATTCTATCCACTCTCCTTAACCCTCTTCGATTTTTGTGCTACCTGTGCCATGACATCCACTCACTGAATAGTTCCACCGGTGTAACTTTGTTGCTTCATTTGCTAACAGCAGACTTTGTAGTTCTTTTTGTGGCATGGACCTGAAAGCAGACGTTACACTGTGCCAGTGCAGGTGATGCAGACCTGCTCAAGCTTTGACAGAGGTGACATTCACCCTGCTGTGAGATGATGTACCATCTAAATGATCTTGGGGAGATTATTTGAAGGTTTAAATCCCACATTGTTTGCTTCAATGGACTTACTGTAAATCATTTTTTGTGAAAATGTCAGAAATGAAAAGTGCTGCAGAGTATTAGGAGGTAAATGCTGAGTCTCTGTGGATCTGGTTCAAGCAGCTTGTTATTATGACCCTCTTTGTTTTGCCCCAACAGCCACAGAATCTAATCAAAGACTAATCCGTCCCTCAACATCCTGAAGGAGCAGGTGTACATTAATCTGTTAGTGAAATGAAGCTTCCTGTTGTCTTTATCTTTTAATTAAAACCTGATAGATATTTTAATGTCATACATGAACCTGTGCGTCCTTGTTTAGCAGGGATAAGAGGCGTCCTGTGACGGAACAATCCTGTAAAGCATGGATTTAACAGGCTTTTCTGATTTGAGAGGCTCTGACTCAGCACTGACACTCATGTGTCTGCACATGCTCAGTGAAATCTGACATTTCATTTCAGATGCATTTTGGCGACACAGCGTTGACAGATACACAAAGGCAATGTCCTCCTAAGTCCTGAATCTCCCCAAAGACTAAAAACTAAAGAGAAATGTGTAGTTGGTCGATTATTTCTTTGTTGTAACGATGCTTGGAAAGCCTGTTTATTTCCCTTTGAAATTGGTGCCACATTTGTAAGGAAAAGCGTTTGTGGGTTGAGCAGCAGAGTTGAGTATGTGGGTTGCGCCCATGACAAAACTTTGCCAAATCTGCTCTGTCAATGCCAAACAGCTTATTCTGACTCTTGCTTTGAGCTTCGGGTTGGGGCGACATCTCCCTCACTTTGAAAAACAAGGCTTGTCATCATTGGAGGGAATCTCAATGTAGAGAGATATCGAGTCGAGGTTCTGCAACAAGCGGATTGAACTCTATCCTCCAAAATGACGACGCTCACCCGCATAGAACAGGGCTTATCAGAGACTACCTGAATTTGAGAGTGGAGAGGGTGGAACAGCCCCATTGAACACTTGTGGGATCAGCTAGGGCGTGCTGTTCATGCCAGACTGACCAAGCAGCATGAGGAGCAGGTGCCAGGCAGTTGTAGCTGTGTATGGTTTCTTCCACATGCTACTGAGGCCCCTGTTTGTCAAATTAATAAATTGTAAAATTGCCTATAGGCCTGTTTTCTTCATTTCAATCATCCAATCCAATAAAGAGTCAATAGCAGAATAAGCTGTTTGGCATTGGCAGAGAAGATTTGGCGAGTTTTTCGTGGGCGCACCCCATATACTCAACTCTGCTGCTCAATCCACAAATGTGGCACCATTTAAAAGGGAAATAAACAGGGTTTCCAACAGTATGAAATGTACTGCCAAGAAGCATTGTTACAACAAAGAAATAAATGACCAAACATAAATGTCCTTACTTTTTTGTTAAGATTTAACTATTGACCAGTTAATCACACCCTCAGCTCAAATGTCTCAAACACAAGTCACACAGATATTTGTGGGGTGAACTTTTGATCTTGTGTGTTCATTAATAGCAGCCACTCACTCATTCATCCATTATCTACTGTTTATTCTTTGAGGGTCACATGGGAAGCTGGGAAAAACATTGCAGCTGACAGTGAGTGAGATGCAAGTTGCATCCAGGTTACCAGCGTATGTACCTGGAGAAAACCCACAAGGAGAACGTGCAAACATCACACACGAGGACCACACACGATGTTATTATAAAGCTAAATCACAATATACATTATGTCAAAACACTTTACATAGTACGGTTGAGACCTGACAATATAAATAAAGAAACCCAACAGTTCCCACACTGAGCAAACACAGAAACAGAAGAGAGAAGAAAAACTCCCTTTTGATTCATGTCCCCAAATGCTCCATGTGCTCGCTCAATGCAAGCCTGAGTATTTTTATCCCTGCTCAAACACAATGGACTGCCTATATCCCATGGATTTCATAAAGTGCTGTATGTGTTTCTCCTGTGGCATAATTGTTTTATTTTATAGCTAGGTCCTCTTATAAAAAAAAAAAAGAAAAAGAAAAAACCTCTGACTTTATACCCAGGAAAGACAAAAGTTGCTTTGTACTTGCACTCAGCCCTGCTTTCATGTTGAAGCCAGCGCTGCAGATAGAGGCTCACTCTGTTTTATTGTGGCTCGGTGCTGGAGTCGGATGTGGTTTGTGGTAGACAAGCCTCAGCCTGTGACTTCCACCAGTGGATCATGGGATAATATGTTTAGTGTGGAGCAAATTGGCAGTTATGGGGTTAGGATGAGAGGGGAAAAGGGATGTGACAGCCCTGGGCTTTGATTGGTGGATGAAGGAAAGGTTTGAAACGTTGGTCTTATTTTCAAATCTGAAAGTCAAATGACTTGAAGCATCTAATGACAAAATGCAATTAGGGTGGCAAATATTGATTCATCTGTTGATTCTGATTTTCATTTGTTGGTGTTTCCTTAATGTCGAAAGTCATCCCATGGTTTGTGCTATCGGAAAAATTGCAGTTTCTGAAAGCTAAGAAGATGCACGTCAAAGCTAACATGAGGTTATTACGGTAATTTCACTCGCACTGTTGCATGAGAATCAGCGTCTCTGTCGACAGAAAGGGAAAAAGTTGGAAAAGACGCCTGTAAAATATACATTTTTTTGGCCTGTTTTTAGACATTGAGACAAAACAATTTTTTTTTAATTATTTTAAATATGTTTTATGCGGTTCAAATTTCAAATTTAACATGTAAAATCTGGTGTTCATTTACACCTACAGTGTTTTTTTTAATTCATAATTCACTTCATTTTAAATTGTTAATATGCTATTGATCCATCCATCCATCATCTACTGCTGTATCCTCCACCAGAGGGTCGAGGGCGGTGCTGTGCCAATCTCAGCTGGCGATAGGTGGTGTAGACCCTGGACAGTTCACCAGTCCATCGCAGGGCCACACACACACACATAGAGACAAACAACCATTCACTCTCATATATGCTATTGATATTGAAAGTTATTCTGGAAAAATGGGCAAAAGCACTTACTCGCAGGACATTTTCTGGCCCTTTTATGGTTAAAATAAGCACAAAAAAAACCTTTTGAGGCTCAGGTGTCTAATTATATTCACAAATAAATATACTGTCATAGAGGAAGAAAGAACCATGTGCATTTATTACCTAACAGATGTGATGCGTGTGGTGGACGTGCCACGAGACGTGGACACAGTAAGCCTCGGCAGTGACTAATACAACAGCGACGTGTCTTTATATACTGTAAAACTTTTTATAAAGTGGAGTGAAATACAGTATAACTCACTAACGAGATCCCCAACTAAGAAGTGGAATAAATTGTGGGCTGGGGGGAATTTCAGTTTAATTTAATATGTTTGTTCAACTGTGTGTTTTGTTGTAAAAACAATAAAAAAATATACATTAAAAACTGAAATCAGATAATTCCTTTTTCTTAAAACATTCAAGACAAATGAATTGACTGTCAAAATTGTTGCTGAAACAATGTACATTAGATTGTATCCATTTTGACAGAAAGCAACACAGTCTTGCTAAAAGCTCGTTAGTTCATGGGTTTTGCAAACTGATGAATGATTTCGTTAAACAACTGTAATAGATGTTTTGTAATAAACTAAACTGACGTAGCATGAAGTTTCAGACACTCGACAGAGAAAAGAAATAGCACCACCACTCTAACAATATGAGATGGTAGAAAATTTACAGTGAATGTGGAAATGGTCCACAATTAAAGTACCGAGGGAATAAATGGATTGAGCGTGAAATTGTTCTGCAGTATATCAAAGGAATCACTTTGAACTTGTAAGAGCGCCTTGGGAGCCTTTTTTAAAAAAAGATATACTTGAAGATATGAAGTGGTGGTATTTTTCATTTGTGTAAAATGAGCGAGGGAGTAGAAATAAGAAACAAAGGAAAATCAGGACGAAGACATGAATCTGGGAAAAGAGGAGGAGGAGGGAACTGATGGGAGGCCGTCGTTATGATTCATCACACAGATCATTTTGTGCTAACTCTCAGTGTCTAAGAGCTTAAACTTTGGTTGTAATGTGTGAGTCACGAAAGTGAAGCATCTATTTTCTACATATATATATGTATATTTCAGGAATATAAAAGTAACTGGTAATATTTATTTTTTTTACAGCAAAAAAAAACAACTTTTATAAAAATGGTTTCCAAAGGTGTGTCCATCCACAAATCATTTGATCCAATAACTGAAATACAGTAATTTTAACATTATAAATAATAACGTCTTGAAAATATCACACATGACCATTTCACACTATTAGACATTAGATTAGACACAATTAACAACCAGCGCTATAAGATGTAATGTCTGCCATGCTCACCCTCTTCTTTTACTGTGTTCAACATGCTCCATTTGCTCTAAATACACAGTTAATCTACAGCTGACGACAGTGTTGTTAGGTTTGCAGGTATTAGGACATAAACCACAGTAGCATTAGCAACCTAAACACCTGCTTATGGTCCTGTGACCACCAGGGGGCCCCCTGGAACATTTCATGACCTTATTTTGTGTTTGTTTGATGATAACAGTGAGTCTTTAGCACGTTTTATATAGTTTTCAGACAAACGTTCTTCACATATTTTGTTCTTAAACTATTTTTTTTAATCTTGCTACAGTCCCATCTCTTTATTCATTATTAATAAAGTAAAGTATAAAAGTATTTGATAAAGTATTTCATTTTATTTAATAATGTCTTTTGCGTGTTCACACTTTTTGTGAATTAACAAGGTTCTGTTTTACTTATTATTACTTTGACTTTCATTGCAGTGTTGTTGCTTTTTTTATTTCTACTTTAATATTTAACGATGATATAATATTATTATTATTCATTATAGTTTATTTTGTGGCTTTTCATTTGTTGTTGCGCTTTTGCACATTGCAACACTAGTAAAGTCATTGTTATGGTTACAATAAATGCATTGCGTCTATTGTTTTATTTTGTCACTTTTTAGTAGGCGGACACCATATTCACCTCTTAGTATTGTGCCATTTTGAACACTAAGTGAAAATCAATATGAAACCATCTGAGGTTACTAACATTTCAAATTAAAGTCAATATTAGGGTGTGAACTGTGCAGAATTCCCCCATAAGCATCATGTAATTTACTGCTTTATTATTGGTGTTGATAAAGGGCCCCCAAAATCTAATCTTTCTTAGGGCCCCATTAAGGCTGGGGCCGGCCCTCCTTCTAAGTTGTTACTCCTTGTTATTACTATCTTCATATGACAGCAAATGAATGTGTATTAAAAATGTAATGGCGGTTTTTTTCCCAGTAGCTGTTGAGATATAATAAGTATAATCACCTTAAAACCTAATTTGGAAACTTCATGGTGGCACAAGAACATAAAGTTTTAAGAATACATACAGTGTGTGTGTGTGAAAATTAAATGGAAATTAATCCAGTAAATGTTTCACCCTTACTACTCACACGGCACAGATCAGTGCCACAGGTGCAGCCTTGGTGAACTGATGTGGGAATAAATTCACAACTCCTTATATGGACATCCTGGGGGTGTGTTTATAGGTTCATAGTCAAGCTTCATAAAATGCATTCTTCTGATGTGGTTCTGAGTCAATGTTGGGATTTATTTCATTTAAAAATAATAGTAATTGTGCATAAGTCAAGGAGTAAGCGAACTTTGAACTGTAATTTTTATTTCCAAATTTCACAAATTCAATCCCATAAAGAGAATTGAGTACTTGTGTGTTTATATAGCTGGTGAAAATGAAAATAATTGTTTTTCATTAGAGAAAAAAAAATAGATAAAATAGAATACAAGACACTCGATATTTCACATTCTCATCACCTCGATATATATATATTTTAACATAGAAATGGAAAAAAGCAGCGTAAATGCTCTGAGTTCTAAGGGTTGACAGAGGAAATTAAAACACTGATCGACTTGATGCTTGTGCAGATATTTCCTGTGACGCACTCATGACATTATTTAAGGTAAATATCATCAATATCAGAAAGATTCATTTGAGATTTAGAATGCCCTCTAACAACCATTAAGTATTTTGAATATTACAGACAGGTATTTGTTTTTGACAAAAAAACAAACCATGAACCATCTGCTGCCGTGACACAGAAACACTTTCTCCTCCTTTTGCAACAACAACACACAGATGTGTGTGCGTGTCGACACGTACACACTTAATGAAGCTCGCCAGATTTGACCTCATACCACGGCCTCATGTCTTTGCTTTGGTGGAAGTGGGCTTCAGTCAACAGATGGCTGAAGCTGTGGTTCAGACGGATTCATTTGTTCCCCTAAACAAAGTTGTCACCATCAACTGGCAAACCGCTGACACAAGACCCCCATTAGAGGAGTTTAGTGGTCAGAGCGGTAGAGTGAACGTGAACTGACGCAGCAAAACCAGCGAAAAAGAATATCCATCTGTTCTCTCCCCCTGTTTTTCACCACAGTCAGTGCATCCATCTATGCTTTCATCCTGGGCTCCATTATTTATGAGACATTAAATGTGTGTGTAATTAATTGGCGCCTTTAATAGGGAACGCGTCACGTTAATGATTTTTAATTAAGGCGATGTTTTGGTGTTGTTGATTAGGCCAACAAAGCACATATCTGCTGTGGTTTATGTAAACTGTCAAGCCCTCTTTTGTCTCCGTGTAATGAGCTAAGTCATGGTTCAGGCCACCGTAGTGTAGGTAATGCAGCGCCAGGGTCTATTTCATCCGTCAACAACACTTCATGGCTCAATCCCATTTTCCGTCCTTGCCCCTATACCACTCTTCACTTATGTGTAGGCATCGTGTGTCTCAATTCTTGTTGAGGTAGAGGACTATAGGGTGAAGTGTAAAGGCTAAGTAGCTCTTTTTCAGGAGCACACTTCAAATGGAGGGCGATGGGCTTTTTCCCAGATTAACCAAACACAAGAAAACTAATTTTGCTGTCATGAAGCTAACTTTGTTGACGTGAACGTGTCGCTTGCAGAAGTTTTTTCCCCCGAAATGCATCACAATTCCTATAGCTCACAAAACTAACAGCTGACAGCGTGTTTTATTGTAACCCTCATTAGCCTTGGTAATTTGCCATGGGAATAATACACAACTCCTTATATGGATATCCTGGAGGTGTGTGTTTATAGGTCACATATTCAGGCTTTAAAAAATGGGGTCTTCTTTTCTTATGTGTTGTTGAGTCAAAATGTATTAGTAGTTTTTTTTGTTGATATAGTTTTTTGTTTATATAGCTGATGAAAATGAATTTTCTTTTTTCATCACATTGCCTATAGGTTGTGCAAAAACATGTTGCCTCTGCAAACATGGTGATGTAACCAGTTCTTGAAGGGCTGTTCCATTTTGTAGGGGTAGATTTGAGCCACTACCTCTTGTAAATCAGTTCCAAGGGGGAACGGTATAAATAACACACGTGAATGGGCCTATGAAATAAAGATACTGTCATACAGCTTCCAAATAAGTGCAACAAACCTTTTAATAAACCCTGTGATGTTTTGCCTGACCCACTACGTCTCAGTCGCTTTGCAGCAGAGACGCTGTGACCTTAAGCAGTAGACAACCAAATAAAAGCCTGCCCACGAAATGCCACGATGACTGTATTTCTCTTTCTTAAATCTCCTGAGGTAAACTTATGTCACACATCAAAGACTCCCGTCAAATACAATCAGTTTAGGAGACAGAGTTTGTAACCTTTACAGTCTCTCGTTACCAGGAGCTGTAAAAGGAGGACAGGCTCGTGTGCCGTCGTGCATCAGTGAAGTAGCCGAACAATTTCACATCTGTTTAATTTAGAGAGATGATCTATCTGTTCTGTTTTCATGGGCCTCAACAGAGGAGCCAGATCATAGGATGAGCTGTGGGCTTTTCATCTGTGTGTAGTGCAGCAGCAGCAGCAGCAGCAGCAGCAGCAGCAGCCTATATGAGGACAGTCAGTGCATATCAATCAGGATGGGGGGTGTGTGTGTGTTGTGTGATGATTACCACATCCTGATTTCTCCTGCTTTTGTTGATGAGTGCAGCTGCATGTCGGAGCCAAACAGAAAGAGATAGAATTTGAAACGGCTGCTGTTGCCAGTTGTTTTTGCTCATGGAGTAAAGAGCGTGCAGAGAACTGTAATTTTGAGATGATAATAGCGCTGTCAGCATGTGTGGGAGCATGTATTAAGGTTAGTTGGTGCAAAAGGCACCATCTTGTTAGTAAATGATGGCTCTGCGTGGTAGCGTGGTGGTTGTGGCTGGGAACAGTCAGTCAGCAGTTTCCCGAATGTTCTGTGGTGTTGGTCTGTGGAAGTGGATGCCTTGACTACCACCACGCCCTCATGTGTGACTGCAGGACTTTTGAGCATTTGAGCAGCATCAGTGTTTAACTCAGAAAGAGAGAGAGACTTCTTTTTTTTCTCCAAGCAGTGGTGATTGCTCTGAGGCAGCAAGGGAAGCTCAGCTTCCCCTAAAATGTCATCTAATATGTACTGTGTTGTATTTACATTTCAATGAACGTGCCCTTCAACATTTAGATTAGAATGTGTCACTAGTTTGCTTAGGTTAATAATCAGGTGTTTGTCAGAGATCACGTTATGTGATTTTCTTATTCCCGTGGCAGCCTCTGCATTAAAACCACTTGAAGCTCAGCTTCAACTGTTCTCTACGGGACGACACAGAAGAGGTTTTTTTCACTGCGGTGAGCTCGACGGTGATTGGACAAATGCGAGAAAAACAACACTTCCACAGAAGCTCAGCTTCTTTGGGAGTCAATGGAGCATGATGAACTGTCTGAAAGGTTGAACCAGTTTTTGATTGACAGCGTTGCAGAAACGACAGCGGAGCCTCAGTCCTGTGTGGATTTTGCGACCATTTCATGCAGACCATTTACATTTGTATATATACACTGAAAATAAAAACACTATTATAGCATTTTAGTTATACATAATTATTCTAATTTTATGTAAGAATTTATGTATAAATAACTGAAATGATCTTGCCCTGACTCTTGCCTTTGTAGCAGACCCGTTACCCGACCTGGTCAGAACAAGAGCCTTTCTACATGGAGTTTACATGTTCTTCCTGTGTGTGTGCTTCCTCCCACAGTCCAAAAACATGCAATATGGGGGATTAAGTAAATTGGACACTCTCCAACACACTTGATTCAGATGAACAGCTCGTTACCAGGCTTCTACAGAGCTTGTTGACAAGCTGACCATCTGAATCAGGTGTGTTGGAGCAGGGCAACATCTAAAACATGCAGGGCAGTGTTCCCTGAGGACCAGGGTTGGGAAACACTGCTCTAAATTTAGAGCCCCGACCCTCATATGGAGGATAAAGCGTGAGAAGATGGATGGATGGATGGATCTCCCCCTGTTTCAAAGACCAGCGACCGCCACTGTTACTAAGTGACAGTACATTTCTCTGAGCTCTGCTGTTGTTGACAGTCTCATTCTTGAATTATGCACAGAGCCTCTAAAATGACTCCGATCTGGTGCTGACGTCATACTCGGGTCAGAGTCTGTGAGTCATGGAGTCGCTATGGTGGCGACTGTTTTTACCCATAGTGGTGGCCGTGGTGGGAAACCTTTCCGCTGCTTTTGTGTCTACGTGCGTCATTCAGAGCCCTGTATCATTCATGCTGCACCTCAAATGAGAGCCTTCTTGGGCTAAATAAAGGCCGCTGAGTCTTATGTCAGTGAGCGCTCAGTGTGCAGTAACAGAATGCTGTGTAGAAAGAAGAGACACAACTTGTCCACGTTGTTCTGAAAATATCACACAGCGGCGTCAATCTGACAGGCGCCACCAGAGAGGGAGTTACTTTACATCTTCTTTTCCCAGTAGGTTATGTCCTACTGAGCAGCCAGACCTTTACTCGACATTCAAAGATGAGTTATTATATAGAGCCGAGCAAATTAAAAGGCTTAATCACCACTCTGTCTCGTTTCATTGTTTTCCTCCGTTCCTCTGTGTCAGTAATGGTGCCGAGAAGCTAATGCTAATTGAGCGTCAAGTTGGTCTTTGAACAACAAATGTAGCTGCAGGATGTTGTTTTAATGTGTTCATTCTGTGAAGGAGGGGTAACATCCGGCAGAAACCTGACCAGATCACACCGACAACAATTACACCACTTAGTAAGATGAAAGGCCTGGAAGCTGTAGCGAAGGAGAAGCTGGCTGCTGCTGTATATCATTATGGATATGAGCGCACACATGAGGCGTCAGAACATGAAAGGTGTCAAATATTTTATTCAAACTGCCATTGTTGCACAAATGGAAGGTTTTTTTTGGGGGGGGAAAGGGAAGTAAACAAAAGTATTTAAGGAACAAAACTTCTAATTAAACTGATGAATGTCTAATCCCAGCTGACATAGGGCGAAAAGGGGGGATGCACCCTGGACAGGGCCACATAGAGACACGTATGGTCAATTTAGAGTGTCCAATTTGCCTAATCTCGCAATTCTGCATGTTTTTGGACTGTGGGAGGAACCTGGAGTAAACCATACACACGAGGAGAACATGCTAACTCCATGCAGAAAGGCCCTTGTTCCAACCACGTCACGAACCCTGGTCTTCTTGCTGCAAAGGCAAGCGTACTAACCACTACACCAACTGTGTGGCCCCCGATAGTGTGTCAATTAAATTATTTATTTTACCTTGCCTTGTTGTGGATAAAATTGCAAAGAATCACACTTGTGCAAGTTAAAATACAAATGTAGACCAACATGACGATTTAGCCACAACATTAAATCAGATAAGTGATTTTAATGTTCATGCTCATCAGTGTGATTTTGACGTAGCTAAGTCATAAACATAGAATCATTTTTAAGTAGCATCAACAACTTCTTAAGGGAAATCAAAATTAACTTTGTGTTGCCAGATTTTGCGAAAGAAACGAGCAACCGGGCCGATGAAAACAAGCCCAAAACAAGTGACTACAGCACAATGACCGCAAGAGGGACTTAAACCAGCTTTTAACATTTATTTAACATTATAAAACAGATGGGATGTGAACATTTGCAAATCGTACATTATATACACAGTAAACCTCTGATAATTAAACATTGCACATACTTTTTATGTGCTCATTTTCCTTTTTTCTTTTAGCTCCAGGACTTTAAACCAATATGTCTAAAATATTTCGTCCCCTTTGTTCCTGCATTGTTTGTCCAAAAAATACTCTCCTCTATCTGACTATCACCAATGTTTTACCAAGTTCCCAACCAGGAAAAAATGGACGTCCTCTACCTCTGATTGTGGGTGGGTGGAAAGGGAGGAGTGGAGGGGTCCAGTAAATGGACTATTCTGCATTTAAATATCTAAGAAAAAAACACAACCCAATTAGTTAAACCAGTGAAATCAATAATAAACAAAGTAAACTTCACAAATGTCATTTGTTTGAAACACAAACTATTAACATCACACGTTAACAACACCGCTGCACTTCTAAATCCTGGTTTTGTTCTTTGTTGTGATGTTTCCTTGTTTTTTTTGGTTTTCTTCTTCCTCTGTTTGATGTTCATGAAAAGAAACAATGTAATATGATTTGTTTGCTTTGTCCAACTTATAACAGACTCTCTCTGTCTAGCAAAACTATGAGACGTGACTGAGGGAGTGTTTGTGTGTGTATATTCATCTGTAAAACTTTCTTTAACCTGTTTTCAGCTGGCTCGCTTTACAAGCGCAATATTGCTGTTGCCTCCATCTGTCTTGACATAAAACCAAACCCTTCAGGGAATGGTTTGAATGTAACATACATTTGTTTATATCTAACTAGAAGACATTTACATTGACTCAGCAGCAAAGACTGTAAAGAGAAAGATAATAAATAATAAACATGCATTTCCAAGAAAAATTTAAAATAGAATGTACATTATAGACAGTTTCCAGAATATAGACAGCATGGTCTTGATATTTACAGTATAAACAAGGATTTGACATGAGACCTTGTATATGTATATTGCACTTATGTAAAGTATGTTATATATATATATATATATATATATATATATAAATATATATATATATATATATATATATATATATACATATAATGAGAGAGAGAGATGAGTAGCCTGTTATGTGTGGTCTACTGAGAGCAGTGCTTGTTCTACAGTCTAACAGCTGCAGCGAGGAACAACCTGCGATAACGCTCCTTCACACATTTAGGATACAGCCTTGGTGACTCTAATCTATGGAAAGTAGCAAAGTATTTTTTTTCCATATAATCTCACATGCACTTGACTCAGAGCATTTACTTGCCTGTTTGTCTGTAATAACAGTAGTTCAGGCTCGAGAAGATGACAGCACCACACACACAACAACTGAACTTCCCTCGCTGCTCTGTCACCACCTGCTGCTGCCTCACACAGACACAAATCTGGTTTGGAGAACTTCAGCTGGTCCAGGAAAACTCTATGCACGAAAAAAAAAAAAAAACCTTGATGACCTCTCAACTCTTGGAATAGGCTGCTGTCACCTGGCTGGTAATTACCTGCCAGTCAGGGCAGTGGATAGACCTGCAGAGGAGAAGGGGCGGCAGTCAAAGGCGTCTAGTCACAAGGATAGAGAGAAAGAGGGGGAAAAAACTATGAGGAAGAGATTGAGGGTGAGGTGCAGTGAAAACGCTGCGACAGAGAGGCTCATAATGAGGCCTGTGAAACAGACACAGCTGTCAGAGCAGCAGAGAGAGACTGATATGGTCCAACTGCAAACACACACCCTTGCTCTCCATCTATAGATGCCAATTTGGGGCCTTTTGTCCAGGGACGGCGTTGTGCACCATTTT
Organism: Solea senegalensis; assembly: GCF_019176455.1. Lineage (NCBI taxonomy): Eukaryota > Metazoa > Chordata > Actinopteri > Pleuronectiformes > Soleidae > Solea > Solea senegalensis. The sequence continues at coordinate 22,282,526 of NC_058026.1, forward strand.
GGGGCTCTGATACTGCACCTTTGCTTCTGTACAGGACAAACTGCTGTGTTTGCTGCTGTTGAACGGATGATTAGAAAGCAAAGGGAAAGAAGACGGAAAACATGTCTATGTCTCAAACACTGTTTTGCCACAAGACCAATGCATTGTATTATCATTTCATGGTGTTGTCAGAAAATATCTGTGATAATAATATGCATAAACTTTCATATTGGCTTCTCCTGCTGGATTATTTAGGTGCGACCATCAATATTGCATTGCTCACAGTTCCTGGAGCCTTTCTTTGACTTTCAGATGCTGTCATTCACTTTGTGTTAGCTTCTGCCACAGGTTTTATTCTTACTCTCTGACTGCAGGCAATGAACGTATGTGTCAGTATCTAGAGAGATAGTTCACTTCTGCAAAATGAAATCAGTCTCAGAAAGGCCATTTAGAAGTAAGTATTCCATTAGTCTGATGGTTTATCAGATGCTAAAACATTCATAATAAAAAGTTTGAATGGCCAGTTTCTTGTTTCAGACTGGGCTCTTCTCGCTCTACTTTCTGCATCATTTACTGAAATATATGAGTGGGCTGCATCCATGGCAAAATCAGTACGCGTTTGAAGGTTGACTTGTTGACTTTTGAGTCTTTTCACTATTTCCTCGGAGCAGTTATGACTGATATTTTACACTTTTATCATCGTCTCACATGAAAGGATCTTTAGTCCCACGCCCTCCCCGCTGCTGCTTCTTTTATTCCCTAAGGACCATCTTAAATACATAGTCATGTTCTTCAATGTTGAAGGTACAACTTTTAAGTTCTCTCTGCATTGACACACACATGATCTAATACTATGTGATCTGTTGCACACAGAGTATGACACATCACATAAAGGGCCACACAAAGATCTCATTGCTTCCGTCTCTCGTCTTGAAATGAAACTCCCTCGTCTAATCACTAAGTCACTGTCTCACACTTCGCCACATGTTCACTAACTTTACTATCAAAGCTCTTCTTGAAACACCCTTAATATATTGTCATTTGATGTCTAATTCTGCCCCATGGATTTCACTTCAATGATCGTGACAAATCATTTTATTCCCTCTCTCATGATTTTTCTGTCGTCGTGCAGAGGCTCTGGAATAACTTTCCATCTTACATTATGTCCTGTCCCACAGGTTGTCTCATAAATGTGTCCACGATCTCATTATCTATTGTCCATTTAATTACATTTTAATCTATAGTTTGGTTATATTAAATGTCCACTATGCTAATACTTCAAATGCACCACTAGTTGTCACCACTAGTGTTGAGCTTGCAGTTTAGAGTACAACAAAAGTAACAGTGACAGCTATTGCCAGTAAGATGTGGAGCCTGTTCTTGTCGGTCACTGATGATAAAAAAGACGTAATGTAAGCATTAATTTAGTTGAAATGCTAGAGCAATATTAACCCTGCAGCTTTTTTAGTCACAGAACGATCTTTGATTGAAAGTGAATCCAAAATGTCATCTTCAGCTTCAAGTGGACATACATACACATCATGTACTGGACTGCTTTTACCAAACATACGGCACTTTTTCACTACACAGCTGTAGCATGGCTCGTCGCGGACTGACTCGACTCTACTGGTTCCTGGTACTCCGTAGTACCTGCTCTGGCGAGGTTCAAAGCGAGCTGAGCCGGTAATAATGTGACGTCGACAGACTTCCGGCCACCGTTTGGTCAGAAAGTGTCGTCAATGGAAGAATCATGAGCATGACGTCTGACACGGGAATCAAACGGAACAATGACGAACTGTAGATCAGTTAAAGAGGCTTAAAAATCCCGAAAACATGCATTAATCTCTTGTTCTTGTATTTATATCTTTGTGAGGACACTTTGACCTATGGGGGACATTTTGTCTGGCCCCCACATTTAAAGGAGTGTCTGCTAAATGACATGTAATGTAATGTAATGTAAGGGTTAAGACATGTCTATGATGTGTCCTCACTAAGATATGAAAACAAGTTAGGGGCAGAATGTTCCATTGTGAACTTGATTTGGGTTTTACATACAATAATTTCATAATTTTAAAGCTTGTGAAGGTTCCTTATCTTACACTAGAAGTGCACTACACTCTCCTACGACGAGAAAGGCGCAGGGTTTTACACTCTGAACTCTTTTTTGGCAGCTTCCTGTTTGCAGGACTGAAGGCCGACAGACGGGGAGCAGGTGGGCAGACTGAAGATCAGTGACCTGTGGCGGACTGTGGATACACCTGCTGAAGCTGCAGGCGAGACAGACTGAGAGGTTCAGCGGTGCCACCCTGGTGAATGTGAGCTCAGACGTGGAATGAAAGACGCAGGGCGACCGGAACAGGAAGGCTTGGAGCATGAGAATTGATTCATGTTATTTCAGGGCTGAAAATGAATAATTTGGTAGCAGTGCTACAATAGCCAAAGGCAAAAACACTCTGGAGGGAATTAACAACAGTGAGGTTCATTTCACCTCCCAGTTAATCCTCCATGCCTGTGGCCGCCATCTTAATCAAATAATGCATAAAAACAAGTCTTTTCTGGATTCACAGTTGTAAATGGCCATGTTTAATTCCTATAGATGTCTTTAAATGACGTGTAGGGCAAAACTAAATAGGTAAATGATTGTTTGTCACAGCTCAAGCTTTGATGCTTCATTTCACGACAGTCAGGCTCCTTTGATATTCTCTCTCCATCACCGACATCGCTCTATTCTCCGCTTTGTATCGTCTGTCTCATTGTGACCGCTGTTCCTCCTTCCTTGTTCTTGCTCACTTTGCCAGCTGACAAGCTGAACATAATGGAGATGGGTTGGAAAGACTGTGAGCATCAGCCACCAAGAAGAGAAACATAAAAAAAGAAAAGAAACGGACTAGCTGCGAGAATTATGGAAATAGATTCATTTAGATTCATTATAACCATTTGCATAGTTTGCTGCTTCTGTTTTTCCATCCTCTCAGACTGGATGATAACGGAGGATGATGGGATGTTTGCTCAGCAGTTATTCACCGTTATTTGGAAAATGTGTAAGAAAACATAATGAATCTATTTTGCTTTTGTTCTGGCGTGGATTGTGTTTTGATTTTGCAGCCACTCAAGCACATCATAATGTAAGCAGGGCGGGCTTATGTAAGAAGAAATGTGACGGCTGTGTCACTCACTGCCTGTTCTCAAGATTGACTGGTGCCTCTCATTAGAGCCTTTTAACAGAATTCCTGAGTTCATTCTTGGCCTCATTTGCCCAAGAAAACTGTTCTCAACTCACATCTAATTATATAATTATAACCCTGTCCCTAAAACCATGTCTCAACATGTTGGGGTCCTCACAAAGGTAAACATGCAAGTACACATAAACACACACATTCACACATTCACACTCTTTCTCTTTTCTCCCCGTCTCTCTTTTATCTGTGGCTTTCCCTCCCTCAGAGCTCAAGGGTGCTCATTTTTCAACAGGCAATAGTTTGCAGCAGCGGGATTCTGCTTCTCCCTCTCTCCCTCTCTCCCTCTCTCTCCTTCTCTCTCCCTCTCTCTCTCACACACATGCAGCAAAAAACACACGCAAAGCCTTTGTAGAGTATAGTTTGTCTTATTAATCTGCAGAAGAAAAACATAAGTGGTGGATACCTGGAGGTAATTACTGGGAAGTGTGATTGTTTCTTGTTTCATCTGAAGCTCCACAAACATACATCAGAAACGTGCCGTTTTCACACATACAGGACATGAATAGACCTGTGTGTGTGTGTGTGTGTGTGTGTCACCACAAATATCTCATCAGCAGTTCTGAGCATTAAGGCACATAGACGTGGTGAAGACTACCTGCTGAAGTTCAGACTGAGCATCAGGATGAGGAGGAAGCGCCTTTGAACGTAGCGTGGTTGTTGGTGCCAGAGAGGCTGAGTATTTTCAGGAACTGCTGATCTACTGGGATTTTCTCACACAACCACATCTATGGAAGAGAGGAAAAAAAGAGGAAATATCCAGTGAGCAGCAGTTCTCTGCATGGAAATGCCTTGTTGTTGCCAGACATCAGAGGAAAGTGACCAGTTTAAACACGATCGTCCCACTGAAATCGAGCTAGTCGGACTAACATACCTGGATGATGTGATTCATAGTCCGATTACTCCTGCATGTATACACTTAATCGGACTGGAGACGGACTTCTGCACATGCACCAACATTTCCTCCTTCTTTGATCCAGAAGTAGAAGAAAACAACGTATAAACTGCAGTAAATCATATGAGACGTTTTAAGTCATCAGGAAACGGATTCAATACACACTAGTTTATAGAGAGATACAGCGCCACCTATGGAGGAGGAGTCAAAAGTACATGGCCGCATGTATATTCTGACTCAGGAAGTTGTCTGAAGTCGGGTTATGATTGATTAAATTGTGCATGTGAACGTACTGAGAGATAGAAAGACATCAGTAACTTGATCTTTGTTCACATGAACGCAGGACACTAAGCACCTTAAAGCAGATGAGTTACAGCAGCAGAGGACAAAACCTGCGTCTACAGGTTACAGTGTCAACTATTTAGATTTGAACAACAACACGACTCTACACAACTCTCTAAACCTGGAGTGGAACCCTAATATTAATGTTACTGATAAAAACCTGTGTTTGTCGGCCTGCTTCATGTTGAAAAAGGTCCAGCTTTATTCTGGACATGCTTAAGCATCACAACATTCAAGATTCTTGATTGTCATGTACTCTGTGACAAAGCAACATTATTACTAGTCATGACTGTTTTGTGTTCACTGTTACGAAGCTTAGCCTCAGCTTTTCAAAGCACTATGTGTTACATAAAAGATATTATGTACAAAATAGAAGAAGAATGGGTTCCAAAACGTACAATACAAAACATAATAAACGTGGGGTAGTAAATTATAAATAAAGTTGACATAATTAAAATAGCATTACATATACGTGTTTCACGAGTTAAACTCATTGACAGTTTGCTGAAATATACGATCAACTTGCAGTCGCATCATTCCAGTCCAAATGCCAATGGTCACAGACATAAAATCAGCAGAGCTAGTGGAGCCCTAACACTTAGCTCAGATGAAGAATGTAGAATACTAACAACGTTTCCCTGGAGGTGAAAAGAAAAGCATACAAACTGATGTTGCTCATTACATCAGAGGGGAAAAAGAATCCCTGCATCAAAGCCTCCTTTTTCACACATTCATTGATAATTGAGCACACATTTTCCTCCACTGCATAAAAATATTTGGTAGAAATAGATTCTTCCTTACAAATGACCTCAGCTTTGAATATAAAGCACTGGATTTACATTATGAGCCATGTTTATGGATCTTTGATTAATGATGCTCCTCCCTGATGCAATATGAAGGCATTGTTGTTGTTTTTTTTCTCCCTTCCCTTTGTGACACTGACTGAATGGACTGCAACTAATTACACGCACAGTTAAATGGAAAATAAAAACTGCTTTTGTGCATTCAATTTGCATTGAATGTCACTTCATTTGAAGCGTGATTAAAAACAAAAATTGGTGAAGATCCGTTTTCATGGGGATTTGTTTGTGTTCAAAATTCAACCGTCTTTGTTGTGTGACATGAGTCTGACGTAGAACCAGAGTGGAGTGCTTCAGCTGAACTCGGCTCAACCTCATTATAACTTTTCAATTAGAGGCTGATTGAAGTCTGGGCCAACTGCAGAATCAGAAACTCTCCAACCAATCAAGGCCTTCTTAATCATTCTCTTTGGTTCAAGGAGAAACGATGAATGGGAGAGGGTAATGAATGGCCCTGTGAACTGCACTGCCAACTGAGAACAGGGTTTGCTGAATTGTGTTTTTGTTGTAGAGGTTTATGTTTCGGGATAAATACAAATTGTCCTCGTTCAAACAAGAAAGATATTATTCCAACAGATCTTACAAAGGTCGATTTTAGTCACTGTTCATAATTATGAATCACAAACATAGTTGTATGTAATGAGACGCAGTCAGGTGTCTTTGGCTTCATTTATTTTGTCCATTTGTGAGACACCAGCAGCATCTGCTCTGCACCTGCCCTGTCTGTCAAAATAATTTGATGGAGGATTGGACACAGTCACATGTTCCACAGCCAGAGGGGAAGCCAGAGGTGACACAGACCCCCCAGGAATCTGATGCTCCTGATTCCCCCTTAACAAACTACACTCAACAAAAATATAGTAAGTACATAAAAATAACACTTTTTTTGTTTTTGCTCCCAAAACGATGTAAGACTTCCTGCATGCAAACAAAAAGGCTTATTTCTCTTAAATTGTGTTTGCAAATGTCTTCAAATCTCTATTAGAAAGAGGGTAAATATTGCACAGGTGTAACAAGAAGACAAATCTACTAAATGCTGCAGAAAATGATCAATAACTGTTTGGGCCTCAAGTTAGGGCATTCATCTCTTTTTTTTTATGAGATTTAAAGCATTTCTCCATGCTTATTTGGATCTGTGCCCCAATTCCAATGTTTTTTCTAAACTGTACGTCCCTCGTTCAGTCTCTGACAAAAGATTGAAATTAGATTTGCTTTGAGAAAACTCCTCTTTCCTCTCTGATACAGCGATGTCAACTTATTTTATTCATCTCATTCACTGGATGACTGCTTCCTGTCCTGTGGTTCAGACCGCACGTGGATATCAAGCACATATTTTTGCCCAATATTTCGCAGTGAGAAGTTGTTGTTTTTTTTCCCACCAAACGTCTTCCTTTGCTTTCTTCCCGCCATTCCCTGCGTCTGAAAGTGTCGTCCTCCCAGGTAGTTGGTGTAAGAGACTGGCTCAGACAACATGAGCCTGCCAACAGTCTGCTGCAGATTCCCCCCAATCCCTCTTCACAGTCGTCCTATCCAAGGCCTCATTATCCGGAGACTCTGGCAGTCATCAGCTGCACAGCAAACGTCCCCCGAATCAGCTCTGAACAGGCCGAGAGCATCTTCATTATGAGCCAAACAAACCAGTCACGTACATCATGGTCCACTGGGGAGCCCCTTATACATGTTTTATTTCACCAGGGTTTGAACGAGTGCTTCCTGGGAGAAAAGAAAAAGTCTATTTCTGTAAAAAACGCCTGATACAGCATATAAATGTAAATACGCAGTATAGGCCTCTGTGTGTGTGTGTGTGTGTGTGTGTGTGCTGGTAATGTATTCACTTGCTCGTTTTCTGTATGTTTCATTTCTTTTCTTCCAGGATCTCTGGCTCATTCTATAGTTTTCTGTCATTGTCATTTAAAAACATGAATCTTCACATCCCCATATTTGAAAGCTTTGATCACTTTTGTGTGGTGCACATCATCATGCAAGTTGTTTCACACTGCCAGAAGCGACCGGCGCTTTGATCCGTCAGAATACAGTCCAGGGAGCGCCGGCACGCGCCAACGTCCAGCCGCCATTTCCATAAATCCCGCATTGCAAAGGCAAAGGTAGCACAGTGCAGAGTGTGTCACTGGAGTAGAGCAGGTGTCTGTTTAGGGACGACGTCTGAGCGCATACCACTTCACATCTAGTCCATGACATTTATATTTGGCTCCATCACCTTTCTCTCTGCTCTGACATGTTATGACTTCCCGTGTTTGCCGTCTTTCTCTCTCTTCTCATTTGCTGCTTTGAAGTCGGGTTTCTCTCGACAGCCTGAGCTCGCTCCTACACTTGTCATTAAGTGCAACACTCCTCTCCACATGTCTCATTTCACCCAAGAGGGAGGATTTAAAGCCTCACCCAGAGACTGGATGATCAAATCCCCAGGGGGGTGAGGAGCAGTGAGATGATGTGACGAAAAACCTGCAGTATCTCTGTGGAGGAATGAGAGCAGCGGCGTCTGCTTCATTAGTGTCTAATTACATTTCCTGTTTATAGACTGACACTGCTTTGATGTAACACTAATTCATTTGGATTATAAAAGAAAAAAAGAAATTAAGGATTTCCACAGCAAGGATTAGCAGAAGCACTGGAATTACCACGGTTGTGATTATCTGCGAGAATATTTTAGCAATTAAGGTGACGAGACAAAAACAAGAACAACGAGAATCAATAATGATTACACCATGTTTGAGGGTGAAACACTTGTCACAAGAGCTTTATAATACAGCTGAAAAGATACATCCTGCCAGCTGACGGAAGGTCATTTTGTGTCAGGAATAATGTAGAGCAGCTGAAAAGTGCAATGGCTCCGGGTCACGAGTGGGTCGAGATCATTTATCGTCCTTGTGTCGTCTTTAGTCTTCAGGTATCGCTGCCCTCTGGTACAAGATCACTGCAAGTTGTTTTATTGAGCATGACGCTTCATTTTTGACCTTGACAAAATAATCCCGTTAATAGAAAGAAAAAAAAAAGTAATGAAAAGAATGAGAGGGAAAATGGAATCACTGGTTCCTCTTTCACCTCCAAGTGGGCGTGGCCTGGTCAGTGAAGGGCAGCAGGTTTCTGAACATCTGCAAACTACAGTTATTTTTATACACTATATGGACAAAAGTATTCAGACGCCTGACTATTGCACTACCAGGGACTGTAATGACATATTCAGATATAGAGTTGGTCCCTCTTTTGCAGCCATAACAGCTTCTCTTCTTGGACGAACTTTCCTCAAAATTCATTCTTTGTGTAGGACATCTATGAGGTCAGGCACTGATGTAGGACGAGAAGACCTGGCTCACAATCTCAGTTCATTCCACACCAAAACTCAAAGTCCAGCCGTGTCTTTATAGTCCTTCCTTTGTGCACTGGGACACAGTCATGTTGGAATAGAAAAGGAACTTCCTCAAACTGTTGCCACAAAGTTGGAAGCATTGTCCCAAATGTCTTGGTTTGCTGAAGTGTTAAGATTGTCCTTCATTGGAGATAAGAGACTGAACCCAAAGCCTGATGGAAACACCTGAATTCTATACTTAAATACTTTTGTCCATAACGTACTATTAACATTGTTTGCCTACGTTTGCATCTCTGTTACCAATTAATATCAGGTCAGTTTCCCAGGAAAGTGGGCTGGGAAGAATGAACTTATTCATGTAGTGTTTTATAAAATAAAAACATTTGAATAATATACATACTACTAATTAATCATAAGGAGGAGACGGCATTTGAATGATTTGCTGCAAATAACAATTGCAAATTGCAATTCTGTCTCATTTGTTTCACAGTAAATCAGTTGTACACATAGTACTATAACATTGTTATGAGTGGACATGTTGCTACGCTGTATAATCTTAATCCTCACACACATTTGCGACTTCTCCCTGGAACTGGGAGGTGACGTGACTCCCAGTTCCAATGACCTTTCCTTTCTCTGTCTGATTTCATCCTGACTGGCTCAAACTTACAGCATCCGTTTGCTATTTGTGTTAAACCCGAGATTTTGAGTCAAGATTATCATAGTGCCTTAGTGGGAATTTATGTTTTCCCTCTGTTGGATATGGAGTTGTGAATTTAGGAGGCTATATTTCCACAAAGCCCTGTTTTTATTATATCTATAAAAGTAATTTAACAACTTTAGCCTGACTGTCAAACAGCCACTTATATGCTGAGCAGGAAAATTCTGTCATATTCTTGTGGTTCCTAATCGTCTGCAGTTAACTGGTCCTGTTTTACAAACCTCTTAATGGTCTGGTCCCAGATTACATTTCATTACCAGAACCCAAATCTGGTGAATATAGAGAAATCAGAGTTTATGCACCTTAGTTCCGGAACAGCCTCACTTGAGGTTTGCAGAAACACAATCTGATGGTTTCATCACTTCTGTAGGTGAATGTGCTGCTCAGATTAATTAAAACACACATACTAAAGTCATTCAATAACCTCCACCAGGATAATAATATCACTGTCACACTCCCCACTCGACAGGAGCCATTTCACTCACTCGTGTTGTCCCAGGTTGGAAGAAAGTGTTTCCTCCTGAGGAAAAACTGTGATCATGATGAAAGCGTAACTACTCGGCAGGCTTGCAATATTTTGCAGATGGTGAGTATAATTAGTGTCTTGGTATTAAAGGCACTTCCAGTAATTGCTGTATTACATCCTCTCTTTCTGTGTCTCTTGATAATATTTAACCCAGATAAAATAAAGCATTTTATTTTCAATTATTTCACTCGCAGACACAGGTAGAATTGTAATCTTTGCTTTCGGCGCCATTCAAACTTAGAGCAACCTTTTCGCTCATCAAAGTTAATCGCTGAGATGTGAAAGAGTGACGCGATCACTGATCACTGAGCATTTGAGACATTGAAGAATGTGGCTACAGTGAGACCAGCAGCAGATTTAAACTCTGAAAGTCACTTGTCACTCTCACGTTGTAATCATGTTAACTAATTAATATGTATGTGTACATGTCTTAAATAGGCTTCATCTTTGTGAGGACATTTTGGCTGGTCCACCCAAAACCTGGGTTAAGGGTTAGGGTTAGAATTAGGTTTAGGTAAGGGTTAAAGTTAGGCACTTAGTTGGTGTCCATCTGTGTGTAAAATATGTAGGTGTGTGTGTGTGTGTACCTATAGTATTCCCAATTATGTTGTGGGGTTCTAAATCTCACATTATGGGGACTTTTCTTCCTCATGGGGACAAAAATTAAGTCCCATAATGTAAATTACTACATTTTAAGGTGAAGACATGTGCACCACTGTGTGTGTGTGTGTATTGGGCTCCGTCATCATTTTGCCTCTGTTTATCACAGGTTTCAGAGGAGGTGACAGTACACTGTAACAGGTAGATTCTCCTGTTGTCACTACCTGACAACACTCACTGAGTCATACAATAAATATGGAATCGTAACAAAAACACAGGTTAGCGTCAAACACATTTGTATGGAGGAGAAAATAAAAACCACACTGCGTTTTCATTTCGGCCGCTACGTACACATGATGCACACAGTGTGAACCAGGCCTTAAAAAGCACATGTGGCTTTGCTTTGTGTATTTTATGCATATAAGGTTTTGATTTGAAGAATGAAAGATCTACTAGAGTTTAAAAACTTAATGTGGATCTTTACAAATGTCTCTACAGAGCTCCCCCTACAGTTTTGGAGGAGTGCATATTTTTACGACATCCATCTACACATCCGTCCACTGTCTTCCTCACATTTGTTGTCCAGTTTGCTGCCATGATCTTATAGACATTATCTGGCTAGCACCAAGTCAAATTCCTTGTATGTGTAAATGTACTTCTAATTCTGATTCTGATTTGGAGTTAAATTAAGGTGGAAAATCCTTCATAGCTCTGCTTTAAATGTGCTGTTGCATAATTCAGTATTTGGTACTTCTCTTTACTTACTCAAAGTTCCCTCTGGAACATAAGGTTGCCTACCCCTTCTTTATATCAAGCTCATAGCATCAAAGTTAGGATAAACATGGGAATATCCTTTAAAGAGGTTGAAGTGTTGTCAGTATTTGAGAGTTGTGCAGGTTGTCAGTGCTCGAGGCTTTGGGGAATCAAGTATTGATGCATCAGTGCTGTGTCATAAGTCTGCTCCAGAAGGGTTGGTCATGGCTGAGCTCTGCATGCGCCTCTCCGCTGCTCAGGAGAGGCGTCTTCCTGCCAAATGACGGTGAAAGCACCACCACCGTCCTCCGCACACAAACAAGGAAAAACAAGCACATGCAAGTGCATTTTCTCTGACATCAGATCAGTGAAATAAGTTGTGTTCCATATTCATGCAAACATAATAAATCTGTCTCTGAAATGTTCACACACTCCGTCCACTGTTGCAGAAAATTGACTGCATAATTAGCACTTGAGGACAACAGTGCAGGTGAATTTGCTTACTCATCTCTGCAGATGAATGAGAGCACACACCGGAGCACACCTTGTGCTCATCAGTTACCCGAGTGAGACAGGTGGTGCTGGAGAGTCAGTGTGTGTGTGTGTGTGTGTGTGTGCGTGTGTGTGCGTGTGCCCTTTTCCATAGCAGTGTGTGCTGGCATCCTCTCACCACCTACGCACACCAGCAGTGCAGATGGGCTGTGGTGTAGAGTGAAGCTGAAAGCTCCTTTGCTGCTGTGTCATGGTAAGAAAACGCACTTTCGTCTTCTCACATAAAACCCCACAGACCTCAGGTCAGTGACGACGATTAAAGGACACGTTTACAACAGTTAGTCAGTAGTTGACTGATTTGATCTGATTAAGAGGACTCAAATTACATTTAGAATTGATTCAAATATGATATAATATAAACAAATATCCATTATTCAAACATTCAAGTGAGTTCACACAATGCTGACTATCAGCTCCACATGACGAGGTGGAAAATAATGAATTACATTTACGTGAGTTACTTTAATTGATTTTTTTTTGTTTGGACTTCACTACATTTAAAAAAAAAAAAAAGTTGGTCTGAATTTAAACTTTGGCAGTAAACGATACGGACAGGTGAATGAATGATGAGGACTGGTGAACGATGAGGACAGGTGAATGAATAATGGACAGGTGAATGAATGATGAGGACTGGTGAACGATGAGGACAGGTAAATGAATGAGGACTGGTGAAAGATGAGGACAGGTGAATGAATAATGACGACAGGTGAATGAATGATCAGGACTGGTGAACGATGAGAACAGGTGAATGAATAATGAGAACAGGTGAATAATGACGACAGGTGAATGAGTAATGACGACAGGTGAATGAATGAATAATGACGACAGGTGAATGAATAAATGAATGATGAGGACTGGTGAACGATGAGGACAGGTGAATGAATGATGAGGACAGGTGAATGAATAATGACGACAGGTGAATGAATGATGAGGACTGGTGAACAATGAGAACAGGTGAATGTGAATGAATAATGACGACAGGTGAATGAATGAATGAATGATGAGGACTGGTGAACGATGAGGACAGGTGAATGAATGATGAGGACAGGTGAATGAATAATAAGGACAGGTGAATGAATGATGAGGACTGGTGAACGATGAGGACAGGTGAATGAATGATGAGGACAGGTGAATGAATAATGACGACAGGTGAATGAATGATGAGGACTGGTGAACAATGAGAACAGGTGAATGAATAATGACGACAGGTGAATGAATAATGACGACAGGTGAATGAATGAATGAATGATGAGGACTGGTGAACGATGAGGACAGGTGAATGAATGATGAGGACAGGTGAATGAATAATGAGGACAGGTGAATGAATGATGAGGACTGGTGAACGATGAGGACAGGTGAATGAATGATGAGGACAGGTGAATGAATGATGAGGACAGGTGAGTGATGAGGACAGGTGAGCAAGATTTTTACATTATGATTAGATTGTAATCTTACATTTTTCAGTTCGATAGCTAATAATAATATTTGTACCTCCACTGTGATTGGCGAACTGTCCAGGGTGTACCCCGCCTATCGCCCGATGTAGCTGAGGTTGGCACTGCACCCCCACGACCCTCTGGTGGAGGATAAAGTGGTAGATGATGACTGATGTAGGCGTACAGTTGTTGAAATTGCACTTATTTTAGGTTGTTTAAATATGTTTTGTAAAAAAGATACTTACATTTATGTAAAACAAAGGGGATACAATTGGTTTCCTTGTTGTTTATGGGTTATTATGTTATTATTTCAGTGGTCCAGTCCACTTGAGATCAAATTGCACTGTATGTGGCCCCGCAACTAAAATGAGATTGACACCCCTGGTTTAGCTCGAGTGTTGATCAACGACATTCTCCCGCTGCACACTGAAGTGATTTATTTTATGTCAAGACAGAGAGAGGCAACAGAATGATTGCACGAGTAAAGTGAGTCAGCTCCAAACACAAAGAAGTGTCCCTGAAAAGTAACTCAGCAGAGTGATGCGATAAAAGCTTCTTGTCCCCACCGCCTCTGCTCTGCTGCTATATGCATACAAACACAGACAAAAGAGGACATTTTTCAGATGAAGAAGGACAAGGCGTACATGTCTTACATTGTTTCTTTTCATAAAGACTAAAGACAGACGGAATATTAACATCAGCAACAACATAACATTTCTGGCAGCTTCTTGCACTGAGTTTGACTTTTTTAAGGGTCGCTCGCATTAAACAAGCAATTTGAGACTGAGAGGCATTCCTCACTGGTGAATAATAATGTGCAAAAATAATCTGAAGCAGCCGAGATAATCATCAGCTACAGTCCTACTTTGTCCTGAAGCATTGTTTTAACGTGAACAGTAGGTCGCCAGGTCATTGCTTTCAAATCTAAGCTCTGTCATCTGTTTCTGAAATGCTTTTTCCTCTATTTTTCTCATGTTTTAATTTGTTGAAACTCTCTTCACATTCCAAACAGCCATCAGTAACTCCACAGGTGTCTGGGGGGAGAAAACAAGAAAGAAAAAGGCCAATTGCAGCTTTCACATTACTGTAGTAAACATGATCAATCTTTTCATTAAGACAGCATGGAATAATTGGCTGCTGTACCTGTTTGTCACCAACCAAACTGCCTTTCTCTATGTGCTGTCACAGCCTGAGACCAGCCAGAAGTTAGTCCCTATCCCTATCCACGTTTTAAGGTTTTAAGCAAAAACAGTGTGAAAACTGTAGTACATATGCCAGGACTGTATGTGGCGCTGTAGTGACAGAAATACACAAAAACTGGAGAAGACGACAATGATTATGCGCGTAGAAAGCATACATTACAACATTACAGGAATGAAGGCAGACTAAAGAAAATCTCCAAACACAAGAAGAGGAAGAATCGAATTCAAGCGCAAGAGAGAGGCGGGATTATGACATCATTGTTTTCCCAAAGTAGAAAAGAATAGAATAGAATTGAATCTAAATCGGGACAATACACTTAACATAGTTCCATAGAGTTTATAGCTATAGCTAGTTTGCAAGTGTTTCTTCATTTTAAATTGTTTATACACTATTTTAACATGCAGTGAATTGTAAATAATTGAAAGTTATTCTGAGGAACGGGCAAAAGCATTTACTCACAGGACATTTTACGGTTAAAATCAGCGTTATATACATTTTGAGACTTGTTAGGTGTTAAAGGGTTCAAATTGAGCCACACGGTTGGTGTAGCGGTTAGCACTCTTGCCTGGCAACCTGTACAGGGTGTGCCCCGCCCTTCGCCCTATGTCAGCTGGGATTGGCACCAGCGACCCTCCTGTGGAGGATAAAGAGGTAGAAGAGTGAGTGAGTGAACACCAGAATAATCAATATTAAAAGTATTGTTCATAGAATGAAATGTTGAATTAATGCAGCGGTTTAAAATGTATTTGACTGTAAATTGCTGCAGAGCTGAAACAAAAAGAGGAGAGATCCCCTGAGAAACCTGTCATTTAAATTACAGGTATCGTGTATGCAGATGTGTCGGATCCTCCGGGATGTGAAGGAGCGACTCGGGCAGTTTCCCCTCCTGCTGTCGGCTTCTTGATACTGCAGAAGTGTCAGTCGGGCATGAATCCCCATCAGGACCAATCAAAGAGCCTCCACTGACGTGCTCTGCCGCCTGCTCACCTGGCTGTTATTAACTGTGCCTGATTTGAAAAGAGAGAATGAGAGAATGAATGAATGAATGAATATTTCTGCTGCTGGCTCTCTCATACAGGATTATTGTCCTGGAGAAAGGCTCTGACACGTCTCATTACAAAACACAGGATGTGATTTGGTACGCCGCTGAGCTGCGATCAAACGCAGGAATCCTTTCACGTTTCCAATTTCGCCAATGACAAAGCTGGCATTTCAATTGGGAGTGGAGATTTTGCTTTTTTTCTCGTGCAAAAACGAGTGAAAGGGAGAAAAAGGTCAGTTCTGCCAAATTCAAACTTCGTGGAGTGATGTGGACCTGCTGACCTCACAGCCTTCAGAGTATAGAGCTAATACAGAGAGGCAGAGTGAAGATTAATGACCAACATCAACATCAGCTCCCTGAAGGAAACAAAGGCAGCTGAGATGAACGTGTGTGAGTGTGTGCGCGCGCCTATACTGTAACACCACCATCGCCGTCATCCATTGACACCAGGTTATGGCAATTAAAAGCTGCTTTATCACTTCTCAGGCTACAACAAAGGTCCAAAACAGGATTAAGTGCAGACGTGAAACACTACCAGAGCTAATGCTGTGGCCCTTTGAGAATGTGCTGGCAGTGAGAGGAGCCATGATGCTGCAGGGCAGGATTACTGAACAAAGAGATAGAGGGATATAAAATGAGGTGTGGGAGCAACCCTCCATACTTCTTTCTTTCTTTTTTTTTTATTGTGACACTCAAAACCCCTTTAAATGCTTCTCATACCATCAAACTGTGTGCGGTGGTGGAGGCGCATCTGTCACTGGTGCACATCCCTCATGACTGTGGTGTGTTGTTAGTCACTGGGTGACTTAGTGCTGAGGGCAACGGCAGCCGCGGTTCATTTGAGCGGCGAGAGCAGAGAGAGGGACGTTCATTCATCAACAGGCGGGAGTGCAGCGCGATGGAGGCAGTAGGTGTAAGGTAGACGAATGGCTAATAACCGAAAGGGAATGAAATGATTCATCACGTTCTAAAATTAAGTTCATTAAAAGGCCTGCCTTTGGAGATTCATCAGTGTCTAATATTCCACATCATCTTGTTTGTTGGAGAAGAAGAAGAAGAAGAAGAAGAAGAACCACTGAGCTTTCCTAAATGATGATGATTTTATCATCCAGATGATTTTCATGATTGATTCATTGGCAGATAAAGTCTCACAGATTTGCTCGTGTTGCTGTACTAATGTGGCTTTTTAACAACAGTGTTTCCATGTTACGCCACTTTATATTTTATCTAAACATGTCAGAGGAGAAATGCTATGAATCAGGAGATAAGACAAGCTCCAGCACACATAACACTGTATAATAGTAATATTATTATTATAAGAGGATTATCATAATAAATGAATAACATCTCAATAATGTATAATTAACACAATATACACATGGTATGTTCTCTGTGTGTTCACTGTTTGTTCTGTGTGTGTTCTGTCTGTGTGTTCTCTGTATGTTCTGTCTGTATGTTCTGTCCATGTGTTATCTGTGTGCTCTCTGAGTGTTCTGTCCGTGTGTTCTCTGTGTGTTCTCTGTATGTTCTGTGTGTGTTCTGTCTGTGTGTTTTCTGTGTGTTCACTGTATGTTCGTGTGTTCTCTGTGTGTTCTGTCTGTATGTTCTGTCCGTGTGTTCTCTGTGTGTTCTGTCTTTGTGTTCACTGTGTGTTCACTGTATGTTCTCTGTGTGTTCTGTCCGTGTGTTTTGTGTGTGTTCTGTGTGTGTTATTTATGTGTTCTGTCTGTGTGTTCACTGTGTGATCACTGTGTGTTCTGTGTGATCACTGTGTGTTCTGTGTGATCACTGTGTGTTCTGTGTGTGTTCTGTCTGTATGTTCTGTCCATGTGTTCTCTGTGTAAACTTTATTTACAGGTGGATTATTGGGAGGATTTCAACAACGTAAAGTGTTTCAGAAACAAATCACACACTCAAGCTTTAAATCAATCCTTCCCAAGCCTTTTTAAAATTGTCTTCACTTGTAGTATGACATTTAGTTGTTTCCTTGTCCCGTTGTCACCACTTCCACCAAAAAGGGGACGTTTGATCTACATAAACTATTCTTTTTACATTTCCTTACTTTAGATTTATACAATGGCAACAGTTTAACCTGCTCCGGGTCAATCTGGTAAGGTAAAATGTTAATTACAAAATAAAAGCTATTTTATTATTTTAACATTTAAAGGTCTAGAATTTACGGGACAAAATGTATTTCCCAAATCTCTATTTTGTTGTTTCTTGGACTGTGGGAGGAAACCGGAGAACACACACACACACACACACACACACACAGGACATGCAAACAAGAGCGCTAATAACTGCACCAACCAAGTGTTTAAACCATTAAATTATGTTTCCATTTAGAGGAAAACAGATGATAAAATATGGCACATACTGTATGAGTGGACACGGGTGAGACTGACCGCTGGTATCATCCAAGAGGAGCCAAGTTGGAGGTGACATCTGTGAATTTCCGGTTGCAAAAACTGTGGTTTAGCACTTTGTAGCAAGAAGACCTGGGTTCACGACCAAGGGCCTTTCTGCATGGAGCATGTTCTGGATTTGGATTTTCTCTGGTCTCCTCCCACAGTCCAGAAACATGCAGATTTGAACATTAGGAAAATTGGAGACTCTAAATTAGAGTGTCTTTTGGATGTTTGTCTCTATGTCTCTGTGATGGATTGATGACCTGTCCAGGGTGAACCCCGCCTTTCACCCTATGTCAGCTGGGATTGGCACCAGCGCCCCCCGCGCCCCTCATGTGGAGAATAAAGCAGTAGAAGATAGATGGATTTTTCAGGTCAACTCCAAATCACGGATTTGCTTTAATACTCGCGCTGACACATGAAGCTAGAAAGACATTTATAAATAGAAAACCACAGAAAAGGAAAAGTCGATTACTATCGTCCGTGAGCCGCTGCTTACACAACACATGAGTGGAGCCTGGGAACAAACAGTCGCACAGTGTAACCGTGCCAACCAAAGTGGAAACTCCCCCACACGTCCATTCATGTGAGGATGTACAGCCCTCGCTGCTTCCTCACAATATCGTTCACACTGAGCTGTGAGGCCAGGCCAGAGACCAGCTATCACTAGGCAACAGGGAAGAGGGAATCTGTAGCAGACTCAGCTGTGCCGCTACACTGAGCCGTACGGGCTCATGACAGATAACGGTTAGGTTATAATTGACACTGGCCAGAGGAAAAAAAAAAACATAATACAAAGGGTCACAGTCAAATTGTTCCGCAGTCGCCTTCACAGTGCTTTCCATCGAGCGGAGGCCAGAGCGAAGGCAACACGTTCTGTTCGGGCTTCATTGATGCTGAAATCGCATAAATTATCTTAAGAGGTTGAGAAAAATTAAATTAGAGGCTTAGCAGAATAAAATACCTCATTATCATTTTCCAAAAGAGGAGATTAATCTCTTTCAGCCAAATTATGCTAACAAAAAACACACTGAGATTAATAATAGAATTCTTAATGAGACTAAATCCTGTATCTGCCTCTTCAGGACCCTGTTCCAAGACGCATTCATTTCCTCTTTTAGAGCTTCATGCTGTGCATTAAAAAAGCACTTCACAGTTCATGAAAACAACACAGTAAATGTTAACGTGCGTGGAGTACCTGCATAGACTTCCAAACCCGCTGGTGCAGAATAAAACAAACAAATGTTTGAATGTTTAAACTGCCTCTGGATTCAATTCTTCAGAATATTCATTATTGATTCAATTAAAATGAGAAAATAATGTTCACAAAGGACTAATTTATCTCCTTTGTTGACTCGTGGCATAACTCAAGAGCAGGGACAATTGATTAATTCCATAATAATAATAAAATGTCTGGTATGACATGGTTAAATCGCTCCTGTGGCTTTGGCCTTATTACCACTGAGGCCTAAACCACAGATCTTATTCACCTGCGACACCAAGTTTCTGTTCTGTTTGAGTCAGATTTAGGATCTTGAACAGATTACTGAGAAAACCATAACTCATAATACATATTTGAGTCATATGGCTGGGAGTACGTCCAGGTTTAGTTCAAATATAAAGTGAATTTCCAGAAAATTTCCAGAAAACCACAACCTCACACACATCAACAATAAGAAGAGTCAAAACATTGTGAATATGTGGCGTTTGTGCGTCTCCAGTATTAATTTGACGACGTGTTGTCTCGTCACGGCTCCACACAGACGGCTGCAAACTTGCAAATTCACTCCAAGTCAAACTCAGGATGAAAGAGGTTGAACTGGGTCCAATATTAGTGCCACAGAATTGAACTCACCTGTTTAATTCAGTGAATCTGAGCTGAAACTAAACAAGTGCTTGTGATAAATTTGGCTGATTAAACCTGCGCTGCGTTAAATGTTTGAATTATTTCCCTCGCCAGCGTAATTACTCAAATAATTTGCTTTATTGAACATATAAGATGCCTTCACACAGGTAACAAAAACAGACAACTGATATGCTTGAAATGAAAAAAGAAAAACCCACATTTTATTGCACTTAAGTTATAAGAAAATAAAATTCTAAGTGAATCAAACAAATACACAATCCCTTTAAGGTTTTTTCTGTCTGTTTTCTTTTTTGCCAGGCAGTTTACATGAACTGAAAAAATAAAACACCTGCAACAAATCTGATTTCTCAAACCAGACCATAAATTATAACAGAGGGAGAAAACAACAAGAGGAGATAGAGCAAGATTGTTTTCTTTTTTTCTTTTTTAATATACAGTGTTATACCACTTTCACAGTTCAGCTTGAGTTGTGACTCTTGGAGATTGAGACGATTTTCGTTTTGGCTACAATGTTTCAGTTCACGTTTGTCGCCTTCGTGTGTTTTGAATTTTTCCCACCGACAAACCACAAGGCTGCAACCGAGGCGGTTTTAACTGCGACGCATGTAACACTATGAACTCCTGGCCGCTCGACCAGTCAGCTGATGTTTGTGATGGTCTCCTCTGTTGCTTCAGACATCGTTGAATGGAACAACAGTCACACATGGATACGGACAGTTCTTTCATTCGTGTGTTAAAAGTTGATACATCTGCTAGTTTTGTTTTTTTTTTTTTTCTTCACCAGTCCACACAGCATTTGTACATTTCCCCAAAGAACAGGCTGAAAGAGCTTTGTCCCAAGGAATGTGTTTACAAGTAGCCCATTAACACGCTTAACACACGCACTCATGCACACACACGCACGCACGCACGCCAACAGTGTACATCCCGCTCGGTTCCTCCCAGCAGGCGATCCTGTCAGTATCTGTCGGACACGCTCCCTCCTCTCAGCCTCGTAGAGGCACGTTTGGCTCAAGTTTTCAGTGGCAAAATCAAACAAAAACAAAAATGTTGGATGTTCATCTTTTGTCATCTTTTGTTTCAAGTCCAAACATACAGAGTTCAATTTGGAATTTCGCCTGGGACTAAAACGTCACAGCAAGTAAGAGTTCCATCTCTCTCTTTTCCATTCATCTAGCAGCATAAATACAGTTTGGCCACTGGGGAAAAACAGGAGAGGGGGGAAGGGGCTGAGGGAGTTCGGGGGCGTCAATCCTCAGCACTCTGAGCGAAGAAGCTTTACTTCTCGTCATAGCGCTGGCACTGAAGGAACCTCCCCAGCTAGACTGAAAAACTCTGGACAGCATTGACGTTGATGTGGAGACGGCGCTCCAAACCCAGGTATGTAGAAAACAGAGAGGAAGAACAAACAACTCAAAACAAAAAAGACCAAAAAGAAAGAGGGGTGACATAATGACAGCAAACCTAAACTGAGCAGGTTTCTAATACTGGGATTTGTTGCTGTTGGCAACGGCAAGAAAAAAGAGTGAGGGGGGGGTTTGAGGAAAAAAAATAAAAAAATCACAACAACAATACAGAAACCCCTTTCATATGATAAACCAAAAAGGTACTGAAATTCACAGTTGTGTTTGTGTGCGATATTGTAAAGAAACCAGACTCCAGAAACTAAGTGGAGAGCAAGAATGGAAATGGAGTGACGAGAAACAACGAAACCTCCCATTTTCACCTTAACATCAAGCAGCTCTTAACGTGTAACTGTGTAGAAATTCACCTTTAAAACATCTCCCACCTCGCTCAAGCTTTTCCTATGGTCAGTGTTTTCCACTTCCTGGTACGTGTATATGTGTGTGTCTGTGTGTGTGCATACTGATGAGGGGGGTGGGGCTTTAAAAAATAATATATCTCTGTACATCTCAAAATCTGTCAGGTTTGAAGCGAAAGTCTCTGTGCGAAGCCGACTCCGGACTGAAAGGGCGGGGAGTGACTTCAAAAGAGTTCAGTCATCATCAGTCGTTCCTTTCTTCTCTTCTTTCTCCAGACTAATCATGAGACAGACCGCTGGTGCCCCCGCTGCCCCACTTCCAGCCCGATCCCCTCGACTCTACTGGGCGGGGGGCAGTAGACGGTCAGAGGCAGGGACTGTGATGACATGAGAGGGTTCTGTGGCTTTGTCAGTAACATTTACGCAGGAGGGGGGGACAGGGAAGATGATGGTGGAGGACAGGACAGGACAGCCCGCTGTTGATGGTGGTGGTTGTTGTTGTTGATTTTGCAAGTTTGGGTGAAGAGCTCTCGGCTTCTGCCCTCTGGTTTCTCCGTGCCTCATCTCCCATTCTGTCTCTGTTGGTTCCTCTCTGCGGTTTTCGATCTCTTCATCCTTCCCCCAAAACGTCCCGCCTCACTTCATATCCACGTCAAAGTCCAGCACCAGCAGCTTGGTCTCCTCTGTGCCGTTGCGGCTGCCAACCGCGCACACCAGCTTGGTGTTGGAGGCCCGGATGCGCCACACCACGCCCCCACTACCGCCGCTCTCCAGAGTCACCAGATTACGGATGAACTCGCCCGTCTTCAGGTCCCACAGTTTAACTGTGCCATCGTCCGAGCTGGTGATGACAAAGTTCTTGTTGAACTGGAGGCACGTCACAGCGCTCTGGTGCTTGTGTGGACCTGAACACACAGAGACAGACGGACAGACAGACGGTTAGAGTGTGACAGTTTTTTCTTCTACTATAGGAGCTCAGGAACTTTAGCTTCTCTGCAGCAGAAGGAAGGCATCGCAGTCTAAATATAGTTCCTCATCCATATTTACTGCCCATAAAACATCTCAGCTCCTGGGACAGAACTTTCTGAGAGTCCAGGAAATATTAGGACTGTCAGCAGCACTTAAAGATACTGATCAAACACACACACACACACACACACACCTCTCTGCAGCTACGACCTCTGTGAAAAATGCTCTAAAACTTAAGTCTCCTGATATTTAATTACAATTAAAAACAGAATATATACAGACAAGAGAGCAAAGAGGTACGTTTAATAAGCCATAAGAGTCAAGAGTTGTGTTTACTTGTTTAACTTATCAATAGTTATGTACCAAATCAGAAAAGTAGCCTGAAATCACCATACGTGCATTTCCATTAGCCTGTTTTTGTTTGGGCACATTTTCAATTTGCGAATAAAATACATTTAAAGATCTTGAAATGACACGTTATAGTGGCTTGAAAGAGCTGGAAAAGTTGACAGATCGATAAATGGTAGATGCAAATGAACAATGGAAACACATGCGGCACATTTAGGAATCACACAACCTAAATATCACTCCCACTTCTGTTGAAGTGGAAAAATAAACTGTGGATAAAGGAGGAGGAACTTGTGGTCTTATGAGGAAATCAACCCATTCTTCTACTCGGTCCAATATTAATACAATAATGAACTGAAGCAAGGATTTATTAACTTCATCCAGTTGTACGTTGTTATATTTCTGTCAGGCTTGAAGAAAAAATCTAAATTTGGTTGAAATTTCAGTTAAAAGATATTTTAATGGGAACCTGGCAACTGTAAACTGTTAAATAAATAATAAATAATAATAATAAATAAATAAATGAATGAATGAATGAATGAACACACTGTGTTACTAATTGTGGGCGGTAGTTATAAGCAGCTGGTCCCAGATATCGGTCTGGGTTTTATCTCTTCTTTCCACAGTGACACCTCACCTAAAATAAACATGACCTCCACCATTTAATTTCAATCTTAACAGTATTAAGAGCCAGTACAATAACACTCAGTCTTGTAACACGAGTTGATCACCAGATGAGAGGTTTACCTGCTCGAGTAAACACTTTGATTAAAGGGAACTCTGAACTGGGTTCAGTCTATAGCTCCAAATGTCATTTCTAATAACCAGACTAATGCAGAGAGCGGTGGTGGCGTCGTGGAGAAACCAGCTACAGAGTAAAGAGCCTTTGTGAGTCTGTGAGATGAAGAGAAAAGCTCCGCTCTTATTCATGAAGCAGCTGTGACAGAGCAGCGAGGTCTTCCAGCAGTAGACAAGGTTCCAGGACGAGCTGCAGTGAGATGTTCACTGTCACGGAGGATACACCTCTGTGAGCTGGCAGCTGGCAGGAGGCCACATTTACAGTGAACATGGCGGGGCCGGTTCACCGAGCTGACTTCACTTGTGTGGGGTGACTTAAGATTTCCCCAAAGGCTTGAAAATCATATCTTAATTAAATCAATTCAGGAGACACAAAAAGTTTAGAATCAAATGCGGGGAAATGAATATATTTTCCTTCTTTACCGAGGCTGCTAAAGCAGTTGTTTCAATCAGACGAGTCTAATTTAGTTTTCATGCAGAGAAAATGTGTTGAAATCACACCATTAACATTCATTCTCATCCTTTTCCAACTCTGGTGTCTCTGGTTGATTCAAAGGCTGCATTATAAACCCAACAACACCGCTTTGCACCAACCCCCAACAACCCTCCTCTCCCTATTACCACAACAGAGCAGCCTCCTCCATCACTACCTTTATGGCCATCAGCTGACAGTGACTGCCCTGTTAATGGCCTATTGTCTTATCAAAAAACACAAATGAATGGCAGATATTGTCCACTGACCTAATTATATGACCTACAAAGTTATCAGACCCTCATTCCCCGACTGTAGTCATCCATCCCCTCTTTACAAAGCACACACACACACACATCCTCCCTCTGGTCTGATCCCTCCCTCTCTTCAGACTCTCACTGGGGCATCTTTTTGTTCAGTGGCTGAATGTTTGTGTGTGTGTGTGTGTGTGTAAGGACGACCAGCACACAGTGCTGTGGTTTGTTAATGAGGGCATTTAGGGGTGGGGCACCGGTGGCTGCTGCCTGTGATTCAACAGAGGATCTGAACTCAGTGAGAGGGACCACTGCTGCTAATGGCGCTAGAGCTTTTCACTTTTAGACAAAGGACATGAGACTATAATCAGGACAAGCAGACACACGAGGTGTGTACCCGCGCGCACACACACACACGCATTCATAAAATGCAACACATTCAGATTTGATTCTAAACTATACACTGAAAAATCCTGATAAAATCTGGCTTTGCAAACAAAAAACAACAGATTTTTCTTCCCTTTTTTTGACCAGTGCAAAAAGGTGCTTATGTTGCACAACATCCAGTAGGGAGGGTGGACTCACCTTGCAGTGTTTGTAGGCACTGGCCTGTCTTGATGTCCCAGATCTTGACAGTGGAGTCTGCGTTGCCCGAGACCAAGATGTTGTCTTTCAGCTCCATGCCGCTGGTGAGGGACTGATGCCCTGTTAGCGTGTGGATGCAGTTCCCTGTTTCCACGTCCCAGACCCTTATGGACGTGTCCAATGAGCCGCTCACCACATGGATCCCATCAAACTAGAGACAGAGGGGATCAATTTAAACTGGCTCAAGGCCAAGGCACCACTTCAAGGTAACTGCATAATGTCACCTCAACTTGCAGTTGACGGTGCAGATGCCTACGCAGCATGTACTTCTGTTCTATTAACAGACTGAAGATGAAGCTCATTGAAATGAATGAATTTATTGATCGGTGAAAGCGTTGCTTCTCGTTTTTACATACAAACGATGCAGCGTGGTACAAAAACCAATCAAAAACCAATCTAACATCTCTGAAAGTGATGACACCGGCTAAAGTGCAGCGCGAGGGAGGACGTCTTACAGAGCATCCAGGAATTATTGTGTTCAACAAGAAATAGATTTTAGGCGGAAATCAACAAACATTTGTATGAATATGAACAAAATCAAATATTGATAAAAGATATAAATGTGCAGTGAATGAAGTTGTCTCATAAATGTTCAGACGCAGCTCATAGTCTGCCTATGACGTTTATTAGAGCTGCAAACAGAATATACCATTTATAGTCATGTTTTTTCAGTCTGATGATGACTTCAATCGATATTATGTCTACTGCAGTGAGTCAATCTGATCATGACGACAATAATATCAACAGAAACATGTGGAAGTCCGTATTTCAGACTATTGTCCTAATCTGATTCACTGGTCACAGGTGAGAAAAAATATGAAATGTTCAAACTACACTTGCGTACAAATGCAGAAGCACACGGTCTCACCTGTAATGAATACACTCTGTTGGTGTGGCCCTGCAGCGTGTGGAGGCAAGTCTCCGTCTCGGGGTCCCACACTTTGACCATGAAGTCATAAGCACCGCTGACCACCCGCCGGCCATCATACTGGACACAGCGGACTGCCGCCACGTGGCCCATGAGGACATGTAAACACTGGCCCGTCTCAATGTCCCAGACGCGCAGCGTGGCATCACGAGAGCCACTGACCACCCTGACGAGGAAAGCACATACAGACAGAGTCAGCTGTGTGCGTCAAAGACACTATTAATACAGTTACAATAGTTGTGTAATATTATCCTTTCTGTCCAATTTAACGAAAACATTTTATTTCCACTCTCCTTACACCTCTTGCGTCATGCCGTGGCAGCTCATCGACAGAGTAATGACGCAGGTATGAACATTTTGTCTTCGCTTCTCTTATGAGTAACGCACAGCGTCACACTCATGTTCATACTTGATCGTACAAAAACACCTCTCTGACTCAAACGGATGTCTCTGAGCAGCCAGAAGTTTATTGAAAGGGAAACTGCCTTCGGGGAAGAATGGTTACCTACGCTTTTACCTTCATCTGATAATTGGGGTGATCGTTTGAATGAAAGCAGTCATTTAAAAAAAGAAAGAAAGAAAGAAAAACGAGCAAAAGAGAGAAGACATTACATTTATTCACCGATTGAGGCAGTTTTTCTTAATTTCCACCAGATTTTAATGAAGGTTTCCCATTCACACGCTGTAGTGACACACAGCACATATTCTAAAATGCCTCACGGTGATACTAAGATGGAGATCACCAACATGTTTTTCACTGTCTGCCGGCAGTACACAGTGTTTTCAGTGGGTGAGTAATGAAAAACTACACAAAAATCTTGGTGGGCCCTGAGGCAAATAGAGCACTTTGGGTCTGGAGAGTAATACTGAGTGAATAAGTGAGCAGCAGTTGACTGAAGACATTTTACAGTCTATTTAATCACTATAAAACCACAAGCTCACTGTCATACACACACTGTCCCTCTTTCACTCGTGTGGTCGTAAGGTCACCGTTACGGTCACACACACATTACACGTTTACCATGAAAAGGCGGTTGTTTTCAGATGAATGTGATAAAGCTTGTTCATTTCGTGATGTAAGGCAGAAAATGGCACAGCATGTGGCCTGTTCTATATGTGCTATCTAAATAATACATCAGTTGAACAACTCAAGACAAAAAGGGCAGTTCGTTCTCAGACACGAGGGAAACTTTGATAAACCACTGATGTATTCACATATTATAACAGTCTTTCTGCTCTAAACTATGTTACATTGCTGTCGATACTGATGTGGTTTATCTTTTTCCTGTTCAACAGGCTCTTTAAGGCTTAGTGATGTTTACTCGTGAGATTGCTCCATACCTTTTCTCATGTAAGTGCATGCAGCGCACTGTTGAGGTATGCCCATAGAGGGTGTGGATACATTCTCCTGTCTCTGCGTTCCAGACCTTAAGTGTGCGATCAGTCGAACCACTGATAATAATGTTGTCTCGCATCTGGGATGACCACACCCCACCTGTGTGGCCCACCAACGTTCGCAGACACTGTAAAGACCAGAGAAGAAGAAGAGTCTTGATCAATGAAAAGTTTCAAAGACATTCAGGGTTAATTCATTCACACAGATCATAAATTAGCTTCATGAAAATCACATTTCCTTCTCTCTGTATGACCATCCTTTGCCTTCAGGGCAAAAAGACAAGGACAATTAAATGTGTGTGACCTTTAATGGGGAGAAAGAGTTCAGTCATTTCTACCTGCTGCTGTTGCACTGGGACAGAATCACTCTGAGCTGAGTTTGTTTTAATTGCTTATCTGCTGCAAATGTGGCAGGGTTTTTCTTTTTGGGAGAAAGAGTTGACAACCGTCTTCAATAAAAGAGAAGTGGAGATTCATCTGCATTAGGTAAGGTAGATTAACCATACATTAGAGTAGTTATGGAAATCTTTCTGATCAACTGAATGTGTGTCTCCACTGTGTATTTCATTGGTCCCTGAATTTAATAATCCTAAATACATTCAAATAAAAAGCCTTTGGGGAGAGAAGCAAACTGTGGAGTTGGTCAGCGGTGATTGCACCGGTGATGTCAGGTTCGAGAGCATAAAGCCTCTAAAATGTACAACATGTGACCCCCCCTGACTGCAGCTGATAAGCCACTGAGCAGTGAATGGCAGTGCAGGGAAAGAAGCTTTTACTGCAGCAAGTGAAAAAGGTGGATGGCCCTGCAGCCTGCCTCTCCCACCTCCTCCTGTGATAAAGAGAACCACTTCATTAATTGTAGGTCAATGTAGCATGACCTTACAGTCAACCTCACCACAGTGTGTAAGTCGCTCTTGTTTTATCACCATGGACCGTTTTCTTAGGTTTGTTACACTAGTGAAAAGAGAATCCTCCAGCTGGAAAGACATTTCACTAAAGCACTTAATTGCACATTTACAATACGGCAGAAAGGTGGTATATTATGCAGATTTTTCACAACACTCGACATGCATCTTAATTCACATTTGGGCAAATGTTGTGCCACTGCTGTGTAATATTCAGCTCCAGACCTGCAGTTTTTACTGAGCTTTTTCTTTTCTTTTCTCGAGAATCGAAGCCAGTGGTTAAGGTTCCAAGAACAAGAACGGCAGTGTATGATTAAAGCCCACTGAAACAGCGTGGGAAGAGAGAGCATCTGAAATGAAGGGCTTAGGCATCTTTGTCCGTCTGTCGAACAAACATAAAATAATCCCATCCCCGAGAACGAAAGTAGATTCTTTTTGTTCTTTTTAATGAATCATGTTTATTCTCCTCTTCATTTCAAGAACTAGACGAGGTCAAAACAAAAGAATGTGGCTTTTTAAGGTCAGTGTTCTGTGGAACCGCAATACACCAAATTAACAAATTCATGATGCCACTGCAACGTATTTGCATTCTGTGTCGAGCCCTGATAAATTGTAGATCAGCTCAATAAGGCATTATACAGACTTTATGCCAAAGAACTGGCAATTCTGTTAAACTTTTGTTCAACGGTTAAGGCTATATATGTTAAAAGATGCAGCTCCTCCATATGAAGTTCTGATTTGTATGTGAGAAAGGAGATTTTGTCAGTCACGTAGTGCACAGCCTCTGTCTGGGTATCAACTCGCTGCTCTGCCACTCAATGAGCAGAGAAGACAGTGATAGGTTTGCTTCTGTTTGCACAGCAGTGCTGCTGAATCTATTCCATGGAAAATAGTTCAAGTTTGTCCAAAAAGGCACTAGACTGGTGCTCGCTGTGCCAAAATGAAAGATTGTTTTTGTTTTAATCGCTAAATGAGGTACTCAACTCATCACCCACTCTCAAATATACATACATACGAGAATAACATAATAAAACCATTAAATACTCGACGTACAGTTTTCTGTTTAGAGTGAAAAATCCATCTTTGTTGACCTTAGCAGAACATCAGAACATACGGGTCGAGAAGACTGAAGGTATATTGATTTGCAGCTTTGCAAAGGCTGAAATAAACCACCTCAGGTCAAGCCACCATTATGTTACATTCACATGACTCAAACACTTGAGGTTTAATCAACATTAGACAATACGGAGACAAACATCCAGGTAAAAGCAGATCTAAGGTGGTGTCCCATGGTTTTCAATGGAGAAACGTGTGCTTGAGCTTGGCAGGCAGGAGTCTATTCTTAGAACACCTTAAATGTACAATTAACATTTCTACATAGGTCACATTTTAACAGTCATGGTGATGGACTTCCTGTTTACTACCACAGGACAATTGTCTGAAATGAAAAAGTTTCCTGAGTCGTTCTGAC
This sequence comes from Solea senegalensis, assembly GCF_019176455.1. Lineage (NCBI taxonomy): Eukaryota > Metazoa > Chordata > Actinopteri > Pleuronectiformes > Soleidae > Solea > Solea senegalensis. Next base: position 22,312,221 of record NC_058026.1, read on the forward strand.
GCACAACATAATGATCTTAGCAGAGGCAAACAAAATCTTTGCTGCTGCCTGCTTCATTATTTTCAGTAGGGACACTTTGGCCAACTGCGCCACCACGATGCCCGATTTAAAAGTGCCTTAACTTGGCACGCCTTTCCCTGCAACAGCAGAAAAACTGCTCCTGCTTTCAGCTTGTTTAGCAGAAAATTGCTGGTAGATTAAGTGGTAAAAAAAATAAAACTGGTGAAGTCTAAAGCTATTCTGAGAGCTCTGTGTGGATATCAACATGTTTGTTTGTTTTCCCATTCCTTGTGCAGCTGATTTGATGAGATGGGTGTGATTTAATGATTCTCAAAATGTTGACAGATTGATATCACACCACACGCTACAATAATTACACACTACTTTCCCCTCGGCTGAAAAGGGCCAAAAAGAAAACACAAGATCACAGCCTCTGTTGTGTTTCGCTAATAGATCGACTTCAAAAATTTCATTACAATGTTAAGAGGTAATCTCCCCCGTGTCTAATCAACTTAATATCCCCACTAGACTCTCAGCTCCAAAAACAATCCCTTATCTGCGTTAGAGTGAGGTAAAGGTAAATGTGTAAAGGAGTGTCCATGCAGCTACAGTATCTGGCAGAGGAAACCGCTCCGTCGAAATGACAACAGCCCATAAGTCTGCCATCTTAGATCAGCCTGACAGCTGAGGTTGCTGCCGACAAGCACCACCAAGGACATGTGCTGCTCTGTTGCACTGCTCACAAAAGCCACGTTTGATACAATGATATGTAGTGCTGCGGTTTGTGTGCATGGACAAAAAAACAAAACAAAAACGCCATCTCTCAGTGAAGATAGAGGGCAACACAAAGAGACAAAGGTCTCCTTCAGGTCTCAGAAAAGGTAACTGTCAACAGAAGATCAAGCTTCTGAACCACAGATGCAACCACCAACCAAAGCTCTTATATGACTCAGTGTCTGATGCAATATTTTCACCACAATCAAATCCCCATTGTCATACCTGATCACTAAGCAACGACCCACTTCTTTCAGAGGTGTAGAAGCATTTACATGTAATGTGCTCATATGACAATAATTCTCTGATTGCCTCACAGCAAGTGCATTTGCTGTTGTTATGGAGCTTGATTCGCTCAACGTTGGGTGGTTCTCGTTCTAAAATGAACACCAAGTATCTGAGAAGAAGAGCCAACTCTGCTCTTCCTCCGGCACAATTTGTCCAGGGTGCAAACAACTTAGTTTTTCAATCCCGTCAAGTTAATCCTCTACCTCCAAAGTGACCCAATAGAACTGCCTTTTAATTCAAACCGAAGAGAAAAAAGAAAGACAGAAAAAAAATTCATCTCCAATCTGAAGAAACGCAAAGAGGTAACCACTCATCTCAGGTCATGAGGCAATTTACCCTTGTAATCTATAATAATCCACCAAACTAATTACTAGTTTAGTGAGACTACTTTAGTCTGATGGAGGGAAACAATCTAAAATCAAAGATGGGGGGAATGGAATGAAACAAAAAACAAATTGAAGACTGAAATGGGAGCTTGTTGTGCCTGTTCATTCACCATTATTGACCCAAATATAAGTAAAACTTAAATTCAGGTGTTAAAGGCTTGACACTGGAAGGCTAACCTTTAGGTTAATGGATTTATTTGGAAGGAAATAGGCACACCAAGGTCAAACAAATGGAGGAGCGTCTTTAATATCGTCTTGGCTATTTGCAATACGAAGGAAAATGAGAAATGAAGAAGAGTAATTGGTATTGTCATGTGGGTCAATACATTCATCCATTCATCCATTCATCACAAACTGTGTTAACACCCCAAGATCACTGAGAGCCTCTTTATAGACATGCGCCTCACATGGATGAACTGATGGAGGGAGAAGAAAAAAAGATAGCAATCAAGACTTCAAAAAAGCTGGCATAGACTGTAAAGGATGTTGACACGAGAAAAAGAAAAACAAATGCAGGTTCTGGGAATCCCATTGTATTTTCACTTTACAGTTTTACTGGAATCGACAGCCACTTCATGTGAAATGGTCGACTGGGCTTAATTGGCCATTCCTCTCCAGCCAGGGGTTCTCCCTCTGGTGTTAAGAGCTAAATAAGCAAAGAGATGAGCTCTGAATACACCACCTTAACAGAGATGGATTTAGGCTCCACTCTTCCATGTGACTAATGTAAACAAACAATTCTGAGGTAGCTTTGCTTTGTGGCAACCATGGACACAATACACTGTTTGTGTGACATCTGACTGCATGGTGGTTTCATAAAAAGCCATAATCATCCCTGACTTCCACCACCACAACTGTAACTCAACAACATGTCATCTTGATATGTCTTTGGGTGAAGGAGAGCTTATTTGTACACCATGCCTATCAGATGACCTTGGTGAAATCTCTCAGATCAGCAAATGCTGACTATTATGCGTGTAATCACCAGTGGGCCGGATGCCAACTTTACTATCTGTTAGACCGAGACTTTGCAGGAATGAAAAGCAGGCTCTCTGGTATATTGTGTTTAACAAAAAGAGAAACCTGCTGCAGTGTAATTGTTCAAAATATCAATTTCTTTAAGGGCTTTCTTTTAATGAAGTAGCAAGTTCACAGCCCAGACTTATCTCATTTATTCGAGGTGAAAAGGAAAAAGTACAACAATCTGTGTACCTCTCAAACACCACACTGCCACAACTGCCTCTCTGTTTAATACACAGGATAAAGTCGCAGGACAAAGCCTGTGGGCTGCACCAGGTTCAGCTATGAATACCAACAATGCTGGCTGTGTAACATGTCTTCTAAACAGCTAAATGTAAGAGATAAAAGGTCTTACCAGTAGGGCTGAACACCTTATTGCATCTGCGATAATATTGGAAATATGATACAACAAGTTTTTCTCACTGCAAAAGGCTGTGACTACTCTCACATGACTTACAAGTGAGAACAGCGCACGTCACATGACTTGCAAGTAACAGCAGAGCAGTCGGCTAAAGGTGGGGGGAGGCAACCAGTTGTACAGCGGCCTCAGGCTCAACAGTACCTGGCACCATGGATGCACTAGTGTCAAAGAAGGAACAGTACGTTGGTTGTGTGGAGCTATTTCAGTTTTTAAAAAAAAGAAAAGAGGATGCTGCACAGCACCAGGTATTGTGCAGAACCTGCCCAACTGCCATTAATACCACATGGACTGATAATCATGAGTTTGGCTGTGTGTGCGTGTGCGACTCAGTAGAGTTAACAGCAACAGAGAAGTGATGGACTGAGGCACTAAAGGAGCTAAAAAGGAAGGTTTAAAATGCAGCCCACTTCCTTTGATGTACAGCCAAATGTACAACATGTTACATAAGCTGGAAATTGAACTTTGTGCTCAAGTCCATTACTGCATCAAAGACATGAGGCCACAACAGGAAATAGAAAAGCCGTTCTTGTTTACCTTTCCTGTGATAGCGGACCAGACTTTCAGCGTGTTGTCGTCCGAGCCACTGACAATGCGGTTGCCACAGAACTGGAGGCAGGTGATCACGTGGTCATCGTGACCTTTCAGCACCTTTGATACGGAAGGGATAGAAAAAGAGATGCAATAAGAAGGACGCAGAAAGCAGGTGGATTGTTGATGGACTGACAGCACAAATGGAAAAAGCTGATGTTGAAAATGGCAGACCTCTGTTGATAAAGAGTAGTAAAAAGAGTAGATTAAAGGGCTCATGTTGCTAAGTGCTGCAGGTGTACGCCATCTCTACTTGAGCTGTATGCTTTGGTGTGTGTGTGTGTGTGTGTGTATGTGGTCTCTGTTTACACATTCTGGGTCACAGGAATGCTGTCTCAGCAAAAGAGAGAGCATACTGTTTATGCGAGGAATACGGACAAGCACAGTCACCAAATTTACATCAGTGTCGGTCTAAAATGACCAGCAGCTGTTTCTGAAGTAGCAAGAACCAAATACAGTCTTTAAACTGAAGAAGAATAAGATCACCCAGTTCTCTAATTCAATAATCGTTCAATGTTAACACCTGAGTATTACCTACTTTACACCAGCTTCACACTTCAGATTCTTATTTCTGTGATTCAAAGTCAATTGTTATCTGATCTAAACTCTGGGGAACTCAAGTTTGAGGGAATGAGCTACCTTAGGTGATTTGAGGTCCCCTCTCCTCCAGTTAGTGTCTATTCTGTGCTGCCTGATGTAGGCACTCTTCCACGGGCTGTGAGTGAAGCCAGGCCGAACAATTTTCCTCTTCTTCTGGGGCAGAGGCTCGTCGATGCCTGTTAGGAGAGAGGGGGAAGCTGATTGGACTGACAGTTCAAAGCAGGGTTTACTCTATAACAGGTAGAACCACAATATTAAGCACAGAACTGACCGCAGCAGTAACACCAGAATCCTAAGTCTCCTGCTGAGTGGCTGCATGTTGCCTCTGTGCATGCATCGCTTACTTAAATTTAAAACTCACCCTCTTCCCTGCATTTCTCCCGCCACAGCAGGTTGTCTTCTGCCAGGATGCGCCAGTAGCGACACGTCTGGGCAGCTTGGAGGAGGTCCTTCGGTTCCAGGAATGCCAGGACATACAAAGCCAGCTGTTGAAAGACATGGGCAAAGAATAAGAGAGGTGTAAATAGAGAAGAAGACACAGAGAGGACCCATCTTTTACTAAAGCAGGTGTTTATAACAGTGCAAACAACGTCTGGAAAAAGAGCAGAAAAAACGCCTGCAGAAAAAAGTACAAGCACAATATGGATAGCATGCCTGACTGGCACGATTGTATTACTATAGAACAGAATCAACATTGCCATGAAAGCCCAGCAAAATCATGCAATAGGCGCTTTACAAAGCCAGTAATGATGCAAGTGATTCAATTTGTTAAGCCAAAGACGGCAAATAAAAACACAAAACCCGGTTGAATGAACATAAATCTGGACCCATTAAGAGGGAAAAATAAACATTATTGTCTGCTTTTCAGGGTTTTTCAGACATTCACACAGGTAAATGTTTGCACAACGCTTACAAAACATAATCCATCCATCCATCCATCTGTCATTAAAAAGAATGATTAGGGTTTATTGAGTGACGTGTAACCAGTTGAGCAAATATTGTCATTTTAGTCTTTATTTTGCTCCGAAATTGTTCTTAAAAGGATAAAGAAAACTATTTTATTGATTAGTTTGTCTATAAAATAATTATTAAAAACAAGGTGTCATAAGTGTGATACCCAACAGCTCAGTAACCTGTTTAAAGTAACCACTGGTCATTTCTGGTGTTAGAAAGTTGACAGTTTTACATTACATTACATTACATTACATTACATTAGATGTCATGTCATGTCATTGATGCTTGTATCCAAATTGACTTACAATAAGTGCATTTAAACATTTGTTGGTGATTGCTTTTCAGTCCTGGAGCAGAAGGCTTTACACTTTACATCCCTTTACACTTTCAATTCCAGATGAATTTAATGTGCAACCACAGCCCTGTTAAAATTACTTCATAGCATGACCTGACTTTATTTCCACAGAGAGCAGAGGGGGAATTATGTAAGAAGTCAAAGGGAAGAGGATTTAAAACACTGGGAAAAAGAAAACTAATATCTTGTTGTAAACACATTGAGTTGTTTGTATATTTGTTTTGGGGGTTTTAACTAGCAGTGCAGACAACTAGAAATATTAAAACTATTGCCTCACTCTCTATGCCCTTCTTCATCATCTGCCACACAAACACCAGGTGTTTGGATTTTTTAATCAACTGCACAGGAAACTGTGCACTGAGCCTGCTTTGTAAGAATCCCTTATGTGATCTTATCATCACTTTGGCACATTAGATTGTTTGTACTGCCAGTTTTGTAGCAGAGACAAGGCGCCCACTATGGATGTAGTCGGATGACGTGAGGGAAGACTGCGGCAGCATTAGAGCTGGAGAGGAGGCCTCGTCTCCCTGTCAGATACACTCATTCAAAAATAATGTCTACTGCAAAGGGTCCCCGTGGGAGTTCAGGTCAGGAGGAAGAGGCAGAGAGGAATAAGGGCTACAGAGGAAGTTATGAACTGATAACAGGGAAGAGGGATTGAGGAACTCACCTCTTTGGGCAGCAGGGAGATAAAGTCTCGCTGAAACTGTGGCTCTATCACCTGCATCATATGCTTGACTTGTGTGGGCTCACAGCTGTCAATCAACTCATCCAGGGCCAGTAGCTTCTCAGGGCCAGTCCAGCTCTGGAACAGAGGACAGAGGATAAGTTTTTTTTAAAAAAACAACAAAGAAAAAAAACATTCTCCACATTTCATTTGGATGCTGCTTCTTTATAATGTGACTTGCAATAAGTCGATTTGAAATTCTGACTTTATTTTACTCCCAGGCATGTGATTCATGAAACCCGTAATTCATAATGCACAACAGATGAAAGCATACTGGCTGTCTCAACTCTGCTAATGAGTCAACTGCTGACCTTCCGAAAGTTGAGGTACATCCTCTAGTTCCCTCTATTTCGAGGGCGGTAGCATTTAGTTGGATTTATAGTCCACACATGGGGATAGCTCAAAAGCCGGATTTCACTTCACTTCATACCTGCAAAGTATAATGCAGGTATAATCCCCATTGTCTTTATTTATATTGTTTTATTTAGTTTATGATACACTGTGACATTGCACTAGACATTTATAGAAAATAAGTTATTTTGATGTGTTTTGTTGCTGAATAAAAGACTGGCAGTGTGCATGTTGCTGTGTGCAGTTTAATCACAATGTTAGATGCCTGTAAAATAAAAAAAAAAAGGCAGTCTTTCTTTAACTTCCTTACTTTGGTCCCTATCCTGAACAAACACTCCTGGGATCAGACGCACAGGAAGAAACAAATGCAGCACATCACAGGTGGTATCCACATGGTATTGTAACCTTAGAGCTTAAACATGTGCTGGAACTAATGTAAATCAAAATTCCTCTTATAGTTTTATAACTTTTCAAAGAGAAAAATGTGAAGCTAATGGCCGCCAGGTCAGAAAGCTAAAAAACGTAATCACAGATTCTGTTTTCATACGACTTAAGTTTACAGATCACGTGACCAGGTGACGTTCATGAGCACCTACGGAATGTGCAGATCTGAATATTACAAGTTAAAAGTACAAAAAAGTATCAGGCCATCTGTACTGTGCTCTCCAGAGGTTCTCAAAATAAACATGCAAGTTGGTTATCATGGGTAATGCTGCACTACTTCAGCACTGTACTATTAACTGCAGTCACATCAGGACTCATTACAGGTCTAAATATCCAGTTTTAAGAGAAAACACACGATTAGGACATTACAGACAGATTGTCCCACATCTATTTAAATGCCCCAGTGTGCCTCTTTAAGTTTTTTTTCTGCCTCATCTGTATGGGAGCACCTAAAAGACCTGGCTTTGTGCAACATGTCTGTAACATATTAATGTTCCCTATGTGCCCTTCATGGCAGGACAGAGTTGCTCGGGGCACCTGCCTAATCCTAGCAGCCAACGGTTCTTCCGCTTGAACATTCGGTTGTCAAAATGGTAGCTGCCGAGTAAAACTGCGCTCCATGTTGGACACATCACAGCCACAGTTGTTTTCCTCTGTGGACCTCTGAAATCTAACAGTGATTACAGACTACAAGGCAGGATGGAAAACCTAGCCCAAGCAAACCACCTGTAATTTGGCATTTAAAAGACTTAGTCAGAGGTGTCAGAGGTGGAGGTAATAATGGGATTTAGATACACCCCCTCCTGACATAGGAAGGGCCACGTAGCAGTTATGTGTTTCAACATATTCAGTATCACTATTCCCAACATTGAAAGGATTGCTTTGACTACCAAGTATGTGACATTATAAGAGCAACTTAATAACAAAAAAGGCACACCTCAAAATGATCTAAAATCAAACCTCTGAAAAGCTCAATGTTTTCCAGATAATCACAGATAATCCCGAGTGGTTAGCAGTTTTTGGTAAACAGAGGTTTCCTTTCCACACTTTCCATTCAGTAACTGATTTCTTTAATTTGCCAAAATTTATTTTAACAATCCTCTGAGAGTGGATGTGCCACGAGCTTGAAGTTAACATCTGTGATCATAGTGCTGAAACTAGAACATTACTTTACTCTTTAATTTACTCTTTTGATCAAGTTACAATAATAAGCTGCTGAGAAAATACTAGTGATAAAAGGAAACACCAAAGTATCTGCTGAAAAAGTCCCACTCGTGTCAATTCTTTCATAGCAGGGAGTAGCTATGTGTTGTTTAGATAAACTTCCGTCAAGCAGATGTTTTATTTAAACTTGTTGTTGTCCCTGTATTGTGGTTTGATTTAAAGAATTCTTGATCTATTTTGAGAAATGTACTTGTTTTCTCTATTATCAAGAAATATCCCCACAAATATACTTTGCTCCTTGCTGGCAGGCACAGTTTATTTGGGGTCGTTTATACTGCAAATGAAGCTACCCGACAGCTGACGATTCATATTACATAAGAGCGATGTCAGTCCTAAACCAAAATCTCTTATAATCTCTCAATTTATATTCAAAATTGCAATGACTGTGTGTCCTTGTGATTGGGTTTCGCCAGCCCAGAATCACTAAATAAGACCTTTAAGTGTTAAAATGAATGTAAAAAACAAAAAAGGTTTCAAGAAAAACACACTCTTTTGTACTTGTGCCTCCATCTTTAATAGCAGCTACATGTTAGGACTGGACTGGGGAATGTACAGAATGCAAATTGAGGTTTTAACTGCTGGGAGCCTGACTGGTAGGTCAAGTCTGGGTTTGTTTGATATAAGCCTATAAGTCTGATCTACCAGCAAAACCTTGGATGGTCCACTAGCCTACTGATGCGGTGAGATTTATCTCAGTGACTCCGATGGCCAGACAGACAGACTATGACAGACTGGCCTGTTGTCATTGTGTGAGGGAGGGAGAAGTGCCAGGAAGGGCTGAGTAAATCAATGTGCCGTGCACAGCACTACAATGACATAAGATTTTACCCGTTTAAAAATGAAAATTGATATTCGATGTTGACATTTTTGCCATACTTAAATCATGTTTTGCAAACAATGAAACAATCGTTTCTTTGTAATAAATCAGGGAGAATTCTTGCAGGCTATTGTATGCTCAAATGACAACCTATTTCTGTGAGGTCTCATCGGACAGTGTTAGTCATTAAGTCTAATATGCAAGAAATAGTTATATTATATTGAATCTATGCAGAAATATTAAATACAATTAGAATGAAATAGAATGTGGACATTTTTAATAATCATTACCTTATATCATATATATAATTGATATAATCGATATAATTGTTTTTATTCACTTTACCCTCTCTTCAGTCTACAAACAATGCCCCATTATGACATGGATAAAATTAAATTTCTCCCAACTATAAACAGTCAAATGCATGAACCCATCAGCTTCTCTGAAGAAGACACTTCTTCTCCCCGAGTTGCTCAGTTTGGCCATGCACACTGCTAAAGAAAGGGTTTGGTTGTTCTATGTGTAAACGCAACAGCAATGTTTTTGTAGGCTTTCCCACATCGGTGCCTTAAAATAATCCTGTCTCAGAGATCTGCAGGCTCTTCCTTCAAACTCATAGCCTCAGAATATGGCTTTCCCCTTACAAAAAAAGATCTTGGCTATTCTTATCTATCAAAATACTCACAGATGGAGTCCAATCATTCTGTAAAAACATCTCAAAGAAAACCAGAAGGCACCAGAGCTAAGTATGGAGTGTCATCGTCAAGTGTCTGAATAGTTCTGTAAATGTGACATTTTAGTTTATAATCGTGAGACTCACACACTGTCTGTGTGTTTTCATTGTGGGATATTCAATGAAGATGAGGAACAACTGTTTTTTGTTTTTTTTTTAATTTAGGATAAGGCTGGTACATGGTATATACAATGTGGAAAATTGAGGTATTCGAATATAGTATATTTCAGCTCTGCGTGTCTGTCTGTCTGTCAATCTACAGATACTAACGATAATTGGTTGGTGGTTTAAAAATAAGATAACGTTAACAATTGTCTCTTTCAAATTGGCCCATCTTGAACACACAAAGAACCAAAGTCTGCCTTTGTGTCCTTGGATATTGCAGTAAAAATAAATGGCATAGTAATAATGGGCTTAAGTCACCTTGAAGTAAGACAACATATGTTCTGCTTTTAATACAGATTATAAGGCTACAGTAGACACATGTGTTCCTTAACTCCCTTTTTGTCAGGTACGGCTAATTCCAATTCCACGCTACAGTGCCTATGTTAATGTGGTGGGCCACAACAACAAAGCAGCAATTATCTCTGAGACTAAGTGAACATTGATTGCGCACATCATCTGTTTTTTTTGATGAGCTTTTGCTCAAGGGTTCAAAGTCACCGGGGGGGCCGAGGAGAGAGGAACAAGACTCCAACATGCTCACCTGAAATGTTCGGAGCCATTCTTGGAGACCTGTAGGTGGCTGGATTGAGGTGATGCGTCGTCTTTGCTGCCCCTGACCATTGGCTGTTCTGATGTGGCCAAATGTGGTAGGTGTGGCTGGACATGGGACAATTCCTGTCGGGCTGAATTAAAAAGGAAAAACAAATAAAACAACTTCTTTATTAAAGATGTAAAACCACTCTACGTATTGTGGAGGGAAAAAAAGGAGAAAATGCATACATTACATATAACGACAAACATTAAGGATATGCCATGAATGAGCTCAATGAAAAACAGATTATCGGATGTTTATTTGCACACTGATTAGTTTTGCCCTGGCTTTTGCAAATATTTCCACAACTAATTATTTGGACAACAGAGATAACATTAAAAGATGGCCTGTGTGTAAATAACAGCTAATATTACTAAGTTAAATATTAAAAGCACTTAAATTAAGGGAATCGGCAGAAATGTTTATTTAGCAATAAAAATGCATCTATAATCTGATGGTTAATTAACAAATAGTGTTTGGATTTCAGTTGTCCTTAATTAACCCCCCATTTTTATTATGTTCAAGGTATGAACAAATTAACACATTTGCTGTTATTTTGAAAAGGTAAAATATCAGATATACACAGGCAAGAAGTTATTTTTTGTCTCGAGATCCAACAGCAACTAATATATATCTTGGTGCACATTTGCTTTCTGTTAAAATCCAATACAGTTCAACAGCAAATTATTACAAATTACATTCTAGAAAAAAGGCTATCAAATTGGCTCAATTTCTCTCAACAGAAACTGAAAATATGTGTGTACATTTCCACTCGGGAGGTCAAAAGTGTGCAAAAAACACACATTTTCTGTTCAGGTCCAGCATCTTCTGTTGTCACAACCTAGATTAGAAGAGCAGTGCAGCACTTCAAAGGGCACACATGCAACAGTATGATGAACAGGCAGCAGGAAAAACTGGCCAGTGGTCTCCCTCATACTTCAGGTTGTGCTTGCAGAGAGCAAAATGGGGACTGGGGGTCTATTTCATTACTGATTCATTTTTAATGGGAGAGGAAGCTGAGATGGAGCCAGTTACATGGCATTTACTGTTAAGTGGCTGTGTTCAGTATGAATTTTAATGTGGCTACATGTGAACACATGCATTAAATATTCAGGGTTGGAGAAACACGGGGGACTGCAGGCTGAATGCTGGAGAAACAATGAAACAGAAGCCTCAGTGATATGAGCAAAGCACCTTTGCTCCAATGACATGATATATTTTCATTATTTTCATGGTAGGTTCATTAAGTTTGAATATGGCATTAAATAACTCTGAATATTGTTTTATTATTACCTTGGATACTCTGGGCCTTTGCAGGGCTTTTTTCCTGAAGGGAAAGATCGGACCTCGGGGCCATGGTCCAACTTTCTTTTCATCTAAGAGAGAGAACAGAGAAGACAAAGACTTAAAACAAAATCACACACAGTACTATTGTATCACACTATAATGTACATACAGAGAGCACCTTTGTCACGGTTTGTAGATAATGTTTTCCCTCTCTATGGCTAACATTTATTTTTGACTTAACTTTTGTGAGGCCAGATACTGAGAAGACGTTTAAGGGTGTTCCATGGGTCATGGATTCTTAAAAACAGTAGTGAAAGCAGAAAATTGCCTCTGCAGGTTATAGACTCAGTTACTATTATGTCTGAATTTCAGCATAGTAAAATATAGACCCCACCGTCTTGCTACAGCTTTATGCAAATTAAAAATGAATCTTTAATGCATAGGCAAGATTCAGTTTATTAACATGTTCATAACACGGCAGAGGTGCAGATGAAACAGCTCAACAGTATGAGATGGGAGGATAAAGAAAGTGCTTATTTTCTTACTTCTGTATGGTATTTTCAATAGTTTCCAACTTGGAGGCACATGACAAGAGAACAGTGACCCTTGGGCAAACGCCATAATATCCAGAGGCAATTCACATGTTCACGCCCAAACCTCCATGGGAACAGTGTGTTCATGTACACAAAATCCCATTCAGGGAGGGTACAAGGTGCATTCTTTGTCAGTGATGTTTGATGCATACTGATACCAGAGGGGAAAAAAAAAAAGCAACTTGTTTTCTTTATCATTCTCTATCACCTGCATGAACACACCACAAAGTCCCTGTTACCACCTACCCTGCGCTGCAAACAAAGGAGTCAGTGTAAAGGCCGGGGCAAGCCAATTTTCTTCCTCCCATGCCTTCCACTCTCTCTCTGTGGCAACACTTCTCACCACACATGCAAGTGATCACCAGCTCATCACTGCTCCCTCATGAAAAAACAAACAAACAGAGGAACAGAAAGCCGCTGGGCCAAAATAAGATATACAACGTGGCAGTCTGGCATTGTTCTTTGATTAATTAAATATGTTTCATGTTTAAGTCGAGGCTCAGTTAGATTTGCTCTGCAGTTTCACCCTGTTAAGCCAAGTAATGCCAGCGATTCAACAACGTGACAAAAATAGGGTTTTGGGGATTCATTGCAAAGCCACAATATTAAATAATAATCGTAAAATAAGCCAAACTTTCACTGTCAACATGTGTGCTATATTGACAAAATCTGTATTTGTGCAATTTACACTTAGCATACAGTTAGCATACATGCACAGTTCAACCTGTTGTGCAGCCTGTTCTGCATGAGAAAAAAATCCACTTGTCCTCCAGCTATTGGAGAAACACAAAACCACATTAGACTGTGACATTTTTGTCTTTACAAACAATGCTCTTACAGTGCATTTATGTTATTGTAGAGTTGCTATAAATTCTGTAAATGAGAAGAGCCTTGAAAGTCTGACTCCACAGTGTATAGGTTAAAAGTGGAATGATTATATGCGTCTCCTCAAGAGTGTTTTTGTTGATCACTATAATTTGGTAAGTGTGCGTTTGTTCTCGCTGTGTTTTTAGTCTCGGGGCATGCTCGAGTATTGGGAACAGCACGACGGGTATCAAGGAAAATATATGTTAAAAATAAGTTTGCTTTCTAAATTCCGACATGCTTATTGGTAAGCAGAATATCAGGAATTCCACCCACAAAGTAGGTATCAACACAGGATTCCTGATTAGGAATCAACGCACCAAAAGAACCGTTTCAGAAGGTTTGCGTACTGACAGGAAAACATCAAAACATACAGCAAATGATTTGCCCTCTGGTCAGACATTAGACTCAATTGACCAATGATTTTTCGTCACGCGTCAGCTCATTCGTGAAGCAGAGAGCTTTGTTCAAGAAGCCATGAAAAGGTTTAGCAACTTATGTACAAAGAAGGCACTGGGACATTTCATGTCAGTGACAAAAACTAAGTCAACAAATGTTTTCAAAAGCTAGGAGCCTATATAGCTTTTGTTTCACCTGTCTACATTCAACGTATATGACTGAAAGAAGTTGACAAAGAACACAGAGGGGGGGTTACAAGATATTCCTGCTTGTTAAGATCTGGCTCTTAAACTCAACTGCCTTGTTCTTTAAGCAGTGATCTCACTGCAATGGCAGTTCAGTAGCCAAGGAGCGCCTGGGTGTGTGTATGCATGCATTGGGTGTGTGTGTGCTTTAGAGTGAGACTGAAAGAGAAAAGGGGGAGTGCTTGCTGGCTTTCAAAGTGTGTGCCTCTGTGTAGACATGTAAAAAGAAAAGCCTCAGACTAAATGCTGGCATGAAAAAAAACAAACGGTGCATGTAACTAGCCTCTTCTTGTGTTTCGGCCTGGGAAAAGGTAACCAGAGAGTGCGGTGTTTGTAAATCACTACTAATCAGTGCCCCCTTCCTCTTCCCCCTCCTCTATCTGGTCAAAAGCACAACAGATGGATACGCAGGGAGTTAATGACATTTTAAAGACAGCAATCACTCTTATATAATGTGTTGATTCATTTCAATGGAAGCTACATCCTGCAGCATCCATCACTTGAAACATACTTCCTCATTTTTCAAACACTGTTTCAAGTAGACTTTCTTCATGTCAATCAGCAGTGCTAGAGAAACTTGCATCACAGTAACAGGATTGATGAGGATCAAAACTGCCATCAAAACACCAAAATAGGTGCAAATACACCCATCTCCAAATGTATTCCATCTTGTGTGTTTCAATTTCTGACAGTGCGGCAAAGTGGCACAAAATATGCATGGGGTTGGGTTCAATGAGTAAATTAAAACAAAAAAGAGATTTAAAACAAGCTATTCTGTAACCTAACCATTGATTAACAACAACATTTGTACCTACATTTCGGGAGTAACGTAGGGAAAGCTTTCGATGTGACAAGATACACACGTCTACAGAAAAAATCCCCAAGCAAGGGGGATTTTCCGAGCCAGATTGTGAACGATTTAACACCCTTTTTTTGTTCACATTACACAACAAACCCTGTGTAATTATTTCCCCCTTTCCTCATTTATTTAGTGTAGTTGTGCTTTCCTGAATGCAGGAGTTTTCATGGCTGCCAATGAGCATCATACACCCAATATCCTTAAGGATATTGAACCTCATGCAGTCTGACACAGTGACCTATTATCTGTACTTGGAGCCCGAGGCGGGTGCACAATGTCAGGAAAAGGGCTACTGCAACAGGCAGCAGCAGACTGATCACATGCATGCATCTCATGCAGTCACTTTGGTCAGTGCAAGAAAACCACTGCTGCATAGTGTAGAACCATAACAAGCCCGCAAACAGGGGAGGACTGCAGGGGGAGACTGGCTGCTTCTGTGCCAGGAACAGATTTGTGCTCATTTGCACAGATTTACATTAGTGTGCATTAAGACATAGATGGAGGTGATATCAGCAGACATAGTACTGTGTGTGTGTGTATGTATGCATGCATATAATAGTTACTATGTTATGCAAATGGGAGGACTACTGCTAAGGGGCAGAGGGAGCATCATGCCAACGATGAGGCAAAAATCGGATCAGATGTCATCTACAGACGCAGAATTCAGTTGTGTATTACGCAGGATTACAGACATATTTCCATCTAGCAGCACAGCAGCATTAATGCCACAGCAGTAACACATTTACAAATGCACATTTTTTTTGTTTCCCTAAATCACCGCGTTGGCGTTGATGAATGCGTGGCTGAAGTTACCACTGTGTGAGAGGATGAAGCCAAAAATGCCTCGTAATATTACAAGATTTTACGCAGCGCCAACATAACACGAAGGCCCGAGC
This sequence comes from Solea senegalensis, assembly GCF_019176455.1. Taxonomy (NCBI): domain Eukaryota; kingdom Metazoa; phylum Chordata; class Actinopteri; order Pleuronectiformes; family Soleidae; genus Solea; species Solea senegalensis. The sequence continues at coordinate 22,327,803 of NC_058026.1, forward strand.
GATTAAAGCGGCGTCTCTGGGGCTCTGATGCTGCTACTGCTGCTGTTCATCCTCCGCAGTGACCGCACAATCTGCCGTGGGAGGCGCGTCAGAGATAATGAGGGCGACAGAGCGAGTCAAATATGACATTTAAGCAGACGAGGACGTGTTCGGAGGGGACATGGGCGGTTAAGGCAAGCAGAGGAAAAGCCTACTCACTTTGTAGAAAATCATCTTTAAAGTGCCGTAGAACCCCATCCTTGTAATCCGGTGTGTTTCCCGTTTTCCTCTTCAGTGACAGTGGGTGAAGTGCAGATCTGTGTGCGTGGAGAGGAGGAAGCTGTGACAGTGCGAGGGCAGTGGACTCTCAGGTAAATCCGACGCTGCCTCTGATGTGAACATGCTCACCGCACCGGTGCGCGTTCAGCAGGATCCCCCGGTAAAGACATCGTGAAAGAGGGGGAGGAAAGAAGGGGGGGAAAAAAAGAAGCTCCGCCGCGTCACGCAGACTTAAATGAGGTGGGTGAACAATGCGATGCGACGATCCTGGAGGTTTTGAGCGCCGCCGACCAGCCTCGCCGAGCAGGGAGTGAACAGACGAGGGAGAGAGAGGGTGACACTCGCTAGAAAGGGGAGGAGTGCAGGAGGAGAGCGTCACAGCGCAGAGCAGTGCCTTCTTCCTCCTCCTCCTCCTCCTCTTCTCAGGCTGCACGACGGCTCCTGCAAACAGGATCGGATTACAGCCTCCCTGGTGGAGACGACAGGAATGGTGCAGTCCAGCATTCAACACGGTGCGCAGCGCATCCTCAGCGAGCAGTTACCGGTGGACAGACCAGCAGCAGCAGCGAGGCAGCAGAGACCGGAGAGAGGGAACGCCCTTGTCCTTTCGCTTCGAAAAACTGGAGCATCACTTCATCCACGCACAGCACAACCCTCTCTTTTTTGTGTGTGATTCTCATTTTTCTGCTTTAAATAATTACCAGAGTCTGGGGCTATTACTCCTAATGGAGCATATTTTTTAATCGTGTGCGGTTACTACTTGTAGTTAATGATCTGAAAACATGTTCCACTGCAGCAGATACTCACTGAACTGAACATAATGTACTGGAGGTGCTGCATTACAGCCAACACAGCACAAAATTGTCTCTGCCATTATAACCCATAAGACAACAGTCAGTACATTTACATGACTTATTTACATGAAATTATGTGAATTACTGGAAGTCCAACTGATACCAGACTTAAAATGCACTAAATTGAAGTTCTCAGTTGTTCTCACCCAAACTGGCCTGGTCAATGTGTGCATGCTCCACGGTTTCTGTCTCTGGGCTTTGACCCAGAAATAGAAGAAGAAGCCAGTACACAAAAGAAAAAGACAACAGTGAGAAAACTGTAGTAAAATCCAGTCTGGTACATTTTTGGAATGATGAGGAGACCGAGTTTACGCTCCGCCAGCTCAAAGAACTGAATATTTCTTGAATGGTGAGAAGACTCAGAATGGCGCTCGACATGCTACCAGCTAGCTGCCAGCCTAATATCAACAAGCTGAATTGTCATGCTTCATTCAATAAATCAATTCCCCACTAGTGTCTACAGACTGGGACAAGGAAAATAGTCCAATTCAGTGGCATAGTTGAGCTGCAACGACTTAACCGTGAAAGAAAACATACAGAGTGTGACTAGTGGTTTACGTCTGCTGCACCTGCTTATTTGCACACACAGATCAAGGCAATATTTGCATTTCAGTCTGGGCGGTAATACCTGACTGCGACTGCCCAGGTTACAACACAACAGACAGGCATTGCTGAAAATGACTCCAAAAAAAACAGTTATTACAGTTTTAGAATGGAAAACATGCAGTTAGTGCAGCTGACGCTCACAACGCTCATAACTGCCTAAAATCTCGGAGATGCAGATTTTTAGTCTGCAATATTTATACCTATGTTTAGAAAAAGGCCATGAAAAAGCTCTAATGATAAAACAAGAGAGATTTACTTGAGTCCAGAGAAAAAGGTGGCCCAAAAGAGGAGGAAGAAGAACCCCAGGCTCATTCCACAAAAGGAAACATGCTAGTTCGAGGAGAACCAGAGCTGCTGGCAGATTCCTACAAGATCACCGCACTGATAGCTGAACTGTGTCACTGGGCCAAAAAGAATCCACAACTCCAGGAAGGAATGGAGAAAGTACAACGCATGACACAAAATTATTCTACACTTAATTAAAATGGTATGCACGATCAGTATCGACAGGTATTGGCTTCGAAATGTAAATAAAACAGAGGCACCGGCGTTGTGTCAATGTGCTGCAGGGAATAAACTGAAACACATGACTCCATTAAACAAACCTGTTGCCATTCATCGATACTGACATTTATGTATGGCTTAAATTTAACATCAAAACAGTGTTGCAAGCTTCTGGGCATTTAGCGAGACTATTTTCTCAGACAGAACTGTTTCATACACCCATTCCCACCAATGTGAAGCAAGCCATTTGTTTTAGCAGTCCTTGAACATTTGTTCCTGTTGGACTCGCAAAACGTCCGCATTAGATAATCAAAACAGGAGATGCAATGAGCATGGGTTCATGGGAAAGGCTCACAGGAGATGGAGCATTTCAATCCAGTTGGCTTTCAGGCGTTGTTAACTTGTAAAGAGTGGTCATGATATGAGAAGGAATTCTTTTGGGCAAGACAAAAAATATATGTGATGTGGTTTTTGGCACAAAATAATACATTAAATCACATGCTGTGAGATGAAGCATTCCAGGTAAAAAAAAAAAAAAACAGATCAAGATGTCAACTGTGGTAAAAGATATAAATTATGACTGTGTAAGAGGATACGACAGGTGGCTAATCCATGCATTTTAGTCACAGTTTCTCACCAGACTATTATCCTCAGAAACGCTCTGAAGTCAGTGGATACCACAGCCTGTTTCAAGTTTTGTCTGTGTGTGTTTAAGGTGGCCCTCATGAAAAAGGCCCGCTGGTTGCTCTCTGCCGGCCCAACCTTTACACAGCTCATTGGAATGCTTGGCATGCGAGAGAGGTTGCACTGTGGCCTTTGAATAGGCCGTGGCCTCCTTTGTCGCTCTCCGTCTGCCAGTTGGTAAAGCAGAAAACAACAGGCCTCTCCCCCCCAATACTGACCTCCAGCTTATCAAAGCCGAAATCCTGCCGGCCAGATGTAAAGCCACACAAAATAGGTGTCTTTCAAAGCAAAGTCATTTTTGACTCTCTTGAGTTTAAGACATCAGCACCCTGTGCTGAAATACAAGTACAAATACATGACAAAAACAGAAAATTAAGGGAACACTTAATCATCAGTCTTTGATTTTGTGTGTAATTTTGAATCCAGCCCTCTGGTTGGTGATTTTTCCACTTTCAGATGGTAAATCATTTCATTGTCAGAGAATTATACAATTCATTTTCCACTGAAATATTTAATTCATCAAGTTTTTATACGTGTTACATTATTTTTTTATGGGCAGTATATTCAAACAGTGCACAATGTATAACACTCATTACAGCACACTGCAGAGCACAGCTTTTGGTGATATGCAAATCCAGTCCCACTTGACTACGACTGAAGAAACAGACATCGATGGCAAGATTTCAGCAAACTAACTCAACAAATATTGTACAGATACAAGGAAGCAATCAATGGACGGATACTAGAATAATCAAATTAATTAAATTAGTACTAAATAATGATGAATGGCCATCAGGATTTAGCAGCAAAATAAATGTCTTTATGCTGAGTATATTGATCTCGTCATTTTAACATGTTGAGATTGTTTCAAATTATACAAAGCTGAGGAATGCACGAAAATGTATTAAAAGTCACAACTTTGGTCATTTCACACTTGTTTGTCACTTTTAAACCGAAGTAGGTAAAGCTCGATGGTCGTAGCTTAGATTTACAAAAATAATTGGAATAACTTTGGATTTTGGTAATTTGATTGCCTGTATATGGTCATAGATTTTGATTTTATTTCTTATCAGATTTATATTTAATTAGACAGATGATCGCTAAAGTAACCAAGAAAGAAAATTAATTTACAAGTTTTAGGCCCTACTTGATTTATTTTAGCATATTCATTTTCTGTTATGGTCCTGTTCTAATCGGATTAGATTAATGTGACTGGTCAACTACTCTAGATCAGCAGATGTCGGGGGAGGATAAAGCTTAACTGGAGAAGAAAAGAGCTTTCTTGAGCAAATGTTTAATGTGAGAAGGTGAACTTGAAGGAGGCAAATACTTCCTGGGCAGTGATGCATCACTAAACGAGGCCATGTCATTGTGCGATTGTCCTCCCCGAGGAAAAAAAATGAGGACTTGGGGGTCTCCTCTTAATAGATTTCTGAAATGGTGAAGTGTGAGCCCCATTCCAGGCGGGACAGATGCAATGCGTGTGGGGGAGGTTTGATGAATAAGGAAACCCCAGATCATGGCATTTTACGAAGGATAATAGTGGCAACATCGGCATCAAGTTGAATTTGCATGTGTTACAGCCACCCAAGCGACAAAAACACTCAAGTATAAGGAGGTCATGTCAAAAAAAGAGAAAGAAATCAAAATGGTTTGTGGAAAATAAATGAACAGAGGTCAGCATTTACAATTACTGGCAACTATTTAGAAACTGAAATTTCAAGCAATCAGAACATTTTCAGTTGAAGAGCATGCAGAAGCAACACAGAATTGTACAAAACCTTCTCCACTGAAGAAAGAACAATAGCATTCAAAGTGTCGCATACATGTGTGCTGTGAGAAGCTCAACATTGACACAAAAATCTGTCTAGTGTGAATCAACACTTTTATCGGTTGCACTGATACACCTGGCAAAGGCCCCTACTTTGCTTCTGACAAGCTCCGACTCTGATATGCCTCTGCACTGAATGTGGGTGGTGAAAAAAACAAAAAAATAAGACCTGTATGTGTGAAGCCATATTCACAACATTGAGACAAACCACTATTTCGAAGAATGTAACAAATAAAGACACAGTAAAAAAGAATGATTAGTTTTTTGACAAAAATGGTGCAGTGTCAGTTACCAAGCCTCTCAATCCATCAGCAGAGATAATTCCACCACCTGGTTGCCCTGGATGCCCCTACATGACTGATCCTGGCCTAATGTCTTCTGCCCCATACTGTTAAGTTACAGTGGCTATGATATGCAGCTTTATTTTAATCCTCCTGTCTTGTGAGGGGACAACAGACTTTCAGAAATGTCCAAAGTAAAATTCTTCTTATCAAGCACAAAATCATAAATTTGTCTTTCACAGTCTGGAGGACTTGGGCACTCCAAATCCCCAGATTCTCCGCAGGACAAAAATAGCATCACTTGAATTGAAGTAAATATTGTGTGAAATAAGTTCTCCAGCAAAGACCTCAGTGTACATAAAAAAGTTCAGACCTGAGCAAACGACAATGTTTCCTCAGGTCTGACAAAAAGTTCTACAGCGGCATTTGACCCAACAGTGGGAGTAATTAAACTTGGATTTTATGCGACTAAAACTTCTCTAAAATTCCAATACACAATGTGAAAACTACCACAGGAGGAAGTCATACACTTTAGCATCCAGTGACAAACTGCAGGAAAATCTTTGCCATGGAGGTATGAACATTTTTCCTCCATTTCTAATCCCCTTTCCCATGACAGACCGAGCTGGTTTTACATTTGGATGCTGCCTGAGCCGTCATATCTCATTCAGAAATGAAAGCAGGGTTATGGAAATGTGTGTGTGACGAGCCAGGCAAAACTTGGACAGACCTAGCATGAACATTTACACAGAAACAAATAAACCTCTTTAATCATCCAGATGTAACACTCTGCATCTCCAGATGAAGCAGGGGGAGCCAAATTATGCCTGCTGGGCATTTTCTGTCATCTTTCAATCCCTAAATACACTTGAGAAGGTGGTGGAAAAGTGCGTTTGACTGCCTCGGTCACATGCATTGACCTGAACTCATTACAGAAACTTTAAGTTAGTATTTATTTCAGTCTAGTGATACTGACCTCATCTGGAACACCATCTACCAGAAATACCCTTCATCTCTCCAAAAAAAGAACTAAACTGCATGTTTACTGTTCCAAATGCAGGTTTTCATGGGAAAATATGCCAGAGAAGGCTCTTAATTGAGATTAGTAAGTGGATCAAGAATCAGAGGATGCAATTTGACAGTCTGTATGCAAGCAGGGACATAAGGAAATAGTGTATATTGATCTTTTTTATCTGCCAGTATTCCTAGTAATGTCTGTTGGTTGGTTGACTACTTTGGTCCGTTTTCTCAACGATTTGGAATCGAAATAATGAAAGTTACACACTCCAGAAGATGAATCCTACACTTCTAGTGATCATCCTTTTTATACAGCCAGTGATTTCTCCCTCAGGATTAATTGTAATCACTTTGATGGATGTCTTGTGGTGAGTTTTCATCAAGTGTTGTCAAGTGTAGTCAGGTCAATCTATTGCTTTACAGCTCAATTTCCCAAAACGCTGTTTTATGTGTACCTGATGTGACATCAGCTGAACTTAAACACACAGTTGGAAGAACCTTCAATTTCTTTTGAAAGCAACTATATGGTAAACTAATGGCATTCCCAACAGCCCAATCCTGATGGTCAACATGCTAAATGTTACACAAGCAACATTTCACTTTGACACTTTGACATAAGCAGAGACGGCAAGGAATGCAATTTTGTCTTAAGGATGAGGGCCCTTCAGCCATCGCCACGTCTTTGAAGATTTGAATATGGAGAATTATCCTGACAGGTGAGACTGATATGGTGATCCAGGACGAATGCAGGTGAGAAAACAACAAATCTGTTTGCCTGAAAGTATAAAACTAAGCTCTTGTTTTGTCATTCCTATTTTTGACAGCTACGTTGAGCAGAGATGAAACAAACATTTGACGGGAGTAAAGACGTGACTTTCATGTTGATGGGCAATCCCATTTCCAGAAAGTGAAGGACAAACTTGATCTTGTTTAGATGTGTCTATTGGCCATGCTTTGAAAGCTAAGGCTCTTTTCTTAAGTGTCTGTTTGGGGAGTATTATCTCTGGAGGACCACCAGGAGAGTGGGTGATAGCAGCCTTTGTAGTGCTTACCTTGACTGCTATCAGCTACGTCAGATGTGAGAGAAAGTGAGAGTCTCACAATTAATTTATTTTAAAAGAGATCAAAAAGGCAGCCTATGTATGCCGTTTGTTAGTGAAGGTGAATGATGCAATGTAACAGCAATTTCAACTTGCATGCAGGCTGTGGAGTGGACCTGTCCACATTTCTTCTACATTCATTCAGCAGCACACCATCACCACCGCCGCCACATTATCAATGCCTCTTGCTTAAGCAACTAATGATAATCGCTCACAACACCCACCATCAAATCCTCCCAGTCCCGCTCCTCATTTTAACGTGGGAGGTAACATTAAAGAAGTATAGATCCTTTAGGGTAAAGTGCAGCATGTAACAAGCAACACGCTGCCCCATCTCCATCTCCAGCTGGTTTGATGCCACATTATTAAGAAATGAAGTTATTTAGCAGCTTTTCATTACTACCTGTGTGTCCAGTGTTAAGGGTTAGTCTGTTAGTAATTAGAGCTAGAGCACTGCACTTATATTTCTACCACACGTCCTTGTCCTGGAGACAAACGTTCTGATAGTTTTATTATATTGAAATCTTTGGGAGTCGGTTATGGTGGTTTGCAAAGAAGAGGTGAGCTACTTTTCCCAGGTATTGCAACAATTTTTTTAAATTAATTTATTTGTAGAAACTTAACATACCGGCGAATAGAATTACAACCAAATTGCTTCAAATAATTGAAACATAATTAAATGAGTTAAGAATTAGAATAGTTAAGTATTCAATCGATACTGCTAAATCTGTGGCAAATAGTCCAAATAAATAAAAGTCTAAAAGCTAAAAATGTTTTGTTTTCTTTTTAAATCAAGTCTGTAACATGTCTGTTAGCTTGTTATTGCTCCAATCAAATTCAGCCAATGGTGAAGTGAAACTCTGCAACAGCAGTGGACTTTGTCCTGCATCTGTACAAATACGGATACAGACACATAAAAGTGGTGAGCATTGAGCAAAAACAACACAGGGCTATTATTTAATTCAACAGCCTAGAGGAAAATGATTATTATAATTTTGAAAGAATGCACAACAAGATGGTCATCAGCAGTGCAATGATTTGTGAAGTGTATTCTGCCGTGAGATCATATTCACTGAGAATAATGTGCCTTTATGGAAGGGATGAGGATCAAGTAGCCTTTTTAGGCTGAAGCAAAGGCAGTTAATAAAAAGGAATGAATGTTTTTTTTTGTTTTTTATATAAATTGGGGGGAATGAATAGACTGTATTATTTGGGAGACGACCTGGTCATGCTACAACAAAGTACAGAAAGATATACTTGTATAGTGAGAATAGTTAGATGGACAACAGCGATGCGTCTCCCAAGATTTAAACGGCGACAGGGAATGACACAGGTCAGGGGTCATAAATGTTTCATTTCAGGAAGGGCAGAGGGGCAGTGAACCTTGGATGGCCATCAACCATGTTTGTTTCATCCCCACACACATCCCACACACACACTCACAAAGACACACAAGTACTTGACTATACTGAAGTATATGTTGACAGAAAGAACAAAATGCATGTATTTATTAAGAAGTGAAACACATTTGCATATTTCCACATTCTTCTGCAGCAATTTGCGCTTCTTATGGGGAAAACTATCAGCCGACTCAAAAATAAACAGATTCACTTTGAATAATTTAACAAGGACAATGGGTAACATCCGTAGGCTCCACCAATTTAAGGAGATAAAGAGCAACAATAAAAGAAATTTAGACACAATAAAATAAACCAGGAAAGACCCCGACAACTGGTTTAATCTAACAAATGTACTCATTTGGTGCACAGGAATAATTGGTCAGGCTGATGCTATTGGTGGCTGCTGTATGTCCAATGAATCCTGAGGTGGAAATGTGTTTGCGTTGTAAGAGTGGGCAGCACTGAGCCCCTGAAGAGTTATGTCTCCTGCTGGGCAACATGGACAAGCAGGGGACAGAAGACAGAGGAAGAAACCCAACTGTTGCCAAAAGTACATCTTGAATGGCTGGGCGTCAAGAACTATATAGCCATTCATGTATGCACAATGATAAAATGACATTGTTTAATTTGAATAAGGAGAAATGCTCAGCAGCGTTTCAGTGAGAACTTTCAAGGTGGTGAATTATACAGTGGAAGCAGGGGTTACTCACTGATTTGATTCAGGTTTTATTGCAGTCATTCCCTTCTTTCTGCCTCCAACTCGTACAGTATAGTGGAGCTTCTGACACATAGTCATGGAGACCTCCTACACACCAGCTACACAGACAATACCACTCCTACTACTTCCCATCTTGCAGTGAACAGATACGAGGAGGAGATTACATTGGGTCATTTAGAAAAGCACCTCTGGCATCTGAAGTTTGTATGTGTTTGTTTGCTCATGTGTTTTGTACCATGCATAATGGATACAAGAGCCATGCAAGAGACAAATACAATGCATTATCATACATCTAAAGCCAGGTTGATACTAAAATGGCAAAAAAAAAAAAAAAGTGACACAGAGACTGTGCTATAGTGACTAATTCATTGCACTGATTAAATGTTCTGCTTGTTGTCACATGTGTTTTGAACTGAAGAATATTTAAACAGTGTTTAACAAGTGGTCAAGTGAGTTATTTACATATATAGACTGATGGTGTGCATGTTTTTCAACATTAGACTGGCATCAGGAACATATGAGAGACAAAAGAAAAACCTAATTTTGGGCAAAGACAACAAACACCTTGGACAGTTGCCAAAATGGCTGCTGAGTAGCAAGGCTCACTCATAAGGACTTTGTAGTCACTTTCTTCTCAAAACTGTGATTTTGTCTTAAGCTCAGTAATAAATTCTGTGAGCTGCAAGTTTCTCCCAGCATCTGAATAAGCCAAGCACTTTGAACTCAAACAAACAAAACCCTGCTGAGTAAAATATCTTGGGGTTTTGGTTTTGAATTGAAACAGTGCGTGTGATTTTTGATAACAAACACAATTGCTGTTAAAGCCATTTTGTGCTCCTGCTCTGAATGGAATAAACAGACCATGTTATTCATAGTGGACTACAGATTGCTTAACATAACAAAGTGTGTTGGTATTGCTATTTTAATGATACGGCTATGGGTTAAACTTTAACATCCTTTTAACACACAGGTCAGGAGATAACGCATCGTAACATTCAAATCTCCACCTTGTTGCAGGAAGTGTATTGTTATTTCAAGCTGTCAATCACTTCATTCTCTAAAACTTGTCATTTATCTTGATGAGCTGGTCTAACTTGAAATGACATCAGGCCTGAGGGCGAGTTAACCAGCATCTGTGGAGCTACTGAAGCAGCAGATGGTGAGAGGAAAGTTAACACACCTTCTTATTTAAATAGTTCTCCTGAGGCCAACCAGTAAGCACAAACATTGAAAAGTTTGAAATTTAAAATATAGGCCTCTAAACATCGTCAGTACAGAATGAGAATGACTGAGAAACAGCTGTGATTCATGTCACCTGTAAGTGTGTTTGAGTAATACGTGCACTCAAGACAAAATTATTATTATTATACACTTTCAGCTGTTTGTGAAGAGTGAAGGGTTTAATACAGAGCCAGGTTACATGTTATGCTGACCTCTTGTCACTCTTTCCTTCAACCAACTTTCCAAAGAACGCTGTTTCACAACCAAAAGGCCAGTCAATGAAATGAGCACAAGAGTGGAAAATGGAGGCATGGTTGGAAGAACCACGCCAAAAATAGACTTCCCTCAGCACACACTCTCATCATACTCTCAGACCGCAACAACATGGAAGGCTTTAATGTTTTCTGCTTCAGTGGATGTTGAGCTATATTTCAGAAACAGCGGAACACAACTTGGGGGTTGATAGAGCTCAGGGAGAGCGAAGTGGATGATCCAAATCTAATCTTCACCCATGAAGCAGTCGCTGTTCAGACTGAAACAGACAGTTGAGTGGGTGCTGACAAAACATAACTCATTTATTCATGGCAGCAGAAATGAAAATGAGGTGAAATTCAAAATCAATAAAGTGCTATATTTTTATGGATTGTGCCAATTATTCACAAACCTCCCACGACAATCCAGCAGTGTGTCTTAATCGAAAGGTATCATTGATTTCTGTCATTATTACCTTTACAAATTTCATCACTTTTATGTCACATACAACTTGGAATTCAATATTACAAAGCGTAGGTGGGTAGCTTCTTTAAACCTGCATGTTTCGTTACGCTCATCATTATGAAAGTTTTTAGTGGGGGTTGTTGTGACTTAAATCGTATGTTTTTTCACTTTAGGTGTCAAGCGAAAAAGTATATTTCAGGCTAAACACTAGAGTAGCTGATCCACAATGTGAAGGGTCACACCAAGCAGTTGTTTTACTTGAACATGACGCTTTTATTCAACATCACTGAACACAAGGAAATCTTTCATGGCCACTACATATTTCTGCAATGAGAGTGAATAGTCACATAACATTGGCTTTGACAGAATTCTTTGTATATCTTAGCGAATGTTGCTTGCACCCAACAATAATTTTAAAGGGTCAATATATATATTATTTTCTCACTCAAGTAATCTGAAATCCCGTTTCAAAATTCACAAATGGCCAGCAATATGTTAAGGTTGTGCAAATGGAAGCTCACAGACCTGCAGCCGGGCACTGACTGGACGATATCAGCTGTCAATTACACTGGTGTCCACTTATATTTTGTCTCTAAATGAGAACATAGTTTACAAAATGAATATGTGCTGTTGAAGAAGACCTGAAACGAGTGATTGAGACCATTAATGTTGTAAATAATTTCCCCATAGACTACGTCCACTTTTTATATGTGTGTGTATATATATATATGTATGTATGTATGTAGACATACAGACCACTAGACTTTACTTGAGTAAAAGAACAGAGTGTAAACTGTAAGCTCAAAGTGCATAAATAACATTGAACATCCAACATAGTGGGATTTGGATTAACTGGCAACTTTTTTTTAATGTTAGCCATGGTCTTCAAAGAAAGATATGTGACCAAACTTAACCTTTAACATAATAAAAAGTGTGTGATATGGAGTTAACGTAAAACCTTTCACCCTGTATTTCAGCTTGTAGCTTGCCCTCTGACTCTTGCTTCCTTCCTTCCCTGCATGTGGCCTATGATCAATATTCCTGACAAGCCGAAAAGCAATCATTAGCAAAAACCTTCACCAACACAGTTCATGTATGGGAGGTGGGGCTCATCAGACTTATTCAGCCTTGACCCTATAGATGACCTTTACATTTCACAATAGGCAGTCCACAATAGCGGCCATGTGCCGAGAGGTTTAATCTTCACACCCCATCTGCTGTTGCTGCTGTGAGGTGAATCTGAGAGAGAGAGGGAGAGCCCAGCTTCCCTCTGAAGCTCATGGGTGTCTGTCTCACTACATCCTGTGGGACAGCTGTATGTTAATGTGCACAAGAGGCCAGGGACAGCAGCAGTCTCTGGGATTGCCAGGCAGACATAGAACAAGGACCCCCTTCTCAGTGGGTAGCCAAAGGCATGAACTTGGCAGATTAGACATTCAGGAAACAAATAAGGCTCCATCACAGACAGGCATCCCAAATTAACAACAACCTATCACACAAGGCTCCGGAGAGTGTCAAAAAAAAGAAGAGGGCGAAAAACTGTTTAAGTGATGAGACTGAGAAACAGTACCTGTCCCCTTGTGGTTTCTCTTTTGGCAATATGCTGTAATTGGGATCAAATACATCAAGTGAAGACTTCTCATAACATTAACAATCCTGACGTGCCTTTCTACAGCTAAAGGACCTGCAGAATTAAGTTTTAAGGGTTACAATTGAGAATAATTACCCATAAGTACAACAGGAAGTGTTGGTTGTATCTTTTTTCCCTTCGTCTCGAGGAAAAGCAGAAAGACAATCGGTGACGGTTGATGTCAGACATTTCAGGTAAACGGCTAAATTTAAATCAATAATTTAAGCCCAGGCATGCTGCAGATGTAATCCTGACGTGACGATGACGAAGGACAGGCGGGGGCGTGGGCATTTGTGGAGGACCCCGCAACAACTCAGCCCCCTCCATCTGTAAACTGTTGCTTGGCAACAGGATTCATGCTCGCTGGCCTCCAGGCTGCAGTGTGCTGCCTCTGGCCTCATCCAGGGATAAGGTTCTTGTTTGCTAATAGAATCAACTGATTCTGGCAATGGAAGCAGGGCTTGCCATTCACTTATGAATTCTGCAGAGGTTGGTAATGAAGGCCACACTCTCACAAGAATAAGGCCAATTGTATCTTAAAATGTGACACAGAATCTTAAATTGGTGCTGGGTAAGGACCATGAGGTTCATACAATGTGTATTATTACAGTGTGTCACTCATCCTGCTCATTTAACGATGACATGAACAGGCTGGAAACAATCATCATTTTAATAGAAAAGGCCCAAATGCAGTTTCTCCTGTATTGGTGCATGCCATTGTCTGTGACGAGGTTGCAAAATTATTATGCGATATAGACGTACTTACAATTAGAGAGAGCCAGTCTCTCAAATCACCATATAAACCACTCTTTTCCGAGTTGTACTCCAAAACAAAGTGTGAAAGGATGACAAAAGAAAAATGAATCAGCAAACTGTTGATCCATAACACATAATAACTGGGGAGATTACAAGGGAAGACACTGTCCTCATTGGGACTGCAGGGGAGGAAAGCTGACAAGAGATTCTACATTCAGGATTCCAAACTTTACTAGCACACATCAATAGTCGGTCAGTATTTTACCTTACATGAATATACTCTGAGGCATAAACTGTCCATAAAGAACACTTGTTTTTCATTAAAGGCAGTGTTGAGATATCCAAATGTGACAACACAAGGTATCACATTACACAAATCAACCACTATTTGTGTACATTTGAAAATCATATATTAAAAAACAGCATGGCAGACAAGTGCCAAAAGGCAGTGGTGTCTGTGTGCAAATCCATGTCATCAGGTCCACTCACATACACAAGAGTGTCCCTGGTATAGGGTTTTGGTCATATTAAGGATATGATGTTTCATGGTCTCAAAGTAACATTATTTGTATATGAACTATTCCTTCCCTCTTGTATTATTAGAAGGGGAGTTTAGTCACAGTAGGCATCCATAATGTTTTCATTAGTGCCTTGTCCTACCCTCTTAAATATGAGAGGCTATTTAAATAAATATCAATGGTAACTACATGCATCATACTTTAAAACAGCTATTGTGTCTACATTAAAAAAATGTCTAAAATTGAATGTCTTGTGTGTTTATCTTCAAAAACAACTTAGTTTAGTCCATAAATGATCTAAATGCTAAAAAGGCCGGGCAGCTTTAGGGATGATAAAACAATCTGAAACATTAAATATGTGTAAACTGGCATAAGGGTCTAGAGAACACATAGTAACTGAAGAGGTGGGACACCAAAGTATTAACTCATAGTAAACAAACTCATGGGTCAAATTTTACCAATAGCACACACGGAAATGTGACATTTAAATCTCTATGGACATGAAAAAAAGGTCTATTCCAAGTGTGAAAAAACTCCATTCTTCTTTTAAGGTTTTGTGAGAAAGAGAAAGTGAACTAAGAAGGCTCGTGCTGACTTGGCAGGTGCATCTACAGCTGGCTAGGGGGATAAAGCAGAAGCAAAACCTGGCCACAATACTCCCTGGCGGCCCTGCGGGGTCCCAATTGACCATGCTCATCACAAATTAAAGCGGCCAGTTGGACCAAATCAGCACTTTTTCCTACCCACTGTAGCATACTGATGTTGTAAGGAGGTGTAAGGGAGGCCCTGAGAAGATCAGGATAGATGAAGCATGAAGCTCACATTTGGGCTCTGTGAGCCTTAAGCAACTTCACCACATCCAAGATAACTTCATCTAAAGTCACATTTGTTTAAATCTAATATGTAGCAGAACTTCTCAAAAGTGTTCAGGAAGCCAACGGCACAATTAGGGATGCAAGAAGAGTAAGTGGAGAGTAGCTACTGTAGATGGTAGCGTCAGAAACGTTGAATGATAGGGACCTCAATATCCCTTTCTAAAACATCTCCAACGGAAGAAAAGTAAAATGAGAGTCTGCAGTGGAGATACGTTAAAATATAGAGGCCTGAATTTGAAGCGGATGACAGACTGTGATGTCTGATGTTGGTGTGGGTATTTTCTCCTGGATAAGAAAGCGACATGGGGGGGGGGCCTTCAGCCAAGGTTAGCTTATGCATTCCCTCTCACACTCTTAAACTGTCAGTGGATGTTTAAAATATATAACATTTTACTGTCTGTAAATGTTTGTCTCGTCTCCTCTCTACTACCTTCAGTAGGACTCAAAGATTGTCTGGGAGCTCGGCACATGTCCCAAAGTTGCCATCCTCAGCTAATACCCGGTAAACAGAAGAATAAGCCTTAAGGAATAATAAGAATGTGGAAATCGAGCAGCTAGATCAATGTATTATTTTTGCCTGATTCATTAATTTACAGAATGGGTCATTTAGTTTAAAATTCTACCAAGTAATACTTTTATGGAAGGGCCCCTACAGCCCAAAGGATACAGAGGGTGAACATGAATATTAGCTTAGGTGTTACCAGTGTCACACAGTACTCAGGCAAATACCAATTAGACAACCTGTGACTGGCTTTACTGTGCTGGTAAATCATCAGGGTAGAAACGTTGTGTTAAAATACCTCAAAATAAATTTAATTGGTGGTTTGCTCCCAACATAGTGTAGTCATATTGTCCATTAAGTGTTGATTGACCCAGGTGATGTAGCAACTGTGTGCTAGAGATGTATAGAATAGGAGTGGTCTGGAAATTTGTTGGATTAAGAGAAGAACAGCTCTCCATATTCTTTGTGACATTGTCAGAGCGTGAAAGGACAGTTTACAGAAAGATCAATATTAATGAAGGAAGGCTAGAAGTGATATCTTCATATTCTACACAATTTCCTTCATTGTTAGGAGGAAAGCATCATCCACCACCAACAGAAGGGTTGGAGCTTAAGGTGTATTATGCTGGTAGCAACTAATGTGCTTTTGAGCTGCTCCCCTTTAATTTCATTAGACACGATTGATCAGATTAAAGTGACTTTCTGAAAACTTTTACCATTAGAGACACTCTTAAAACCAGAAAACCTCAGGTTTCTTAACTGTTCTGTATTGTTGTACCAGGAATAATCAGTCATTACATTTGTTACAGTATAATCAGTTAAAGAGGAAGAGGGAAGTCTGTCCCCAACATCTGTTGTGTTTTTCCACTGGACTAATGGTAAATAAGTGGGAGGGGTAAGAAGCAGAGTAATGACGCCGCCCTAATCACATCAGGGCTCTGTTTGAATGAAAGGCTCTGGATGTTGCTGCAACATCTAATGTCGCCATGGAATCCCTGTCACGATCATCCATCACAGTAATTTAACATTAATGACACACTGCAGCTGAGATTTAAAGAAAAACAGATGCTCCGTGTTACTGTAGGTGTGCATCTACACGCTTGTATGTATTCAACTGAGGCATCCAACATTGATTCCCCATTTTATATTAATAAATTAATCCCCCACCCACATCGGAGGAAAGGAATATTGATTGCTTTGTTATAGTGTCTTAAGGGAGGCCATGAATTGCTAATGAAAATCCACATTCTGCATCAGGGTAAATATTCATTTCCTGGCCATGCAAAACAAACAGAGCCACACTGCAGAGGGACAGACATTTCAGCAGGGTCACAGGTTGTGTCCTTGTGTAATTTCCTTGTTTGTTTTTTATTATTATTATTATTTGACAGTCCAGGGGTGATCTTGTGTTGGTGTGATGTAAACGTGGCAAGAACATTCCAAACAAAGCCTTTTGCCCAGGACTTCTAACTTAAGCTCAAACTTTCCTAGATTCATATTTTAAAAGACTGTTTAAAAAGTAAAATGTCCAACGCCCAACAATGGAATTAAACTGCTCAAACTGGCTGCCCAGCACTTTGTAAACCTAAATACATTTAATAACACTATAGTGACAACACTATACAAGGAGAAGCAGCAAAACTTTGGCTTCGTCTTAAATAGCTTAGACATCACTGTGTGATGTAGCCACATCTATAGTGTATGCAGGGCATGCTTATGCACAATGAACCTCTGTCTGAAAATCCAACCACAGATCACACTATTTTAATGTTGTCTGAGCGAGCGAGAGAGAGAGAGCACTTTTCCAAAAAAGAAATTACCAGTAACACATTTTCTTCTGGCCTGGCACTTAAGAACAGGCTCTGTCTAATGTCTGAGCACTCCGAGATGGTGATGACACTCCAGAGAACACTAGAGGGCTTGAAGTTCAACTTTTACACACACCTCTTTGTAAATGGTACTCCTCGATTATTATCCCTCAGCAGCAAAATAATTTCCCCTCACACTGAGATAAAGTGTGTATTCTTTGACATATGCACTCAGGCAGCTGGCTGAATGGAAGAATCAATATGGGGAGCTGAAATTAGATTCTCATTCTCTTCTACATGGACAATGGTTTTTATTCATCATCAGGTTGAAGCTGTCCTGCGGAATATGAATACATATGGACTGGAGATACATGCAGCCAAGCTGAAAAGTGGGCTGTGTTTTCCTTCACATGGACACCAGTGAGACAGATGGCAGATCAACAGGCACGTCTCTAGTTTATGCTCTCAGTGTAGCCTGATGTGACCTCAACATGGATGCGGATGTACTGCTGAGTCATTTGTCTTCCCATGCTTTTCAAGCTGTTGAACCCATGGGAAAATAGCTGCATGATAGTGTTTCTGTAAATGTGCTGTTCGGTGCATCAGTTCAGTGGATATCTAGCTGTTAATGCAAAGAACGTCTGTCTCTTTATTAATCGCATAACTGGCCAACGGGTTTGCTTGACAGGCTTCACACATGGGGACCCTCTAAGGGGCACCAGTGACTTTTCACGTTGTTGGAATAAGAAAAGAGAGAGAAATTGGGAGAAATGAAACAGATATAATGGCAATAAGAGCCACTTCTGCCCCCGTCTCTCAGTGCCCAGTGCCAACTGAAGCATTCAGTTTTTTTGTCACTGGTATCATAATTATTATGTCATTAATCAATATCTGTCTTTATGTTTGAGGTAAGAAATAACAAAAAAAATAACCTTTATCCCATGAAACCGATGAAGCTGATAAACTTAATCAGCATTGTGGCAATGGATTGATTCTAATGTTGTTTAGGTTTAAACGTTATACACCACAGCTTTGAATTCCAAAGAGACCATTAAATTCAACAATTTAGATTTAGATTCAGATTTAACCTAAACTGGTTATATGGTCTTTCATCAGGGTTCCCACACCTTGATTGACATCAACTTCAAGGGCCTTTCAAAGGCTTTCCAGGACAAATTCCCTAAAACCTGAGGACTGAATGTGCAGACACAGCTTTAGATGGGTGAGCCGCTTCATCCATGGCGTCCACTTTTATCGATTTGCAGCACGCTCTGCATCTGGCCAAGTGATTGTCCTTGGGATCTTGGGCAAGTCAGTCTTTGTGATTTTCTGGAATTTGCATTTCCCCGCCATCACGTTATTTGCTCTCTCTTGCTTAACGTTACTTGCTCATTGTTCTGCACGGAATCTCATGTCAACAGTGGACAGAGACAGCGTACAGTGTCCACAACAACCCTACTAATTACTATGCAACGTTGGTTCTGCGTAGGCTTAGTCTATGTACATCAGGCAATGCCGGTCTGTTCAGAGTGAACTTTTGAGGACTTGGAAAAGGTTTTTCCAAGTTCAAGGATTTCAAGGACCCATGGGAATGCGATTTCATTTATACAAAAACAAATTGCAATACTTTATACATTATACATTATGGACTTTCATCTCTTTTCATAAATTTTTTTGTAAATAAGCACAAATAAAGAGCCCTAAAAACTCTGGATAATTTATTCATCCCTGTCAGACTAGACACACTGACCCTGTTCCTTTCTCAACAACAAACACTAAATATATTTTCTAATAAGCAGAAAATAAGCACTAAAAGACTTAACATCTGGCTATGCAAACGAATTGTTTTGGTTTGAGAAAACAACTGACAACGTAGTTCTTGTGTGCTCTTAGAAGTTGACATAATCACTATTATGATATAAAACAATGCTCAGTTACAGCATCAGTCACAGAAATGAACTCAGTGGACCAACACTGTAGAACAGCCTGGATATGAACAACGGCGCAGGGCTGTATGGCATTGACAGCCACGCTGAGGCAAACAGCCTGCAGTGAGTCAGTGTCACTAAAAAAACAGATGCAGTGTTTGGCCCGACGCTAGCGTGGAATAGACATGGTGCAGCCTCAATTGTCCCTGTGCCACCTCACACCACTGTGATACGGAAAGCCACTTTACATCTGGTGACTCATCAAAGTCTAGCAGGCCTAAGGCTATAGACGAGTAATTTCACTTTTCAATTTCACTGAGAGCCAAGTCTTATTATTTAAAGAAAATTACAGAGTAACTTTTTCCAAGTTTACCTGATATTTTTATAGGGATTATAAAAAAGTTTAAAAGTGATCTGCCTCTTTTCTGTTATTCGGACTAGTACACAAACACTACAAGAAACTTTTACTTTTAAAAAGGCATCAAATGATTAATCAAAGTAATATATTTGAATCGAAGGTTGGTCTTTTCTTTTTTTGATTACAGGATTAAAATTCAAGCCGCTTCTTAAATCCAAACATTAATGAAAGCCATTGATCATTCCACACCAAACTTCATGGGAATAAATCCCCAAGGATCTTTTTTGCAAAATTACAATTTCATTAAACCGGTGGAGGTGTGCAACAGCGTGAGCGCTCCTTCAGATTCTTAATGTAGCATTGAGTGCCGCATTCATTGTCGTCATAACAACCTGAGCATTTATTGAAGCTCTTAGCCAGGAGTGTGTGCATGTGGAAAACGACTGGAAGGAAAGAGTTGGCGCTTCAAAGACTGCAGATGTGAGTCTAAGAAACGTGTTCATAGAAACAGATCATAAATACTGATGTCTGTAAAATGTAGACATGGAAATGGTGGTAGTCGTAGAGTCTTTAGGCAGGGATTTAAGGGGTGATTTGGAAATCAACAAAACCACAGATGGCCACAAGACGACTGCTGATACAAAGACGACTATAGCAACAACCTGCAGGATCCCTCAAGGACCGAAGTCCTTAACGTGCTCAATACCAGCGTCCAAGCAACAACATGTAAAAACACAGGGTGTGGTTGTAATGCACAAACCCTTTTACAAGTGATGTGAAAAGACGAAGGTGAACTTTCAACAGCCTCTGTGGTTATTTATGTTTTAGTTCATGCTGCCCCCTAGAGGTAACAAAGCAGCACTTTGAGTTGTTTCAAGCCAAGAAATTCTAATCAGTGATGAGTAGCATGGGATTGTGTAAGTTTATCCTCCTGTACATGACATGACCGATGACACAGTGGAAAGAAGATATTATGAGAAGTTTTTTTCTTACCTGTGTGTTAACGGTGTTCAATAACATGGAGCAGCACATGGGGGAGGAAGGAAAAAAAAAGAATCATTTGTGTTAGTAAAGGGCTTTTTCATCAGATGCAACAGGCATAAGAAAATAGGTTCATAAGTGGCAGGTTGAATGGAAAGTTCTCTTTCATACTAAACAGCACCATATTAATATTAATTGGATCTAACAGTTGCACAGTGATAAGACATTCCGGGTGTATCCTGTCTCCTGATGTGAGCTGGGATAGTTTTCAACCTCCTACGACCCGTAACAGAGAAAAATTGTTCAGGAAATGGATGGTTGGTAAGATGACATCCAACACACAGTGGCCAAATTAAACTTAGCTGAACTCAATATTGGAAGAAATCTTTTTCCTAGAAAGTTTTTTATTGCAACTAAACCAAAGAAAATATGATTGACGCCATATTTTCAGTAACAGACACTGAATGTGGACACACACATGTATTCTTGATTATAAAGCAGGTCTGGGTGCTGTATAAATCATTTTCCGGAATTCCAAATAGTTTATTCACTTTCTAATCTTTCTACCATTGAATCACTTTTATGTTTCTTGTTAAACTTTTTTTAATCTTATCTTTTAACACTTGGACAGAAAACCAGCTATTATGGCTATTTGAGTGGATTGTAAACTCATGGTTAAGGGACGGGATCAGCAGCCTGGATTCAGGGCACTGAAAATGGATAAGCTGCGTCACAGATTTGTCTCCTTGGTAAAGGCTATTTACACAGTAATTTCCCCTCATACTTCCTTTAAGCCTCTCATCTGCACTCTCATAACCATTCAAAACTTGGCGTTGCTCAGTTAATTTCAACACTGACTGATGACGGCTGTTTGGATTTAACAGTGGATTTTCCAGGCTATAGTAGTAGAATAAATTCATATAGCTGTGCATCACACTATAACAAGTCACTGATCAAAACACAATGAAAGACAAAACCAGGAATGGGAAAATAATAAAGGAAGAAAGCAGGATTAGGACAATATTTCTATATTTCTATATCTAAAGAACTCTTGTAAGCAAACCTGTGAAAAAACTGGCCTCCTTTGAGGCTGACATGTGAGAACTACGGGAGGGTGGGTTTCACGGCTGTGTAATAAAGGTGTTTGTAGTGGGTGCCTGATGTAACATTGTGTAGGTGCTGAAGCAATTCTCTTTCGGCTCACAGAAATTGATTTCAGTTTCTCGGCCAATTGAATGGACTAGCAACACCTGAAATTGTATCAGCAACAAAGCTTTACCGCGTCAACACCTGAAAGGGAAAAAGTCATTTCTGTGCCCCGCTTTACTGCGCACTATCGTTGTTGTTTCTGTTGTGGTTTGTACCTTTTTGCGAGTCTGAAAGCAAAATGTGAAAACTACAACTCCCACACACAAGTCACAGAGGTCCACATGCTGGGAGATGACTCGGGCATCTGGTCACAGAAATGAAAATGAATGTTTTTTTCACTACTTTCACATATTTCTTAACTTATCTCTCACTTAATCTCTGCTGTTACACACATTTATAATATCCTGTAAAAACATACTGGAATAATTCCCAACAGTTTCTCAAATAAACACATGGCACCTTATTAAAGTTTCCTATTCCCTTACATTTGGGATGTTTCAGCACTTTGTTCGCTTATGGTTCTGCCTCACCCAAAATAAACCAGTGGATTAAATGAGACACCAAATGATTTATGTTTTATACAACATCAAGATTTACTACCAGCATTCACTGGAAGCTGCTACTTTGTGTTCAGGTTGTGCCACAGCCCCATCACATCCCTGTCACAGTTTAAAACCTGGCAGCTTTCAGAAGCACAGCGTCTTTGTAGTTGTTTTGAAACGACAATACTGAATACAAGTTTGCAGCTCATTTATGCTTGGCGTGCGACAGATGCCGTTTTCAGCGCGCATCCAGTTTGTTTCTCTATTTTCTAAATGGCGTGAATTAAAATACAGTCCAAATAAGCAGAAGGAATACCCCAGCGTTCCCTTTTTCTGCTCCACAAACTTTAAGAAGTGAAATAAACAAGAAAAATGTATACAGGTACACAACAGCAGTGTTGATTGCAAATTGAAAGCATCATTAAACATTAATTTTCTGCCAGATCTCATTAAAAATACACATTAATATGCATTGAGAAGTGAATTTTATGCATCAGGGATACAAGCTGCTGTTGCAAATGAGATTCTGCACATAAAGATAGTGAAGCATATACTGTATTCACCAACACAACGGTCAAAGAGAAATGGAATTCTATTAACTTTTGCTTCTAATCTTCATAGTTGCAAAGCAAATTAAACTTGAAAGCAGTGATGCAGAATATGATGCAAATAATAACACTGTATAGCTTTGTCGGACACCTCCGTTTCCTGAGGTAAAAGACCTCTTCATTATTCACATAGACAACATTAGGGGACTTATTTTTGGAGCACTTCTGCAGTTAAACTTGCCGCACACTCTCTTGCTTCGGCCACATGTTCAACAACTGCAACTTAAAAAACTTTAAATTGATTTGTGCTTTGTAAATTAGTGATTTGTATTTTCCTACAACTGCACTTATTTCAGAAAGATGGAAATTAATCAGAATGTGTGTTGGTGATACTCAGCCACACAAGGTCAAAAGCACTAAAAAAAGAATGACTCCGTTAAGTCAGGACAATAACAAGCCCATGCAGTGTGTGGAGGGTGGGCGTTGAGACTCTGCTCCTGAGAGATAAGACCAGGAGGTCTGTCTTCCTGATGAAAGGAAGAACTGAAATTACAGACATATGGTAGGCAGAGCATGAATTTTCACTAAGTTCTATGAAGAGTGAGTTGATAATCTGTGAGCCATGCAGTCATCCATCTTCTGTTCAATGGCCAGAGATGGAAACTGAAGGTGGTATACTGTAGTTTCCACTTTGCTGTACTGCAGTTAACACAAAGGAGAAGGGTGTCCTTGGAAAGACCTGAAAACACTCTAAGGTGCCGTTCTCATGCAGCATCTTTTGTACAGAAAACACGCAGTTCGCAACAACCATCCGTTGCTACACACCCGTTTCTCTGGATAAGTCTGGATCCTGCATTGTCTCGACGAAGCTCCCCAATCAGCTGGTGAAGGAGAAGCTGCACATATATATATTCCCTTCTCCACCCACGTATTGAACACACACGGGGGGGTAAGGGGAAAGCAGCAGCTTTTTTTCTTAGTTTAGTGATTTAATTAATTCAGTGATGCTGCAGCAACCTCAGTCATCTCTGCAGGCCCAGGTCTTGGTTGCTGGGTGATCACAGACACGACAGAAGTGCAAGCCCACAAGCGCTCTGGCTTCCTCCATACATACATACATACGTCAATTTATATAAGTATTAAGTTAAGTATTGGTGCGTTCCACTTGTGGTCAGAACTCGCAATTTCTGAGGTCATGGGACGCTGCCGTGTATGGATCCAAACTTGGAGCAACCTTACAAACCCTGACATGGGACTTAGTTGTTTCAGTAAATCTGTCGTACACAAAGTACTGTTTCATGTTTTTAATCGTAGACATGTTGCTCCACTGTTTGTGTTGTTATCGAGTGGTTTTGCTTACTGACAGTGGCTAGACCGAGATAGGTTTGACGAGGTGAACTCGAGGGTGACATACTACCATGATTTGATTAATCAATTTATTGATTTCAAATGTATTCAATCGGTTTTATTTTTTAAGGGGTTCCATATGCTTAAGTGATACTTTGCTGTTTGTCTTTGTCTTACATTATACTATAGACTTAGTTGGTTGGACAAACAAGGACACTTGATGGAATTATCTTAAGCTTTGGGAAACTGTGAAGGACATTTTAATGGACCGACCGGGGGATTCATTCACTAAGAGCAGCCGTACTTCTAAGTTGATATTCTAGGATAAGAAAAGTCCCTGGCATGATCGGACGCATTCTTTGGCCATCAGTATATTTCTGATGTGACGGTTATCTACTAACAGGAAAGAGGGATGTAATGGACATATTCAAGAGACTGCAGCACAAAGAGACCTGGTCAAGAAATGAGTCACCACATTTACATTAGAGGGAGTGCATTTACTATGAATGCCTCCTCCTCACAGCAACAATGTTGTGACGTTTTTGAATAACAAAATACAGATAGCCAGAAGGGCACAAGTTTCATTGTGTAGGAAGACTAATTAATTAAAAAAAGGAGGAACAAAAAGCTGGATACACTACATTTGACTTTCTTCAGTTCTATCATTCAAGCTCCTGAAAGACACAACAGGAAACAAAGGTTTGACCTTCTAGTGCCACGTCTTTTTCTGTTCAATATACAAAGCACAACTTCGTGCCGGATTACTTTTGCTTTGTAATATTAAGAGTGCTAATTCCACTGTAAAGTGTGAGAACATGACGTGACCAAAGATCAAATGATTGCTGCTGCAATAACTTTCCAGAGTTGCAAAATCCTGTCTCAGAGTGTGAATAGTATGAATCACTCTGCAGTGTTTGGAGACGTTATAATCCTCCTCATACAAAACATCTTGGATCACATTTCGTCTTTTCACATACACCTGCAGCGATGCAGCCTCTTGTGGGTTTTTTTAAACTATTGTGCTATTTCTGTTCTGAACACAGCCTTACTTGTCTGACCTGGGAGGTACACCACGGCCAAGGTCATTTATATACCGTGCAGATTAAAAATACAGATGTCACGCCCTTAACCTGGCAGTCATCCATCATCCCTCACACTCTGCATGCTGCTAATCAATGTCAGATGATGAATCGGGTAACCACGACTAAATATGATCACTCGGGCGCTGACTGTCACGAGGTGTTACTGTGCACCTTTGAGAGGATATTATGTTCACTCTTACGGACGTCATAATTCATATTGTCTCTGTCCAAAGAAAACCATGTCTGGCTTTTTTGATCTATTTAGATATTCTGTTCTTTTAGAGTTTGAAAACGTCTACTTCTTACATAAAGCTTCAACAATTTTACTTAATCTTATTTAATTTTCTCTATCAATCCTTTTCTTTATAAAGTATCAGAAACATTGTCATCTTGGTTTCTTTTGAAACCTGAGAGAATATTTCTTACAATGTCCCAAATAGGTGTTTAACGACCCACAAACCCCCAAATATTCAAATTATAATTGCAGAATAATGACAAAAATCATACTGGAGAGGCTACAGAACTAGAGAATAAAGGTATTTATATTTCTTGAATCATCATACAGTTTATAATTCATTCAATTAATTGACATTTAAAAAACTTAATATAGCTTTGCCAAAGCAAAACATCTATTCATCCTCTCTTCCGTCTTGGCCTGTGAGACCTTGAATTTTTCGGGTGTAATCCTCTTGATGCTGAGCAAGTTTAATTTAATTTAATTTAATTTCTGCTTAACCTCTGTGACAGGACATACTCACACGTATACACTCATCGACAAATACCTGCCGTTAAAGTGATGAGGAGGCACTTGACACTACATCATCTGCAGGTGAACACTACGGGGAGCAAAGCTCAAGGTTTTTATCTTTACAAAAAGTCACTAGACGGAGCTTTTGGGTTGTACAGGTTGTACAACTATAGGTTGTGCAGCTTTGGCAGAGTTAAGCTGCTACTGAAACAGCAAGTGTCCAGAGTGCACTGCAGCACATCAAAAGAACAGAGACCACAAACTGTGAGCCGTGACAGCAGGGGTCACACACAGATATTAGACAAAGTATGCAGGCGAACACATCAGTTAAATCCAGTCAGCTATCCATTCACAGCCCGTCAGTGAGGACCAGATTATTGCGAGCAGGACACTGTGAAAGACACTGACATGATGAAGGTCAGAGCTGGGAAGTGTGGATACTACAAAAGGAGAAGACAACCAGACCCACCTTTCTAGAGGTAAATCACAGTCAAGGTGGATGAAAAGGGGACAAAATTGAACTGAGGATTTTTGTCAAACAAAAACTTTTGCCATGGTAAAATTCAGCAACTAAAACCCCACAATTAAGTTCCACCCGATTTTGATTAAAAAGTTAGTGTGTAGAACTATAGTACAAGATGGAACATTACATTCAACACACCAGAGTACTTTAAATTAGACAAACTAATACTAATATGCCAACCAAGACGCTTCTTAAGAAAAACAGGTTATTAGAGCCTTTGAAAAAATAAAACAGTCCTTTCTATAGCAAACATCATAAACCACAAGAGTTTCTATTAAATATTTAGCATTCATACACTGGTAAACAACCATCAAACAACTCACAACTCAGATGTGCAAATTACACTGCATAATTTAAAACCACCACTGTAAGAATGTGTGCTTTGAAGCCAATTGTCTTACCGCATCCGAGGATAGTTAGGGAACCAAGACAAATCATGATATTCAATGTTTTCATTAATTAAATGTGCGAGAACAGTTCCTGCAATTATGACTTCTCTTTTGTAGGGAAAAGAAAACAAGTGGCTGCTTAAAAAAACACAAAAACAAAGTCCAAATGTTTCAAAACTCTCTGAGCAGTTCCAAGTCTAAAACACGTGGGCTGCACCTTTCAATCAAAACACAACTGTTTAGTTTCCACAAGCAAAATTTCAGCAGATTTGGTGCATGAGGCAAAACAAAATAAGCCAATGCTTATATGATACACCAAAATCAAATCTGGTGTAGCTGACATTCATAAACTGACTGCAGAAGTTCCAACTGTGTTGGATTATGTGGTAAAAAACGTGCGTGCCACACTACACAACTGAGAATAATTATTTCATTGGAATGCAAAATGGCATGCGTCACAGATTATGTTCATGAGGTTTCTTTAAGCTTCATGTCTTCAAGTAAATCATATTTATGAGACTGCGACACATTTTCCTAACAGAGGACTATATCTTTTCTCAGCTCCTACCTGACAGAGTGGGAAATGTCAGTGCCTTCCAGCAGCCACGCAGCAGGTGGGAGCAGCACACAGCTATCTACTGCACTCTGTATGTAAAGCAACACTACAACACAAAACTATAAAGCCCCCCCCAGCTTGAACTCAAGCAGTGATTATATCATCCTTCAGTTCAGTTCTGATCATGTGAGATGTCAATGCAACGACTCAAAGGATTTAACATGTTGAAAACACAGTTTGTGAGCATCACATGGACGCTTTTTCATAAATAACATTCAAAAGCTCCAAAGATGGACTTGAGTCACAGCAGATTACCCTTTTAAATCGAAAAGGTTCTTGTTTTCAGTTAAGAGTCTGCTTGAACAGGACTGTTTGGTTTGATGTGCATGCTTCTGGGTAGAAGGCAGTCTGGATCTGTTTGCTCCCTGGAATGAGACCGCTTCTCAGAATAGCCAATGGCAGATGCCTTCCTCCCCTCTGTGTTATTTGGAGCCCAAGGGCAGTGGAATCAAGCCTCCCGCAGTGTCCTGTGGTGTGGTCCTTAAACTTCAGGACAGAGAGAACGGCTTGAAACTGGGAGCACAAAACCATCCTTATTTGAATCCCCTGACTCATGCAGACAGTCTGTGTGAGTTTAATAAGTGGACTCGTATGCATCGAGGCAACGTCATCAGACGCCCTGCAAGCAAAATAACTTGCAGCATAAAACCAGAACACGGCACAGCAGCCCGTCGAATCAATTAATTTATTCAACCTCTGATTTTTATAGATGATTTGGGTGACCACTCATCAATTAACCACATTATTTTCTCAATTCATCATTTGGTCTATACATTTTTTGGGTTGTAACTTGTCTAAAGTGACATTGGGGCAGTTTAGTTTTTCTTTTGTTTGTTTTTTAAAAACAAAGCTGTAAAGCAAACATAAAGCACTCTAATTGCAACCACATGAACAGCTAAGTAAGAATGTAAGAGATTAATCTTTCTCTAGCTTTGCCTCAGCATTACAATGTGTTGCATCAGTAATGGTGGAAGAAGAAAAAAGGGGAAAGAATAAAAACTTCAAACGATTCATGACTTTTTTTGTTCCGTCAGATACAATATTCTGTAACTGGCTATCCACAGACAGGTGGAAAATGGTTGAAAAGGCCTGAGTGACGGTGTTTGTGTAGCAGCATTGCCTTTCTTTCTTCACAACACTTATCTACAGAGAGCAACACGGGGAAAAGGCAGCTGCTCCTCCAGGGCATTCACTTTATCTGAAGTGATTCACTGAACAATGAAGAAGTCAGGTAGGCAGCAACATTTGGGTACCAATATCACAAGTCTGAAATAATGACTAATGCATTTTAACAGTAAACCCCCATTGCTCATCTTACTAAGATAGTTTAAGTAATTTGAAATAGATGCTTGTCAAAGAGCACAAATCGAGTTCCCATGAAAGTTGCTATTTGTGGCTCCGAAGAGAGCGTTTCTCATCAGATACAGAGATTTGCTTTCTCCCCCAATTACACCTCATTATAAAATGTAAAAGTAGAGTAACAAATAATTACAGGACAGTGGTGGGCAGGCAGAGTTTCAAAAATACATCGGAAAATAAATAAAGCGGCAAAGAAATGGTGATGATTGTGATATTGCAATACAAATTTACCACAATCAAAACTCAACATTAACTCAGGTGAATCCATGGTTCTGGTAATAAAGAAAGGATTGGTTCTGATTAAATGGACAAATCATATTTTTGCGGGTTGTTATCAGATCGGTCATTGCAGGACCTTTGAGCAGTGTCACGTCACTCACGTCGCCCTTAAAGCTTCTGTGGGTTGACAAAAGAAACTGTTCAAACAAACGAACAGTACTTGACAGCTGTCTTTAGATTCATCCATCAGCTCCATTTGCCAGCTCACAGTCTCATGTTGATAGACTGAAAGGGGCCAACAATCATATACAGCAAAAGATTTAAATCAATAAAGCAATACAGAGGACGTGACTGCTGAGAAAACCACAGGAGACCTTAGAGCTCTGGTTAAACTTACTTAAGAAAGTTGCAACACACCCAAAGCACCTGCTCAAACAGCAAATGCATCTTGCTGATAGTTGTTTATATAGACATTGCTGCGATGGGCAAGTCCAGATCACCTTACTCAACAGGCCTGCAGCCCAGGGAGTGGTGGGTCAGAAAAGTGATACCGCCAACTTAAATGTCCTGCTGTTAATGTTCTATATCTTGATCACCACCTCCCCTAACAGCTGGAAGCTCCTTTTGGCTCCAGGAAATACAGTGTGGATTCTACTGCTCACGTTTTGATTGGAAATTTAAGCCAGGACTGTTTTTATCAGCACGGCAAATGAGACGTTTTACTGTCAGACACTAAACTCGAACAAAAACACAACCGAGCAGAGGAAACTGATATGTTTGGGTTCATTCAAACATTTTAACTGGAACTGGAATTTCAGGCAACTTAGGTTGTACCGCGCCACAAAGAACCCGAGAAATCCCAGCTATGCCATTCACTGGAGACAGCTGCCAAATGCACAGCAGAGTCCACGTGGCTTCTGCTCGGCACAGCGCAACAACTCTATGCGCTGGGTTTATGGAACCTTTATCCAGCATAACAGACTCTGTAAACAACATGGAAACTCAAGATCCTTTTCCCAGCCTGCTGCCTCTCACTCTCCTGCCTATTTAAACAATAAAAACAAAGGGTTCTTGAGGACAAGCACAGTTGCATTGCCATTTCCATGCAAAGTTACCTTTTGTACAATTTAAAATCACTTCATGCGGTGATGAAAAGTTATAACCAGAACATGAGTGGGTATTATACATGTTTGTCTAAAAAAAGAAACCAAGATGAGAAAAATGTCACACTGAAGTCTTTGTGAGGCTGACATTTGTTTCTATTTAAGGCTTTGTCTGAATCTCTCTTCTCTTATTACCTCCAATTTTTCTGACCAATTCATGAGGAACAATTTAATAACTATTAACTGAATTTTATTAACAGTTTTAAGGAAACATCTGTTTGTCAGGGGTTTAATGCAGCCGTGTATCGAGATCTTCGAGGTTTAAGGTTTAAATTTGTCCAAATTATGAACTTATTATGAAATGAAAAGGATAAAAAAAGACAGAAAAAAATGAAATGAGTGAACAAACATAGTTAAATGTCTTTACATTGTACAGGAAAATCTAGTGACGACTGGTTGTACTTTTGTTTTAATCTTTTTAAATAACATTTTAAAAAAATTGTTTTTATTAATTTGAGTACTATGGTTGTACCACCATTTTTATTTTAATGATCAAATATATTGCTGTAAATTGCTGTGTGAGTCAAGAGCCATTTCTCATATTTGAGAAGCTGGAAGTGTCAAATATGTAAGAATGGTGTTAACATGTCATAAGTGACTGTAATTGGTATAAAAAAAATTTCTGCATTAAGTGAGAAAAAAAAGATTAAGATTAAGCAGCAACAGAGAGGTTTAATCTGGCAGACACATACGTTTACCTTTCAAAATCGGCCCTGGCTTCTTTTGAGAGGCAGCTTAGTTAACAGTGGAATCCTACTTAATTAATTTTCAAGTCACTATGCACATTATGCCAAATTAATTCAGCAGGAATGTCAGAGGAGACTTTTAATTCAAGGAGCATTACGGTTACAGCTCACATCATGCAATCTAATTGACTCTCAAAGAGGAAGAAACCTCTCATGTCCTAGCAGGCGTTGATGTTTCAGAATCGTTTCAACTTAAATTGAAGTGTACCATAAAACAGGGAAAAAAACCATTGACTTAAAATAATCATCTCATCATAAATAAAATGCTTACAAAACCTTTACTAGTGGAGATGGCTGACATCGACTAACAAAGGCCGGTTCATTTATTTGCTTTCAACCAGGCGACTGAATATAAAGTCCGACAACACCGTTTGATTTAGAAAATTATACATACACACAGACACACACACACACAGGATATACACAAATACAAAAAGTGTTTTCATGATTGCACTGCAATTAGCGTATTTATGTCTTCTTTTATTAACGGAACCTAAAAATAGTCTCAATGGCGACAGCCATTTTAGGGATATATGTTGGCGCCGTCATGTCATCTGCCATGGGTGGAGCCGTGGCAAAGCTATTCGCAAGCGCATGGAAACAATTGACGTAAATCAGACAAAATAACACGTTGATAAAATGTTAATATATTCTTAACTGCCAAATTAAAACTTTTTGAGTTGACATTCCACTCAACTATGAGATGTGAATCTTCAACAACTTAAGTAAAAGAAAGTGAGAGAACTGGAAGAGATTTTAAGATTTCAAGGTTCTACAGATCCACCAAACCAAACCATATGAACAAAATAATGCAAACAATACCAAACACTCACCCGTCTGCGGCAGAAAGGCAAACCCTGAGCAATGATGTTGATGCTAAATATCTTGAGTACTTTCTGAGGGGGTAGCGGCTCCGGGGCCATGTTCTTGGACTCTAACAGGTCAGGCTCCTGAGGGACGTGCACAGTCTTCTCTTTCCCACAGGCAATATTTGACATCTTTCTCCGGGCACCAGACGAGAAACGGGAAATAGAGTAATGCCGCAGCATCGCAAAACAAAGGGTGGTGTTCAATCGATCATATCCCAGAAGAAGCTCTGAAAGTTGGCCGACCACTGCCGTACACGGGTATGTTTTCTTAAAACCGAGTGACTCCTTTGGACCTCACAACCATCGTGCAGCAGATGTATCAATACAATGCTCACTGAGCCTCTGCACCTACCTACTCAGAACTTTTCTCCCTGCTGACTGGCACCCTTTAAAATATCTCTGGGGCGTGAGGTCACCACTGTGCCCAAGCCAGGCAGAGCAGCTGTTGTCAGGGCCTGAAAAGAGGATGGACCAACTCCCACTCTCCTCCCTCAGACTGTGGAATCTGCTCTAATGACCCTGGGGTGGTGGAATGTGTCCCAGCAATGGCCCGACGCAGAACACTTGTCCCGGGAACTTCCTCATTGTGGTCATTCTCTGACCCCTTTCTGGTCCTCCCAACTCAGAGGCCTGTATCATCACCAAGTGCAGGAACTGTACCATCATGAAAACTGTCCACATACACCTACAAACTTCATCTGAATCACATTTGCACGTTGAGGTTGGGTTTGTGAAATGATTACTCTCGCTTACTCTTCCATGTACCAAGAACGTCAGTGTCTCCATTTCAGCAACGAGACCAAAGATATTTCAGGAAATCAAACACCTGTGTCACAAATGGCATCCCTCATTAGTAAGTGGGACACGTGCATTTCAGTGTGGATTTATTTCACCGTGAGAGACAACAGAATGTCACTGTTTTTCAGCTAAACCTCAGAACCAAACAGAACAGACTTGTGAAATGTGTGAAAGTGAGGGTGTGTACGACATCCAGAAATGGTGCAATGTCGGAGAGCTGAGAAGACTTCTAAGTATTATGTTTTTTATCCACGGCACATTAATATGCAACAGAGCACAGCCAACAATCACTACTGAATATGGATAAATCTACAGATTGAATGCACAGTAAAGAGACAGCCTGCATTGTGCACATTTAATGTCTGAACACATGGAAACAAAAAGACTGACAGGGCTTAACCTCGCTTCTATTCTCACATGCACCATTGTTTGAGGAGGATTACAGAGCCAGAACATCTAACAGTGTACACTGAGGGCCCTGACACATCGCGCTGACAGTCAGCCATTGGACGCCATTGCGTTATTGTGGCCGACCAACACCCATCTCTTTTACAGTATGTTCAGCACAACTGGAGGAAGTTGGCCCCATATCGGTAGCTGATCAGCTTATTGACCATGTTGAACTCACACCAGAGGCGGCTGGTAATAAAGCTGCCTGAGAGGATGTTTGGTCTGGCAAATAAGATTTTGGACAACACCAGAATAAAGTGAAGGAAACCTTACAATGTGACTTCCCAAATTTATGTTCCAAGCATTTCACTTTTAACTTATTCATCGTGGTTTTACAAAGAAAAGGAGCAAGTTAGTTCTTAAAGGCAAAGAATGTGACTTATGTCATCTGTGAGTTTTCCACTTTGAACGTTCAACGTGTCTCAATTCAATCAATTCTTTGTTGGCACAACATCTTTTAAGTTTCGCTTTGGTGTACACAAAGCAACTTTGTCCTTCAGCACAACAGAAAAAGAAAGTCCCCTTTCCACCGAGCGGTACAGTTTGGTACAATGCACAGTTCTGTGCATTTTCATTGTCAAATGTTGATAAGCGAACTGTACCAGCTTGGTGGAAATGAGGCTATATACTGTGTATAATTTTCACATTGAAAGCATCTGACAGCAGACTTTGTCATAAACCCGTATGCCTTTGTAATTTAATTTACCTGAATGAAGACTGCATCCATATTACCTACATTTTCCATTTTCCTGACACTTGGTCGACATGCAGTTAAATCACAGTCAACAAATAAAGGCCTCTGTGAGCGTCGGCTTGTTTCTGACATACTCTATACTAGACCTTGTAGAGGTTACATGAGCTTTCAGACTAATCTTAGGTTATCACGCTATGTGACAGCCACAGTGTTCCAGTCTGCTAAAACATGATCAGCTCAAAGTAACTCATAAAAAGAGCGAGTCATGATAACATATTTAACCTCTTGAATGCTTGTCCTCTATGGGTAATGCAACATTTTCTTAACCACCATCTATTGTGCCATTACCAACTGATCCTGGAACTAACATTCCATGACAAATAACACCAAAGCCAAACCCAAAGAAGAATCTTTTGTAAAGTCTTGAAGTCTATTTTTGTGTTGAAGAAAGCAAAATATTGTCATGTCCTTCCACAACAGCCATATATTTTTGGAGACGCGAGTATGAAGCTACACATGTAGCTAGACATCGTTTACCCTGTAACATTACAATTGCCATATACACCAACGTAGAGTCAAAAACAAGGGAACATTATTTTTTCTGGTTTCTTTTAGTACTGCGTCACAGTATTACTGCCTGGTCATTGAGTTTGCATTCCCCAATGAGACATCAAGACTGCTGGAGTGTCAGCAGGTCAAGAATGTTTGGCTTCTACTAGTAACTCAGTACTCTTACAAATCACTCCCAGCTTTTCAAAACAGCTGAGATGACAGGGCATGGTGGCATAAATAGGTCCTGTTAAAGTAGGAAAGTGTAGTATGAATTTATTAACGTTGAAAGGTTAACGGTGAATCTGATAAAGCGAAACTGTTCGAGCATTACATCAAAATCTATGAAGAAAAAAAAACACGTACATGATGCCAGTTATTGACTCAACAATAACTTACTTCTTGCGATGCAAAAAGTAACTGAACTAATAAAATAATTTTAAAAAACTTGTTTAATATAAGCCACATAGACTCAATGATGAGCCACAAACCAAATACCAGATTAAATGTTGGGGTTGCTCAATGAAAACTAAGCACACAAAATAAAGTGGTAAGCAGTCATAAGAATTTATTAAATCAGTGAGTTGAAGTAAATGTAAAGGGTGCTACCATCACTTCCAGCCTATTAAACATGAAAAACCTAGCAAGCTTCTAGTTTTCAGTAGTTTAATATTTAACAAACTGGCATATTACCTGGGATGAACATTTTCTTTAGTGGTCTTATCACATCAGTGTAGCCCGTTTCACTCCCATTACTACAACTCTGAAGAGAATGAGACGATTTACTGTGCCCTAGTGACAGTAATCAGCTTCTCAACACAAGTGAGGGATAATACTTACTTTGTATGTAATATAATGCGGTGTAGGGCTGAGCAATAATATATATCATGATATAGTTTTCTTTGGTCATAATTGATCAGAGGATTAATATATATATATACATATACACACACATATACATATATATACGTATATATACGTATATACATATATATGTATATACACGTGTGTGTGTATATATATATATATATATACGTGTATATACACGTGTATATATATATATACTTACGTATATATATATATATATACTTACGTATATATACACGTGTATATATACTTACGTATATATATATATACTTACGTGTATATATACACGTGTATATATACTTACGTATATATATACACGTGTATATATACTTACGTATATATATATATATATATATATATACATACATACATACATATATACGTACTGTGTATATATATACACATATATATATATCCATAATTTTGTTTTATATTCATTTGAGTCTTTGCATGACGGAGTGAGCTTTTTTAATATTAACATACGTATATATATATACATATATATATATATATATATATACATATATACACATATACACATATACACATATATATATATATATATATATATATACACACACACACACATATATATATATTAATCATGTCTTTGCACAAACTACCATATAACACATGTAATCACTTTGAATGTTTTACAGCAGATGTGTAGTTCTGTGTTACGTGTGTTTTATATCCACAAAACGTTTCAAAAACGAGAACTTAGAAACCACTTTAACTTTTGCCTAAATTAAAAACCAGTCTCAGTGATGTGACATTTACCATGATCATTATCAAGTGATTCAAATTGTTTATCCTGTTAACATTTTAGCCATTCAGCCCTACTCAGGTGTATATTTACACACTGGTAAGGACGCTCCAGCGATGATGTGGAGCATGACATGAAGCAGGGGGGCAGTTAATAAGTGGTTTAAGTTAACAAGAAAAATATAATGTCATTGTCATCCAATTTACACCCACACTATATTTGTTTATACAGCAATGAAGCTATATCAGTCTTTGCCAGGTATTATGAGAAATAAACAAACCTATGGAAGATAAACCCTTATTCATTCAGCTGGACAATGTCCACATAAACAAACAGCAGGCCATTAATAGGTAAAGCCTGTAGTACAGTCTGGGCACAGCGGCAAAAAAGACCCACACCCTGTGGACCAGGGATTACTATATAAACTCTATAAACATGACTTTCAGACCGCTGCCTCCCTCTGGTGTCAATGACCGGGACAACAATGTAGTACTGACAAATCCCACAATTATGCATCACATTTCTGTGTAATTTAACATCTTAATCACGTCAAACTTACCCATAAAGAAGCAACAATAAAAAATAATAAACATGTACCTTCCCATCGGGGGTTGAGTAAAAAGCAAATTTAAAAAGGGGGAGACTGCTAAATAATGAACAATGGGCAAGTGGAGGTGTATCAGGCTATGATGAGGGCTATTGAGAAAATAAACTGTCGTCAGTATACACTGGTAGTGACTCAAACTAGTTCATGTGGGAGGATGAGAACGCTGATCCTTTGTGGCTCATTTCTGCCTGTGTGACAAGGCCAGTGTGTGGGAGACACCACCTACAACAAGCAGGCTGTCTTTTCTTTGGGAAAATATTTAATTAGAGGCAATGAAAAGTAACGTGTAGGTAAAGAAAAGCGACTAGTGGTGTGTGCTTCATGCTTGCTGCTGTGAAAATAATTTGGTTGATGATTTATTGCTCATTCCTGTCTTGATCTGAATAGGAACACTTTGTTAATCCCCACAGGGGAAATGGGTAAAAAAAAGCAGTAAATGAAAAAACTCACTTAGTAAAAGAGTCTACAAAACACATTCCTTTCTATATTAAGAGAGCAGGAACATCTGGACAAAATATATTAATTCAACATTGTTTGCCACGATGTCCCCAAGACCATTAACCAACAAGCATTACAAGGAGTGACTGCACTCTTTCTGTAAAAATCCTCTTTATGTGTAGCCATTATCATGTTAGCATTTAAAAAGATGTGTTCATCTTTGAGAATCATTATATTTCAGATTGAGAGTCGCTTGAATGCAGTCAATGTACTCGTTTGCCTTAAAGATGAAGTGTGAGGCTCAAAAAGGCACAGCAATTTTCTTTATTTATAAAACTAAATGTTCTTTCCACCTCAGACTACAACATTAATACACATTTTATCCTGTTTTAATTCAGATTAATCAATTATTTATACAGCAAGTGTCACTGTGACTGCCCTCTAACCTTATCGTGCCCTCCAGCTTCGCCTCATCATAGCTCTGCAGATCTATTTGCCACTAATAAATGAGTGACTATGAGACATCTAATCCTGTAACATCACATAATGTCTTGGTCACAGGCCATAAGTGATACACCAAAATAAATTCTAAGACGGGCAGCCAGCAGGGTACTGCTGGGAGCCTTAAATGGGCAGAATGTTTCTCTTTATTGTCATAACTTTTAAAAAGAAATCCACTTATTAGAACAAGTTTAAGTGTTGAAGATGCAGTTGCGGTTTGAGAACAAATATTTATTCAAAACATGTGTCCTTTACGCTTTCCTATGGTGTGTAATAAAACGCAGTTGTCCTGAAATTTGGGCTGATAAAAACAGAAAAGTAAAAACCATTCAATTTCCAGTTGAGTAAAATAAACTGCACTGAGAAAGGAAGGAGCAAAACGTTTTACCTCCCACTGAAAATTTGATACAGCCCAATAACTTAAAGCTCACTTAATGTTAATCTTCACCTCAGAGATCAGAGTAAATGTATATTATTCACAGCTCGTTGGATTTTCCAGTCAA
Organism: Solea senegalensis; assembly: GCF_019176455.1. Classification (NCBI taxonomy): domain Eukaryota; kingdom Metazoa; phylum Chordata; class Actinopteri; order Pleuronectiformes; family Soleidae; genus Solea; species Solea senegalensis. The sequence goes on from NC_058026.1 coordinate 22,365,823, forward strand.
CATATCTCCTGTGATGATTTTTTTTTGCATACATTGCTTCTGAGTCCTTTGAAATGTGTGAATAATTTAAGTTGTGGGAGAAGTTTGAGGATTGTGGCATTGACAGTTGATTTGTAATGTTTTTAATGACCTTTTACATTTACCCTACACAACCTTAAACATTTTACCCACTTCCCAATGTGAAATTGTCTGTCTTCACAGGGAGTAATGTATATGATACAATATACAGATTAACACTTGTACATGTTAATCAACCACACACATATATAAATATCATGTGACACATGTGAGTACTTTTGAAGACACACGCCTTCTTAAAATGTTAATCTAAATTGGTCATAAAGAAAATAAAAAATATTAACCGCATCTGAATTCATATTCACACTAACTGGTACTTCTTGTCCAACCACAGACTTGACTCAAGACAATCACGTGCTGAAGCATGGCTCAAATGTTAATGATTAAATGATATATGATAAATGATAAGGATGACCTGGAGGATCACCAGGCAATGGAGCGTCTAATTCTGGTAACCTGAGCCTACAGCACCTGAAGCCTGGAACAAAGTCTACAACACAGACGTGTAGAGGCATGTATTAAAAAAATCAAATCATAGTCATATTGCAGGCGTTTAACTTCTACTTAAAACATTTACACATCTTGTTGCTTAGGTTTCCTCTTGTCGGTCACGCCCACACCTGAACCTATCATATATAACCCCACATTGACAGACACATACTTATCCATATATGGGTAGTGAATCTGATCCTCTACTATAATGCTGAATCTTGTTGAACATGAGCATGTGGCAGCTGTCAAAATGCACATCAGAGTTCACAAGATTTTGAGTGCTCTTCACGAGCGTATACATTATATTTATCATGTTAACAACTGAATGCTATGACTACTTTCACTGTGAAGTACTTGAAAATCCCGGTTTTGAAAAAGTACTAGATAATAATCTAATTAAATTTAGCTTCTTATAGCAATCTTTTAGTAATTAAACCCCAAATTATAAACTATTTTTTTGGATTTCAAAGCTCCATTTATGGTGTCTAATTAACAAGTAACATCAGTAATGGGGTACCACAGGAGTCTATCCTCGTTCTCAATGCTGTTCTTTCTTTTAGAGACAACACGATTAACTCCGGCTCCACCTCAACCCAGACTCTGACTCATTCTGTCCGTCAGACCCAGATTAAATTGGGGCTTTTACTTTTCCCCAAACTGATCCCAATAGTGAAAGAGACTATATTTGCAGAAGCAGCTCTGAACAATGACATCACAGTAAAGTAAATAAGTATATAATTGTATAATATACAAACGCTGGAATTTAGGGACAATGCAAACAGGATTACAAAAAATGTCATGTCATGTAATGACGCTTCTCCAAACAATGATTTATGTTTCACAGATATGTGGGGATACAACAGCAGCCTCCCAAAGGTGGCACTCCCAATTCCAAGCATATGGGATCCACACAGCTGAATAAAATGTGTATATTCAGCATCAAAGCCAGCTGACCCACTACAATAACCAAGACCCTGACAAATCTGACAGCTGTGTCAGACAGTGAGAACACACAGGCCGTCTGCTAAACTTAGGCCAGTATAAGCAAGGACAGTATCTGAATCAAAGGCACATAATAACTCTATATTGAGACCAGAGCAGGTATGACATACAATACAGGAAACAACTGTGCCAGTTAAGGCACAATGCTCTTCAACAGCATTAACAGCATTTCTTCAATGGACATTGTCAGACGTATGGTGTTTTCAGGAGACAGCACTTCTGATGACATATCAGCTTTAGTCAACCAAGTCTGTCAAGTACGTTATGACATAAGGATGAAAAATCTAATGAAACATACACCAGAGCAACAAGCATAGATTCTACTTCCTGCAGTGTCGTCCATTCATGTATTATCTTTCAGTTTGCGTTACAGTGTTAGTGTTACTAGGAGAAACATTCTAATGTTTGGCGTTTCCCATGAAAAACCTGTATTCTGTATTAATAAATTAACTTAACATAGTTTTCAATGTTCATGTTAAACCACTGAGAAAACTCTCAAGCTCTATTTGTGCCCAAATCAACAGAATAAAAAATAAAAAATATTTCAAGAAAAAAAGAAGTGATCCCTCAGAATGACATGGATACAAACCATGGTCAATCCTCAAAAAAAACTTCCATTAGTTCAGACGATTATTTTGTAAAATTAATGTCATACAAGTGAAGGCATGCTCAACACCAACTCAGATGAATGCAGGGTAAAAGCCTTATATGAGCATGGGTAAGAAACCCTGAAATATCACATCAGTAACCCTTTGCCTTTTTTGGAATCAAGCTGTGGCCAACAATTTGTCCACAGAGCTTGGAGGTAAAAATGCAAGGCATTCACATGACATTAACCTACCAGCAGGATAGCTGCACAATTAATAGAACCAGTCTTTGCCGAGACAATAGAATAGAAAATTGTACTGCAGCCAAAGAGAAAACTGTGGTCTCAAAAAGTTTAAAGCAAAAGCTCAAAAGCAGACAGACCATATTTCTGAATCACAAGATTTGCATTTGAGGACTCGTGCCCTCATGCTGTTTTATGCTGCATGGTAGAATGCAGTCACAGTCTTGTGGCAAAAGAGGGAGCTGTTGTTTAAAATATCCATTGAGTGTCTGTGCAGTGTGGGGAACTTTTCACAGTGGCAAAGTGATAATCAAGTAATGCCAGGCAGTGAGAAACTTTGGGCCAGTTCACCCAAATTACACAGCTTTACACTTAGTTGTGGTGGCATCTTGCCATGTAAATGGATTTGGTTTGGATGTCCATGTCCTCTTGTCACATTTTAGCCTCCAACCAAATACACTGGGGGGGGGGTATTCTGTAGTGGTATGATTGAAAGTAACAAACCGATATGGAAACCTTTAAAAACATATAGATAAAGATAAAGCATAGGTTATTTTTAAAATTTTTTAAACAGCTGTGCTTACCTTCTTATTGGAAGAGCTTTGGTGTGTACAACCAGAGTCCAGGTTGTTATTGGGGGCAGAAACACTGTTCCTGAGAGAGGGAGACTGCAGCCCTTCTTCCCCTTCTCCTTCCTCTTCCTCCTCTCTCCCACTCTCTGCCGAATGTTCAAAGTCATCACTGTCTTGGTCCATCTCTTCCTCATCCTCCTCCTCCTCGTCCTCCTCACCTTCTTCCCTCTCCTCTTCTTCCCCTCCATGTTGCTCCCCACCCTCTGTCCTCTCCTCTGCCTCCTCTTCCTCTTGGTGGCTGCTGCTGTTGTTGTTCTCCTCCTCTTCCTCCTCGTCCTCGTCCTCCTCGCCCAGCGGCTGACCTCGCAGGCGTCTCTGTTCCGACTCCCACATCCACCGGGCACCTTTCTCCCCTCCATTCATCTCGTTTGGAGGACCATCTCCACCATCCTCCACTTCTTCGTCTCCATGGGGCCCGTTGCTGGCTCCTGACTCGCTGTGCGCCCATGGTTGCTCTCTCCCACCGTCAACCTGCGATGCCTCAGACTGAAAATAAACATAATATCGCTCAGAAATGGTCTAATGAAAATTCTGTTGCACTTATATTGGGCTTCATTCGTTCTTTTTTTGTTACCCAAGTCTTTCAAAGTGCACGCTCCTAGCACATTTCCAAATTCCACAACTTTCTGATCCATTAAATTTACTTATATTTATATTTTATATGATTCTATATAACTGTAATAAACAAACCCTCTTGAATGTCACTTCGGACTTACCCTCTGCTGCAGCTGCCCTTCCTCCTCTACTACCCGGTTCATGTGCTCATCCTCATCACCCTCCTCTGCCGCCTGCTGGGGTGCCCGGGCTGTGGAGGAGGCGTTACCTCGCACTGCCGGACCCCCCGGCCCCCGACTCCGCCTGCTGCTGCTGCCCCCCGACAGCAGATCCTGGTTCATTTCCAAAAGCCAGCTTGCTACCTCCTGGACCTTCGCTAGGCTGTCTGAGGAGGAGAAGGTCTTGACATTCTGCAACATAAAAAAAAGACAAAATGACATTTTATACACAGTATGTTCATTGTTGTATATTGATTCTGTTATAACTTCTGCTCATGAGGCAAATAATATTTAACTGCAGAAGAGAAGGAAAAAGACTTATCTAAGATAGATCCATATAGCCATGTGTATGCTCAGCTGCATTTTTCTCCAAAGTATGTCTTTATATTTAAATTCATTCTTACTATCAAACTCATGTATCATTTGCTCTTGGAGACACTTTTGGGACAATGAAGCAGACAATGAAAACAGGAAGGAGTGATGGTCCTTGGCTTCAGATCACACAGCATTGATACTCACATGATAAGGGATGGGCAGAATGGCCTTGAGAGCTAATAGTATACCAACTTCCAACAAAATCAATAAACTAAGTCCAGGCCAGTTAAATGCAATAGCAAAACATGCGTCACATACATCAACATATAGTCCAACAAGTGTCGTTAAGATATGTTTTCCTCTTCTTAGTGATTTGGAAAATGAAAAACACTGTGTTTGTCTTCTAAATTTGCTTCATGGTTGCTATGCATTGACCACTTCCGATGGCATTACAACTGTCTAATGGCTCTGGAAATCTCACATTACACTGGTCTGTATCTACAATGTGACAGCTTCAAATTCGGAGGAGTAGTCACAAAAGCACCAGGGCAGACAAGAAGCCAAGTTGAACAACAAGTGCTTAACAATTACACATTTGCAAAAAAATACAACAAATCACTGCGACAATAACAAATTGAGATATCTTGAGCTACAGTTTCTTTCACTTCATTGGTGCTTAGCCCTACAACTATGCATTAATGATGCAGCAAGGTAAACAAATGTAGATAATCTATTCGATATGACAGGCACAAGGCAGGGATGGTCCACAGGTGAGACGATGGGAAGGAGAAGCAAGCACAGACTAGTAACTATCAGTGTCAATCTGATAACAGCAATCTCTTACCATTTTCCAAATCCAAATATGTCTAGAACCAATTGGCTCATAAAATATAACTGCTGTGCATCACTGACACAAACAACAATCTTCTTTAGGCTTGTAAAACAATCATCTACCCAAGCACCCCATCAGGATTCCGGTAAATGTAAATGTTGGGTAGACGGAACAAGGGCAAAAATATAAAAAATAAAAAGCTGCCTCATGATGCAAGTCTCTGCAAACCTGTACAGGTATGCATTATATGATTAAACAGCATGGATGATAATTTTTCTTTTCCTCTTTAAACAAATACTGAAGGATAGATTTCTTACCAAGTCTGACATTTATCTGAACTGAATGAGAAAGTTGACTGCTACTTTTAGCTGCCAATACTAAAATAAACACAATCAGGCTGTAAAATAAAGCCTTCTTTAATTTTACCAACTTAGTGTACACTAAGCTACTGCTGAAATAAAATAAAATGCTGGGCTAAAATGAATAAAGCCTCTCAAATATCAGGACAAAGCACAAATGTGAGCCTTTAAATCAACATTCAGTCAGTCCAGTCCAGTCTATGATTTGAAAATATTTACATTTCCTAAAATGAATCAGCAGCAGATCAGAATAGCAAAATATGCAGGAAACCAATGCCAACAAAAAATGGAAGGAGCCACGGCATAAAAAAAAATCTTGTGGAAGAGCAACAATATTTTGTACATTTTTAGCAGTAGAGATGTATCAATTGTCCAGTTCCATGGTTTTGGTTCAGACGTTTGGTTCATGTGTGTGTTGCCCCAAACTAAAGCTGTGTTTCCATCGAGTGGAACGGTTCAGTTTGGTACAGATGTTTTGCATTTACATTAGGAATAGTACAAAAAAAAAAAACCACTACTGTTCCATTTTTTGGCATTCTTCCCTTGGGTACCAGAGTAATATGGTGTGGTAAGGTACGGCTTGAGGTCCACCCACAACAGTTGACAGAAAAAAGTGGCATTTCTTCAACACCCGCAGTCTATTCTCAAACAAAGCATGGCGTCTTTTTGAGAAAAACATCCAAAGAGAACTGCTGGATGCCCTCCATTGATATCTATTTTGTCGCATTTGAAGATGTCTTTCAATGTCGGTGCACCAGTGCAATGTTATGCTACGTGTATAGCAGGCGCAGCTATGCCAGCACAGCCCACAACCCTCCTACCAAGTAAAGGTACTCTTCTCAGCTGAAAGGAAAAGCCTGACCCAGAGCTTTACCACATCCAGACCATACTCTACAATACTTAAGTGGGTTAGTACGGTCACAGTTTGTGCACCAGAACTAAAATCAAAAAGGCTGTTTTTAAAGCTGCCGATGTCTTGAAAAAAACAATTGTAAAAGTGAAGTTAGGGTTGCTCTTATTTTATGCTTTGCAGTCTCCATTACTCCCTTGTCTCATTTGGTCATTAACCCTAGCCCTAACATATGAGCTCAGAGATTGATAACTGAATTATAGAGCTTCATTTTTGCCAGTTGAATTGAATATAGCCTAAGATATTGTAGTTTTACAGGAGGTGCCCGTAGGTGTTTTCAATGCCCACATGAGGTCTCTAGCTAATCTCAACTGTGAGAAATTAGTAATTAGTCATGCAGGGGTAAAGTTCCATATCTCAGACTGTACTTCATATAAGATAACAGATTTTTGTAGACTAACATTCTTTATCGGTTTCTGTGCTAAAAAAAAACAATTGGTTTGACCTTGAAGAGAAGTCAAAGGTTCCTTCTCCAAGGCTTCTTCTCTTTGGCGCTTAGTCCCAGTGCACTGGTGGGAAGCATTAGACTGATCTCAGATTGCACAGCCTCCTTTGGGACTGTTCATTGCTGTGAGCTGAGAGGAAGAAGGCTATGAATAGCTTAAGTTGTCCCTGCCTTTTACCGGAATGACCGAGGTTCTGTAATTAGTTTCCTTAACATGGCATGAAATTTGTTTGCTGTTATTATTGCTCAAACAATTGTGAACTGAGAGATGTGAACATGCAATAAAAGCATGACACTGATGAAAAGGAACAGATGTGACACTCACTTGTAATTATTTGTTTGCCCCAGAGCTTCAAGGTTCTTTGTGAAAAATATTTTAGTATTATTCAACCTTCAGTCAAATTATGTATTGAACCAAATGAGCCAACTAAATGGCTTCACAGTAACACTGTTACAGTGGCAGAATTGGCATTTTGGTGCGGCTGACAGAAATTGTGCACATGGTATTTTGTATTGCACACACGCTTGTTTCATCCATCATCCTCCCAGAGCTATGAAGTGGACAAAATTAGCCCTGAAAATCTGAGGAGTGCAGGTGTGAATTTTGTCTCCTGGGGCAAACAGGTGACACAGGTGGGCAACAGATAGTCATAGAGTCACAGAAAACACACATTTTCCTTCAAAGAGGTAATGATCAAAGACACATGCTTAATTTGAGGTCAAAAACACAGCCATATTTGTATCAACACTGACATGCATTTATCTTGTTGCTTTCTTGGGGCAAACCAGCATCACCTGATACACGCAGGAACATTAAAGCTGCTCTAATCAATACTTTAATATGAATATTTCAAGGCCTCCACATTACTAGTGCCTTGAGACGATGTATAGTGTGATGTGGTGCTGTACAAATAAAATTGGACGAGTAATGTAACTATGAATGTAGTATGAAACGGCTCAGGAATGAGCTGCTATGATTAACTCTGGGTTAAATCGGCTTGTGAAAACAGGGGAGCCAAACAAAGCAAAGAGAATGAATAGAATTTGTATCACCATATAATATTTGACTAGATGAATTATTAAACATTTAGTGAGCACAAGCTCCATTCAGCTCCCAATGTTAATCTGCCTCTGTGTAGAAAGTCAACTGCTTATATGTTCACTATTAAAATTACCAAAGATGTAGTTTTATCTTGTGTCCCTAGTGATGAAAACAAATTGATATCATTGAAATAATAATGGTATATAGTTATCATAATTTGACATATACAAAGTTTAAATTTCCATTAAAACAAATGTGGATGTGAAATAAATGGGAGCACATCCTGTCTGTGTTCACTCAGTTTGCTTGCCACTGTGTAGCATTCCAAGTTAAAGACAGCGTCTCAATAACTCCTTTAACTGTGTTACTTCCAATGTTGCTTAATGGCCAACAGGATTTTTCCTTTTCCTACAAAAATAAGATGAAGTGTAGACAGAAACGCATTGATGCTGTGTATGTGCCCTGCAGCTTGGCAGCACAACATACACCCAGACAGTCACTGGAGAAGCTGCTAATGGGGAGGGGTTGGGATTTCTTCTGTGTGCTATGCCAAGTTGGCACTTCACAGATAAAGCCAAAGCTGTGGCACACACAGACTTTACTTCAGCCCTGTGCACAGACTCAACATGGGCCACTTCAGCACAAGTTGTTGGGTAGATATTACAGACAGAGTTCTTCACATGCTGTGATACATTATAAAGTAGTGGGTCCGGAAAAACATGTTGACAGTATTGTTGTATGTATTTTAAGGGCTGTGTTAATGTACCTTTGGTTTTTTTGTGTTAATGTTTTAATGGTGACAGGTTACAACACACAACTGATCAAATCCTTTGGTTCACCCTTGCCATCTTTTTTTTCCAGGAGGTAACTGTGTCAAGCTAAACTAATGTCAGGTGTTAATTGCCATCAGAGGCTGTTTGCCATGATGGGCATTTATTAAGTTACTACAAGGCTGTTAAAGAAAGGAGAGGCCTGTATTAATGTAACCATTATGTTTGCTTTCCTCTGTAGACAGAGTGGGAACATGGTTTAGGGAATAACGGATAATGAGAGCAGGTGGATAAAGGGCAGAAGAAAGAGACAAAAATGGGGCAAAACTAAAAACGTCAAACATAATAAGTCTATAATGACTTGTGGAGAGCTGTCTAGTGACATTTAACATCTCACCCTATGTATTAAAATTAAAAGCTTCTGTGAAGGGATGCGTTTATGAAAGATGGATGAAAGACTTAGCAAGCTGTCTTATGCAGCGTAATGGGCAGCTTGAAACTATAGCTTCCAGTTTATCAGCCATTGGCTGATTGACCAAAGAGTTATTTTTGAAGGGTATTTAAAAATGTGAAGTATCTATAAAAATTACAATTCCAAATCCTTCATAGTTGAAATGCTTGCAAGAAGATTGCGTTTTTGATGATGGATTGTGGGGGGGAAAATCCAGGAAGACTCCAGTATGACAGTGATTTCCACCTTTAATAAGATGAAATATGACTTAAAGGAGGATCAATCATTTCAAGGCTACTGCATACAGGTGGCGCATGTAACCTTGTTGAGAATAAGGAAAGAAAATTAGAGGACTGTGCTGAAACCCCAAAATGGCAGCAATAAATCACACCAATGTGACCTTAATAGAAGCAGAGCAATAGAAGGAGAGTGTGGAGAAAAATGTTGGCTGTTAACAGAGCACATGGATACAGATCGAGCACCAGATTACATCTGCTCCATTAAGATCATCAGATATTAACAGTGTGAGATGAGTGACAACCAAGCAAATTTATATTAGTTTGAAAATTAAAGGATTAGAGCTGAAACAATTACTCGATTACTAAATTAATCGTCAACTATTTTGATAGTTGGGTTTGAAGCTTTTTTCATTTTCATTTTGGTTTGTGGAAAAACAAGACATTTGAGAACACCAACAACATTTTTCAACATTATGACATTTTATGAACAAAACGATTACTCAAATAATCAAGAAGATACAGATTAAAATAATCGTTGGTTGCAGCTCTGTATAGGATAAATTCTTCTATATCATAAATGCAACATCTGACAACAGCAATTTAAGATTTAATGAGAATTCTGACTTTTCCAATCATGGATTCTTTGACACAACAAATGAGATGAGAGATTTTGCTATAAAAAATTTTGCTATGGCATTGCTATAAATACCCAGCTTTTGCTGAAATCTTTGTCTATTCACTCAGTTCAATGGTGAAGCTATTAATCGTTGGCTCCATTTCAAGCTGGTGCCCTGTGATGTCTCAGAGGAAGAAAGTGAAACCTCAATCCCTGAGATGCTCAACAAAGAGACATTCATTTTGCCATGAAGCTCTTCATCCTGTGACAATGCTTTCTCTGGAAAACAAAGACGTGGTATTATTGGGCTGGATTTCTGACGTTAATCAAAACAGCATAAATCTTCTCGCAAAATAAGAGAATCAATCTCCACTGCTGTGAAAACAGGCAACTGCCAGGAGGGCAGTCAAGTGCCAGCCAACTATTAAAACAGTTGCATGCATTACAAGCAGTGAAACAGAGGGAACTCTTGAAGCTACTGCCATGAGGCAGAGTTAGACTGAGGCTCACTCTCATCGAATACACTGCCACGTGCACACAGGCACTCAGACACAAACACAATCTTGTTTGCCTTTTATTTGTTCCATTAGAAAAAGCTTTTTCTCCCACCGAGGAGAGGCAGCAATCACAAAACCACCGGTAGACTGAAGGCATCCATTTAAATGACTGCAAGCTGAAAGCAAGTCCACTGTTGTCAAGGCAGCAACACACCCGTTAAATCACCTTGCCCCATTAAAGAATCAATTACAGTGCTGCTTTCCCTGAAAGCATCCGTTCTACCTTAGAAATTGTTTTGGACAACCAGCAAAGAAACGATTACACTGCTCCTCACACAAACTTCTTGCTGTTGCCAGACCAAACATGTTTCCTGCATTACACATACGTGATAATGTGATAATGTCATTTGATCACAAGGAACAAAGACACGCGTGTGGCAGTGTCAGTGGGCGCTGAGGCATGGTTACCTTTGGTTGAGGTGGGCGGCCAGTGGCCAGTCGCTGCAGCTGTTCTGAGGTATGGCTGCAGGAGAGGAGTTCTGAGCAGCAAGCTGTGCGGCCCAGTCTCTTCATCAGAGAGGAGATGAAGCTGCAGCCACAGCCACACATCGACTTGCTCATTAGTAGCCTGGCTATTCTCTGGCTTAGAGGTTGTGTGAGGAGGTAAAAAAGGAGGACAGAAAAAAGAATAACTGCAAGCAGGAGCCACTTCCTGGTCCTTGCTGAATTTCCTCAGCTGTCCTCAAAGCTAATGGCTCCTCCGAGATGTATTCCACATGGTGTAGCAGATCCACAGGTTTTTTTTCTGTTTGGTTTCATCTACAGTCAACATAATAGTGATCCTGAAGCTCACATTAATCCACAGTAAGGGCACTTGAGATGGAAAGAACAGTTTATCGGTCCTTTTTCCTCGTGATTGCTTCCCACTTACTCGACTCCCTCAGCTGTACTTCTGTCTCTGAACAGACACATGCCTCCTCCGTTAGCATCTCCTTTTGCCAAACCTTCCATTAACACAACAGCTTCTTCTGATCTTACAAACACACCGGACTCAGCATCTACTTGTAGTCTCCCACAATTCCCTCCGTTTCTGTCCACTCCCTCCACTGCCTTCAGCTGCTGTGCAATGAGGATGCTATCCCCGTCATAGCTACTGTCACCACTGTGCGCCCACCCCCCCACCCCACACTCTCACACACAAACAAAACCACTGCCGTGTCTAGCAGCTCCAGCAGTGAACCACTCAGTCTGAGACTCTCTAACTTGCTGATAACAGTTCATTCCTCATCTGAAATACAGTTTTACCACAAATTGAGGACCACTTAGCCACTCCAATCACCAGAAAGACTGATGCGAGTCGGGATACCAAAGAGGAAGGGTTCAAAATAAGCTATAAAGAGACAATACCCGAGTAGACGCTCTTATTGTGATAATAATGTTGCTGCACTCAGATGTTGGGAACTTATATATAAATTAAAAACCAGGGATTGGTCAAAACTCACAATAAATTTAGGGGGGAAACGAGATAACTCCCCTCCTAATGTCAGTAAAAAGTTTTTTTCTGAGGATTGCAATTTGACGTGCTAATACACTACTGTAATGAAATCTGAGGAATTCGATGAAGATATGAATCTTTTCCTGTATCACATTTTTAATTTGCATTTTAATCTGCATTAACTGAGGCCTTTGAATTTATCCAACTGCGTTGTTTCAAACTGTAATTTCAATATGAATTGCTGAACCGTACTCAATACCAATTTTGTGCCCAATTACAAATCTTTCCCCAATTTCTAATACAGTGATTCTGACCAGTATTGTATCAGCTCATCCCCATTAAAAACACTGAAAATCCTCACAGTATGACAGTTTCTGTAAATGATTGAGGGACACTGAAAAGGCACCAGGCAGTTAACAGGCACCATAGAAATTACATATTAATAAGGTTTGTTTAATTAAGTAGACAGAGCAATGAAAACATCATTCAACAAAGTAAGAATTATCTGAGCCAATGAAGGCACACGCAGTGTTAGCAGCAAAGCAAAGACAGGCTGACAAAGACTGAAAATCGGCCCTCTGTTAGAGGAACAGCAGCAGACTCCTATTAATAGCACTCACACAAAACAGTGTCAAATGACAGTTCAAAATCATTTCCCCCATTACCATGCCAATATGAAGACAATGAAAAACTGCTGATGGATGCTGCAAAAATACAAACACTAACCAACAAGAATGACAGACTCCTAGCACTGTATTTTGATTAAAATATTGATATCTGGACTTCAATACCAATTCCAAAACAATACTTTACATTATAGTAATACATTTTAGTAAAACTCGTTAGTTTTTAGCTGCCATGGTCGCTGTCTCGCACACCAACATGGATTTTCTGCTCTCAATGTTTTCCTTCATTCCTTCCTCCATTCACTGAACAAGCACCAGCCAAACACCACCACAAGATAAGCCACGTCCTCCATTTCTCCTTTGGAGAATGAGCTCCATCCCTTGTCGCAACTTACAGCAAGCCTTGAGACAGCCAATCACAGCCACTGTTAGATCCCTGTGAAAAGACATGCTGCATGCTTACTGACTCACTGACACTGATCATATTCATCAACATATCTCATCAGCAAAACCTAACTGTATTGAACCAGTGAAGTCATTAATAAATAAGAATTAACAGGACCATGATATGACCTTATACAATAATAAACAACAGTATGCCAATGGATACACCAAATTACTTACTCAACATGATTTTCAGGCAAGTTTTAGAAGCTACTGCCCCAATAGTAAATAGAAGCAGCTTAATACCACAGTATACAATATAGAGCTGCAACTAACGATTATTTTCATAATCGATTAACCTGTCGATTATTTTCTTGATTAATCGATCAATCGTTTGGTCCATAAAATATCAGAAAACCTTAAAAAATGTTGATCAGTGTTCGTCAAACCTGGAAATGATGATGTTCTCAAATGTCTTGTTTTGTCCACAAACCAAAAAGATTAACTTTTAATGATTTCTTTGTTATCCAGAGCAAAGAAATATTCACATTTAAGAAGCTTAAACAATCAGAAATCTTCTTTTAATCATGAAAAAAGCTTCAAACCTATTAATCGATTATCAAAATAGTTGTCAATTAATCATCGTTTCAGCTCTAATACAATATCATGGCAGTTCGTCTTTATTTGACAAACAAATTGTACAGATAAATATTTGCCTTTTTCATTCATTGGTGTTGGCTCATTATTTATTCATCCATCGTCCATTTCTTACAAATTATGCATTTTGTTCTCAGAAACTAGTTGAAAATGTCGCCAAGACACAAACTTTTTTCTATCCAAATGTAGTTTTTGATTACCTGTTTGTTGTATTTAATGTATTACTTGTAATCATTAAGCAGTTATGTTTTATCAGAAAAGTGGCTAAATATGTAGGCCCAAAAAAATTGCATTCATTATCGGCCATCGGTTGACTACCTTCAAAAAAAATCTTTATGGAGGAGTAAGTGTGTATTTGACAGCTCAAACGCAGAAATACCTTGTCCTAATTTCACTCACTGATCTAAGATGGGTCAAGTCATTGACTACTACTTTACTACTGTTACTTTTGGTTTCATGTTTGAATACACCTTTAAAAGGGTCGACCAGGTGTGTATGGACATTATCTCAGCACCCTAGCAGTCCACACACAGCACAGTATTCACAGTATGGGCAGGGTTAAATGATGAAAAGCAATCTGCTCTAAAATAATCATCTGCCATTAGCCTCTTTTTCGGGTGAATATTACAGGAGTGACAAGAACTATTATTGTTCCATCAGATTATCAGGGTGAGGTGCCTCATGCTTTGGTGTGCAGCTGAGACCGCCTGCCAAGTGCATTCAACTTGAAAGGAGGCAGAAAGGATAATGATGAAGCACTTGAAGCTGCGCTCTGTGCTCACTCACCAATACGGCTTTTGTGCTGCTGATAGGAATGCTACTAAATGTGACACCACACTGAGATTCATTGCAACAGAGATTTTCATGAAATGCCAGCCTGCTATCTCCCTCGAACAAACAGCAAATCAGGAGAGAAGATAAGCACAACAAACACATACGCATCTATCTACAATCATCACAAGGTATAAAAGGATAATGTAACAGTATCACACTTGGACATGGACAGACATTTGCATAAAAATATTCTTATTTTCTCGGTACATACTCAGCACTGAAGCACAAAACAGTGGCAATTGATCTGAAGAGGGAATTATAATTAAATTATCATCATACCATATAGTTTTGTTCTTTTCTTGGCCGAGACAAAAAGACAGTTCAGGGTGAAAGGCCTCCCCGTTCATTATTTATGAATATTGCTTTTCACTGTGTCAGCTCACTGCTTCAGTATTGATCCATAAAGCTGGGAGTCACAGTAACATAGCAGTAGGTTTCAAAGGAAGCCATAATGACCAGGTTTACACAAAGCAGCCATCATGGCCATCAATCCACAGTGCGACAACTATGACTTTGGAATTTTATAAAACACTTATTTTGTAGGATAGATGGATGAATAAATAACACAATTTCTACATCCGGCAGTGTGCACACAACATATGTTCATTGATCAATACTGTGTGTGTGTGTGTGAGTGTGTGCTGTTTCAAAATATGCGTTGATTCTATGAGGAGAAAAAAATCAAGGACTGGAAGAAATTGTTGACAAAGGGCAGAAGGTAAAGTCAATTTTATGCTATTACTATGGTTTCTGAGTGACATGATTTACTTCATTATCCACTATACTAAATTTCTTTAAATCTTACTGTAGATTTAAAGGGCTATGAATGCATGATGTAAGGAGTGGTACTATTTTAAAACAGTCTTTTGAAAATAAAAAGGTTTCAATAAAGGTTTTAAGGTAAATGCAACTTTTGTACTTACAACTTAAAAAGTCCACAAAGTTGGCAAATATTATCTCAGTATTTGGGTTGTATTTAACTGTAATTTCACTGAAACAAAATACGCTAAAATTCTTCCGGGGTCTGTGCTGAGAACGGATTTTGTCAAGCAAAAAAGAAACTTCATGTAAAACATCAAGCCTTAAAATGTATTTACTGTGGAGCTAATCAGGTCCAACATCCCAAACGTTTAAATCAGAACCTGAAAATGCAAGAATGGAAAAAACAAACAAGCCTTGCATATAAAAATGTCACCACCAGCAATAAAAAAAACCTTGAGAAGAATTAAGAACTGGCAAATGAATGTAGAACATCCAGCATGCCCACACCATACAGTGACTGATCTCCTCTGACTAGTCTGCACTCTAGTGGGCAAAGACTGAAAACTCATGCAGGATCTTTCCATCTCTAATGGGTTGTTCATTAAATTTGTCTTATCACAGAAAATGCAAAGCATCAGCAGGTACTTAATGTTATGAACATTTTGTGAGCTGAAAAGAAGCAGCCAAATTCATGTTATCTTATTTTCTGGAAAACTGACTCCATAGATGTTAAAGATGTGAGTAAGTGGAATGTATTCCCATGTAAAGACACCCAAAAACATAATTATATACACATACAATGAATTGACAGGATTCATTTATGGAATAAAAGGTTTAGCATAGTCTCCACTTCCTGTTTTTGCAAAATGGGGACAAGGTCTGACTTCCTGTTTTCATCAGGGTCTCCAAACATGAATGACAATTAACCACACCCATGAAAATATGACACCAATCCTCAGATCAGCAGAAGCACCAATCTGCTGCTATTGTAACCACTAATAATTTTACAACACAACACAGAGGGACATTGGCACATAATGACAAAATCACAAAAGTGAGCTACAATTTTCAAACACTTACATTTCACTGGAGGAGAATGAAAGCTTCTGTGTGTGTCAATCAATATCACATCAAAACATTGACAAACTTGGGGGAAATCTCCAAAGGGACATGGTATGTACTTTAACCACATACAGAGCTGGTTAGCAACACTTACATCACAATGGTGCAGAGAGATTACTGGCCATCACTGACCTACGGTCAGTAGGTCATGTTTTATTTATAGCCAATAAGGCCTCACAAAATGAACAACTGTTCTTCTTTCAACTGATTCAAAGACGACACAGAAGCCACATTCACTTAATCCATCAGCTACCGAATGTTTGCAAGAGTGATTTATGATTTGGACTTGAAATCATGTTGCTATATACTACAATGAGGTTGAAATATGTCCAAATTTGAAATAACAGTGAGTGTATAATCAAAGCTGTGTAAACTTTCTTCTGGACTTCTCAAATGTGCATAAGCAGCTAGTTCTCCACTTTACCACAACAAATGTATGCGTGTGTGCGCTCATCTCTGCAGCAGGCCCACGGCTGTTCTGAATTATTTACAAAGAATGAGTGGGTGAGAGGTGTGGGACCGATAAGCGAGTGACAGAGGATAGTTAAATCTCAGTCCCTTTCACCAGCCTGCTTAGGAAGCAGTTTTACACACAAATTTCAACTGACCTTTTCAAGAAATGATAGCAGTGCAGTTCTTCCTACATGAATTTACCTTTGCATGAGGTCTATTATATGGTGAGAAAAGCCTCCAAAAATGTGAACGGGCATGTGTTTGCACAGCTTCTATACAGCAGTTTTACAAATTATGATTATTTGTATACATTGTATAATGTGCTATATGTCCTACAAACATTTCAATGTCATGTTTGGAACAGTTTTCCTTTTCAAATTCATAAATCTGAGAAAAGGCAAAGTCTTGCATCCACTGTCATGCACTGAGAGACAGGGTGATAGCGGTAAACATCAAATTCCAATAATTGATTCTTCAAGTCTTGAGCAAAAGGAAATGTATCACTGGGTTACAAATAAGGAAGTTGCACTTGGATGCCTGAATTATTCAAACTCCATATCAAATTACCTTTATCGAGTCCCTCAGTCCAGGGTAAGAGTTTGAGGTGGAAGACGGCTTTAACATTTTGACATTCGAGTGCCTGTCCACACTTTAAAAATGTAGCAGTGAGCCAAGTAAGGTTCCGCTATGTGCGATCACTTTACCTTTAATTCAACGACGTGTGCCGAGTATGAATTATTCAGTATTTGCGCCACACTCTTGGCTTTGAGGAAGAATCACTCTCACAGGAATGAACACTGTATAAACCATAAACACAGAAGGTAGCCATTTGTGATAAGAAAAAAAATATCCAATTGTCTTATGCAGAACTGTGCCAAAAATGTGTATTTATGTGAAAATGAAAGGTTAGTTTTCTAAATAAAAACAATCCTTACAAATGTCCATGAAGCCATATATCAGTCAACTTATAGCTACCACTATCCACGTGTCATTTCACTTCTCCACATCCACACAAAGTTCAGTGAATGGCCAACACACACCTCGGATACCACTGAACGAATTCACCTCCTGTTTGTTCATAACAACTTGAACAACTTCCACTGTGTCTCCTGCGGAAGTGTGAAAGGTCTGCTTCCTGACAGAGATGCTGACAATGAAACACAGGGTGAGGCTTTCCGTTCATCCACCAATGCAATAATTCTCTTATCCTTGATCTCTGTAGCATTTTTCACCCCCGTTCTATTAGATGACACATGGTTTACACATCCTTAAAAGGAAGCTGAAGTAGATCAAGAACCCGAATGAGAAAAACACTGCACTTTAATAGCATAAATTTTTCCAGCTGTTTAACCTTTGGCCTCCTTTTTTCGATTCAATTCAAAGACCAGGAGCGAAATGTTAAAGGCCATATTTCTCTGTTAATTGATTCCCTGTATAATTAATCAGTTTTCTTGGAAAATAATTGTCTGACTATGAAAATAAGATGCAGGGAAGATGCATCATTCTCTAAATTCTAGAGATGTTCCGATACCTTTTTTTTGTTCCCGATACCGATTCCGATACTTGTGCTGTGGGTCGGCCGATACAGAGTACCGATACCGATACCAGTGTGTTCTAAAAAAAAAATATATATCATACTACGCCTGCATGACTGTATATGATTATCATTGGTGGTAAGATTTGGCTCAGGTTAAACCTTCTGTAAAACATGAACGAATACAACAAATGTGATATGTTATTTCGTTTTTCAGCTTGTACGTTTGTTTTGACACTGGTCCAAACAACGCAGCACTGGCAGAGCTTCATGTTTCCATGACAACTGACCGGGAAAGGACGCGCGTGACATAATTTTTACATGATTCCAGATTGTTAAAATTAGTCTCTAAAGCAGGGGTCACCAACCTTTTTGAGACCGAGAGCTACCTGAAGGGTAGAGAATAATATGGAGGGCTACCATATTCATTTTTATTATTTTGTGCAATTTACCATTTAAATGATGAATATTATGCATTCAATTGCATACACATTAATTCCAGTGCTTACTCCTAATGATTATCACAGTTTGTATAAACAATATCAAGGACATTTTACTCAGTGATCATATGGATACATGCAAGTGAGGTGAAGTGAAATGTGCCCACGGGCACCTCGTTGGCTGCTCGCGGGCTACCAGGTGCCCGAGGGCACCATGTTGGTGACCACTGCTCTAAAGTAACACTAAACTTTAAAAACAGGCATACATACGCAGGACACAGGTACGCTGGTTAGTTGTCGCGCTGCTCTTTCCGTTTAATAAACGGGCCGCTCCCGTTTGACTAGGAGGCGCGCTAACGGAGCTAGCGTAGCTAACAACGTTAACAGAGCTAACTGGTAAATACTACCAAACCGCCAACATGATGAGCTAACGTTAGCTCCTAGGTGTAGGGTGATTAGTTCTTCTTCACACCTCTAAAACAGCACAGCGCAACTGTTTCAAGAGTGGCAAAGAAAAACCATGTCAGAGCTAATGGAGCGCTAATAAATTACGTGGTATAGGATCGGTGCATGGACTCCAGTACTCACCGATACCAATGCCCACATTGTCAGCAGTATCGGAGGCATTTCCGATACCGGTATCGGAACAACCCTACTAATTTCTGCACTATTGTACAAAAACCTCTGTGCATCTGGTTTGATTTGCTTACAAATATAAACTGCTTTCCAATGACAGAGTCTTTAAGCTACATACGTCATCTTCAAAAACAAACAAGAAACTTCCAGTCACATCTTAACTTAAGTTTCTAGCAAATAAAAAATGGAGACTAAATAACACTCAACATTTATTTCATGTCATCATCTTGAATGGGTTTCCTATTTTCATGTACTTTATTTTAGTTATGACACTTCCTGTAAAGCATGCTTTTCATTATACCATCCAATAACTGATAAAGTCTTATAAACTATCATTAAATACCAGTTTCCCACAGGTTATGATCTTATTTATGCTGACTGATGTCATGATTGAGAGGGAACACATTCACATTCACCTGATACCCAACATGTGGGAAATGTGTTGCCAGGAAACAACTGGGTTCACACTTACATCCCGTCAGGCCATGACAAAACAACTAACTTAAACCTGAGCTGTCGTTGTGTGAACCTGTAATACAGCCTACACTTTGCATATGATACTTCACCAGGTTACTCTTTAGTGGAGGAAATGTTTTTTATCTTGTTTGTCTTGCGATTGTTTTCAGACAACACAGGGATCGTCAAACAAAATGCTGCTCATATGCAGAAGTGATACTATATAACCTGCACTTTAAATAATAAACAATTGCAGAAAAGGAGAACTGAGAATGAGCCCAATAAATTGCCTAAACACAGTTTAAACACATCTTTGCAAACATCACCAAAAACAACATCTTTGCCATCAACAAACAATGAAGACATACTCTAAAGCATTTGAAGAGACCAGAAATCTCGCTATCCTTAAAACCAATGATAGGCTCTCAATGGAACACACACACGCACGCACACGCACGCACACGTTAATACGACTGCAGTGTTTACTTACAGTTCTCTCTGTCTGCCTTTGTACAAGCCACAATTCGTCTTCTCCACTCCAGGTCCCTCTCTAAGGGTCAATTCTTTCTGTGGACAAAGAGCAAGATAGAGCTGTCAGCACAGTGATCGCAGAGGTCATCCAAGAGTTAACAAGCCATGGAACCATCTGCAATACGAGAGGAGAAAGCTGGAGGGCCAGAGTCATGAGATAAGAACACTGGGATTTCACACTTTATCTCCCCATACCCGGACCCAACATGCCAGTTATTCAATCGGTTTGCCAAAAGAACTACAAAACAACGATTCAACAACCTGGCACAAAGTACACCACCTGCATCAGCATGTAACAGTGAGTCACTACCATATATGTGTCATTTCCTCCTGTCTCGTCTGATGGGAAGGGAGCAGGAGGCAGCTGTACAGCTAAAAAGCATTAACAAATTGGTGCTTATTTGGAAAGTTTAAGTACAAATTTAACTAGAATAAAAGAAAAAGGTAAAGATAAACTATTTGGATCCAATATATATTTTAATATCTGCCACGGTAAAGCTCCTACACATTCCATCTTTGTCAAAAATGACAAAAAAAGGGTAGACAGCAACTAGTAGGGCTATCACGTTATCATACATGGACCATACAGGTGATTCAATTGAGTCCATTTTCAAGAGAGAGACCTGATCAGTATTGCAACAACAGTCGGACAGAGAGTTACAGACAGACGGAGCAGTCATTAGTGTGTACGTACACACACACACACACACACACACACACGTACACACACACAGTGTTATATAGCAAGAGACTGAGTTGTTGGTTTTAAGCAGCAAACATAATTAGACCCACTGGATTCCCCAAGCAGCGCCGTGGAGCTGGCTTTGTGGAGAGTGAACAGGATTTCTAAGTTGACGTAAACAAAACTGGATATGCACATCGAGTTGTGGGAAATGAACAGATGCCCAAATGGACCATCCAGCTGTTAGACATTTGATAACCGTGAGACAGAGAGATGGGCGACAGATTCAAAACTAAAAACCCAACATGATGAGATACAGTAATTGTTAACAGTGTCCACAGACGCTTAATATTATTTGAGGGATGATGTTAAAACTTCTGGTGGTGGTTTCCAAATATGGTGAAGACATTTCCAACAGTTAATGACAAAGAACATTTTAAAGAACTATATGCAAGGTGCAAGAGTCAAACCAATTTCAAAGTCATCTGTTAAAGAAATGTTTAAAGATCCCATAGCCTGGGAGTGCCAATTAACACTGCATATTTGTGTGTATCTGCGTCATTACCTTGTTTATGAAGCCCTAAAAGTCCATAACAATCAGTTGAGCCACTGATGAGAGCGCAGGGTTTGATTGTTTTCCTCAGCTTTACGAAGTGGAACGGCACTAGTTACGTCACTGGCGAATTTCACCACTCCTCTAAACAGCAGCGCCTCCTAGTCCGGGCACTAGAGTCCGGGCACATCCGGTGACGTACTTTCAACTGTAGAAGAAAAAGAACTACTCTCGTTAGTTACACTCTGCTGAGCTCCATACAACCAATACGCTCAGCAGCTACAACAAGAGTAGTTCTTCTACGGTTGAAAGTTGCAAAATAAAGCAGGACACAGCACCAAACTTCACCTAAAGGAAGGAGCAGTGCCAACAATACGTATATAACTGTCTTGTGTGTTTGTTTTGACGTTTAGCATTAGCGATAGCCGACTACACGCTACGCTCGTGTTTGCATGTGTGTTTATCATTTCGGTAACCACAACGTTATCCAAGCTACAGGCGTCGTGCAGCAGTCTTTCACTTGTCACAGTGCGTTCTGACTCTGGATCAGACTCCGGATCAAAAGCGTAAAGGATCACGGCATTACTCGTGCATTACTTATTGCTAGTGGTGACCAGAGGGGGAGCTGCGGAACTGAGAGCTGACGTACCAATTACGTCACTTCTAGGTAACTGGGAAAGCTCTCATTGGCTGGCCAATCACAAGACAGTCCGTGTTCTGCGGGTGTGGTTTTGGTCTGAAACAGCACGGCTGACGAGAGCGTCAGTGATGAGACATTGGCTCATTTGTAGCGACAAGGGCGTTTTTACCATAAAAACGACTTCATGTTTGTAAGTACACCTCCATATCGCACATATAAGTGAGATAGGACCATGCTATGGCCGCTTTAATATTTTGAGAAACGTATATACAGTAGCTAATTAAAGTAATGATAGACTTTTTGGATTTTACTGTATGTTATAAAAGAACCCTGAGGGTAAAAAAATTAGGGCACTCTTGAAGGCAGATTTTGGAATTATTTAAAGATTTCTACAATATGCTGTGTGATCATGGCATCTTTGGCTCGAATGTGGGAGGAAATATTTAATGCTTTGCTAACAAACTCCTCTCTTTCTCCTTACGTTTCAACTTGTTATGTAAGGAAAGAACACTGATGACGGTCTGCTCTTTCATACACTGTCCACTATCAGCCAAAATCCAAATTCCACCAACATTGTTGGCTAGTTGATGACCACCACAGAAATGTGACAGTAAACTAAAGTAGTAAAGAATTAAAAATGAACTTCAGGTGAATAAGGGGAAGAATGATTTTTCTACAACACAATACTATAATTATATTTTACATATGTTCTAAACTGCAGGAGATGAGACACCTTACTTTGATCCATGTCCTTGGGCACAAAAAAAAATCCTCACAGGACTTAAAACAATATAATGGCTACTCAAGACGAAGAGCTCCTTTAATCTTCACGTGGGAGGAATTCTCTTGGGTTGATGATCAGCCACTTGCTTTGAAACAGATGCCTGGTTGTAATACAGGGTATAATGTATGTACAATATATAAAATAGCTTGTGATATAGATGACTATAATGTTTCATTGTCTTTCCAAAAAACACTTTCTTAATATGATGGGGGGAAAAGGGTTTGGTCCACTCCGAAACCTGCATGTTGACCAATTCCTAAAATCTGAAACATAATAAGCCGTTGTTTAATGTCATTATCAGGGAGAACAACCTCAAGAACTTTCTAGGAAATGTTAAGAATGTTTCCCAGAGGCCTATGTCAATCCA
Organism: Solea senegalensis; assembly: GCF_019176455.1. Taxonomy (NCBI): domain Eukaryota; kingdom Metazoa; phylum Chordata; class Actinopteri; order Pleuronectiformes; family Soleidae; genus Solea; species Solea senegalensis. The sequence continues at coordinate 22,389,061 of NC_058026.1, forward strand.
TCAGTGGTTATGAATGCATGCAACTTCAGACTGGGTCAGCGGTGTGTGGATGTGCTAAATAAAGATGTGGAGGAATGTCTTTCCTGGCCTCAGTTCAGTTTGAGGAACTCGGGTAAAAATATGAGCGAGCAGGAAACCTTCAGGGACCAAAATCAATGTCTTCATTGAGAAATTATCTCATTTGAACAGAGAAGAAAAATAATCATATACTTGTGATAATGAGTTATTCAATTAGTCAGATCTCCCAATTTATATGCATTTAGATTATTAAAAAGGAGAAAGTAGTGTTTACAAATTTAACATGTTACCAAAAGTTAGTAAACACCATATAACACAATCATTACAGAACTCAGTTGTTTATTTTAGATGTGCTTAAATAAATCACAAGCAAAATATCTGACTAAAACATGACTAATGTGGAAAAGTTAAGTTTGAGGCATTTTCAACAGTATGTGAATGAAATAGACAGTAGATCATTTATCTTCAACTGTTTTGACTTCACTTTGAAAAGTTATCATGGATCACCACTCCCAGTTAAAGGGGCTGCAGTGAGTATTCCACAATATACTCCATTCCTACTGATCAAAAAACCCATTTAAACCAGGGTGTCCAATCAGTGTTAGTGGGAAAGCAAGACAAAGGGAAACCAACACATTTTTTCCCTTCATTTCTGGCAGAGATGGAAATCTCTTGATGAGAAATGTGTGAATGCTTTCAGTCGGATCTATTAAATGATCAACTGAAGAGGGACAAAATAGTAACCTATTTAACAATGTCACTGAGCTCCATGGTGGCTGTGTGGTTTTTCTCTTTTGGTTTGAGGCCAGCACAAAGTCATAATTCACGTTTTTTTAGTGGGGTTGCATGGGTTCAACAGTCTTGAGCATTATTTCTAATTATAGTGCGAAAGGGGCTTTCAATTAAGTCATTTCTAATGCAAACTTAATATGCAAAACATATTGGGTACTACAGGCTAATTACAGTTGTTTCAGTGGGGGTCAATACACACAAGAACAAGTTAAGGAGAATGTTTTGGACAGGAGAAGATCATACAGCAAAAGTTGGGTTTCCATAAGTTGGGTGGATAAGGCCTTACATCAGAGCATCCTGGGAGCTGTCGGAAGAGTGTCTTTTATTGCTTCTATTGGTGCGAACTTTGAGCCCAGTCTGGTTGACACTTTCTTACACCGCAGTGCCGAGTCTCATACACACCAATAAAACAGGCCTGGTCTCTTCACCTTGGATAAAGTGGTAATAAATCAATCTCAGCATTTTGAATAGTTGGAGCAAATGAGAGAATCGTTCGGGATAATACACTTAAAAAAATAAAAACTAGTGATGTCAAGGGTGGGGAAATGTGTCAGCTTCTGAATAAAACTATGCAGGTGTGGTGTACCGATGAAACGAAACTCACTCATCTGACCAACACTGATGTAGAGACTAATGACTTTCTTACAATACGTAACTAACGATTCTAGATCTTAAGTCAGCCAACAGTTGGGAGCAGCTGCAAACCAGCAAGCAGTACAGAGAGTGTGAAAGACACTTCATAAATCACTGCTGGAATGTAGCCTCATTTCCTCTGTGACCCCACCTTCTCAACAGCTTCTTCCTCCAAGTCCTGGACCTTAACACACCAAGCAACCCAGACTAAAAATCACAATTATGACACAAGTTACAGCTGTGAGTCTAAAGCAAACTCACATCAATTACAAAACAAAGCTAATGAAAGGAGAAAAAATAAACCAAATTGTTCATGTTTGGGAGGCATTACACTAATTCAGTGCATTTTTAAAAAGAAAATTAATTTCATGCTTTTCCATGTGCTCATTCAAAGTTTCAGATACAGTCACTTGAGATTGTGAAATACTCACTGATGGAACAAGTTCTGTGAGAATAGTGTGACAAGTGTATGTTAACATCCACCTGTTTTTATGACAGTTTTTTACATTTTGCCATAACACTCTTAAAGTAACATGGTAAATTACAGTTGGTAAATGGTATTGTTTACTGTTGTAAAATGTATGCCTTGTAAGATGTGCATTTGCTGACAAGCCAATGATACCAGTGAACTCTGAAGCAGGAATTTTAATGTTACTTTTTTTCCCTTCTAAATATTTTAAATGAAAACAAACACTGAAAAAAAACAACAACAATGAACGGCGGTGCGTTTTAAATCTGGCTTATATAACATATAGGCCGACAAATTAGTTTGTATTCATTTTCATAGAAATTATTTACTTTTGAACCTATGCAACAGGTTGAAAGACTACACACTACCATAATACCAACAATTTATTCTGTTCCTTTTTCAAGTTGCTGCAAGGTTCTAATGCTTCTAATGCTTCTTGGGCCTGGGGCTATATTGCACAATGGATATAAAAAGGGAGAGTTTTACTGAAGAACACAAAAAATTAACTAAAGCAAAGCAAACATCAACAAAAACGTAGAAGGAGCCAAACCTGTCAGCCAAGGAACTGTGCAGGGGACACGCTGGTGGTGTAGTGCAGGGTATTATCAGCAGTCAGGCAGATTTTCCCCTCTGAAGTGAAGCTGAGCCACAGGCAGTGAAAGGTAGAAGGTGGGAGGCTAGAGAAAATGTAGAGAAAGCAACAAAAGTGAGAAAACAACCCTGAGGGGCAATAGACAGAGAAACCAGGAACAGAGAAATAACCAAAATACGCCTGTTCACTTTCATCTCGTCAAGTAAAAAAAAACACCTTGTTGGAAGCAGAGCTAAAACTTTGGGGTCACAGCACACACATAATTTGTTTCCCTATGTTTACTTCTTGTTTAAAAGAGGCCAGTTCTCCTTATGGGGAGTAATGCAAAGAGCATGTGGTGGCCATGTGGTGGAGAACAATCAGCTGTATGCAGAGCATTTGTCCAAGAGGTGCGTTTGGATGGCAAAAGTGAGGAAAGTGAACTAACAGATTGTTTTGCCTGCTCCCTCTGTTCAATGCAACTCTCTCAAGGATTATCCTCTCTAATAGACTTAAAGGCACTTTAACTGAGCTGCCAGCTGTCTGCATCCCTGACAGAAAGACACACAGGTCAGGCCTGAGGGAGGATATCCTACTATGATAATGCATTGAATTCATATAACACTTGCAATTCTTTATCACACCTAAATGCGGAATGGAGGTCATTACAAAATATGGATAAGACAAAATTAATACACGGAATAAAAAAAAAATCAAAACAAAGCATTACATAAATTGCCTTTAACCATAGAATGAGAAATCAGATTTTGTAGGTGGAAACATGTTGGAAACATGGAAACAGTGGAAACGTGTTGTTCATACATAAACATATACCACCTTTTAAGTTAAGACAAGTAGTTGCTCAGATCCAAGAAGCAATTTTACAATTCACTAAGTATTAGCAGATAATTCACATTGCACTTGAGCCATTTCACACTGTGTCTTAAAGGGTTGTCAGGAGAGTAAACAATGACCTCTGACCCAAGAAGCTGCAGATAACACATTAATTAATAAATAATTCAATATATTATAAACATGCAGATTATATATATATTCACTGTAAATTAGATCACTTCTAATAAGAAACATTTTATAGTGAAAGTAAAAGTTTGCACGAGTTAGACCAACCAACTGTACTTCATCTTGGAAGATGAGAATTTGGGCCAGAGAACTGTGATCTGAGAACTTAATTTGTTATGCAAAAAAGAGAAAAGCCTCAATACATTTCAAAGAATAGAATGCACTGCATCCTCAAACAGTCAGATTTTCAGAATTTTAAGACTTAAGAGCCAAAAATGTTAGGTTCATTTAGGTCTGCACAAATTATACTACTTAATATTCCCATCATACCATGTACATTAAAGCTCCAGTGTGGAAACTCTATCGCACCCTGTTGATTTCTGAGAAATCACCAAAATAGTCTGCAGTTTTTAAGACCCTGTGGTGAATGGACTAGTTTTCTGCCCCTAGCTCTTTCCACTCACATGTGAGAGATAAAACAGTGAGAACAAGAAGTGAAAAAAGCAGCGGTGTCTTCTGATGTCGTTGACACAGTACATTGGTAAGTCGTGTCTCTTTAACACAGAATTACTCATCCAGGCTGCATTTGGGAAACTCTATTGGAGCTGCGTGGTCAAGGAAACAGCAGCAGTTGCGACCGAACAAGCAGGCACATAGCCAAGCAGCTGATCAGGGAGTGGCAGAGAAAGCATTTTTAATATTGGATGATCGCACTGCTGAGAAGACAAATTTGACACAATGATTAAAACAAGATTGTGAAGTCCGACTGACAGACCAGGTCTGTTTTTGGCACTAAAATCCACTTCTGAAACCTTTCATGGGCACTTTTACATTACATTATATGTCATTTACGCACAGACGGTTTTATCCAAGGGTACCGGTCTTAACCACTGAGCCACTCCACCCCACTATAGATGATGGTATTTTCATCTATAGTGCTGCTGTGCAACGCCAGGCAAAGTGGCTCAGGCAGGCAGTTGTTTTAGGGAGCATTGTGGGCTGAGCACTCCTTTTCAATAAAATCGGACAATCACGTTCACCCATTTCCATCCATTTTCTACCGCTTTATCCTCCACAGGAGGGTCACGGGGGGTGCTGTGCCAATCTCAGCTGACATAGGGCTATAGGCGGGGAACACCCTGGACAGATCACCAGCATAATCACGTTCAAGAGAAGTCAAAATCCTGATGAGTGTGAAGTTTTACTGAACATTTTAGGTTGGTTAGGCTGCTATATGAAGCTGTCGCTTCAGGCTTCTGACTCGCCTGTTTAGTCATGATGTAAAATGCGTCAAACTGTGTGCAGCGTGGGAATGTTTGATTGCAACAGACATTGTACAATAATAACTACAGCTAAAAAGGGTCCCATTTTGAATATTTGGAAACTTTTTTGAGGCAGAGAAAAGACAAGGAGTACAAGGGCCTGCTGGTTTTCCTTCAAATGATCCAATGCAATCTAATTTAGAGAATTTATCTAGTTTATAATATTGGGGAAAAAACATGACATACACTTGGTAAACAGGTGGACATATGGCACGATTTACTTTCATCCCTGGTGTGTTTATAAAGACAGCATGCACAAATCTTTGTTTTCTTTTAAAAAGGACAAGAAAGTATTTGGTAAAACATGGGGCTACAGCCAGTAGACAAAGGTTTAGTGAGATTTTTTTTAGTGAGATCACCCTCACCATGCCATGAGGCCAATTCAGCATAATGCCAAGATTGTTCTAATTTTTCATTATCCTACCCCTTAGGTCCACTAAGTTCAGAGCAAAAAATCAGCACTCTAGTGATCACCAAGAGTGTAAAACTGAATTTAAGCTCTGAAGTATCAAAATCACACAACACTGCACAACTATTATAATTCTTCAAAAGGTTTAGTAAACAGACTTAAGTTTAGTTTGTGAGATTACTAACAATGTCTTCTTGGACCATGAGACAGTGGGAGACCACTCACCAGGCCTGTAGGAGAAGCCTCCATTCACAAGGACAGCTGTTTCCATGCCAACAGGACCTCTGCTGAGAGGCCTCCTTTTTCATCATGCACCTCCGCTGCAGTCTCAGAGAAGAACGAGTGGGAATTTAAGAGGGAATAAGTTGTGGGTGGCAGCGAAGAGATGCATTTGTGTTAGGCAAGATGGAAAATGTTGGAGGCTAAAGCCCTTGAGCCTACATGGAGTCTGTGATAGAAAAGCAGGTTGGAGACAGAGCTGTGTCCCAGAGAGCTGCTTCCATCCCTATTAGACCAGAACTTCAGTTTGAATAAATTAGGGCTGCAAAAAACAATTATTTTGATTTACTGATCTATTTACCATGTGTTTACATAATGATATGAGACAACACGGTTAATCTGAGCTTTTGATGAGATTTTACCAATCAAGAACCACTGAAGGACGACTGCACATGATTAAGAATTCCTGCTTTGAACAATGCGGTGAAAAACCTCGTCTTCAAATATTTGTTTCAATGACTGTCCGAGATGGACAGATTTTTCATCCATTATCACTAAGAATTATTTGGTGAACAATCATGTAACAAAAAAAAGTAGTCAGTAGATATGGCTAACAGGTTTATCATGATAAAAAAATCTTCAGATGAGCTGATTATTTTTGCTCCCGAGTGAATTTTAAAGAAACTAGTTCATTCATGTGTTTTTTTTTCCTTTGGGCAGAAAACAAAACGAACATCTTAACCAAAACATTTAAAGTGCATCTATGCAATACACACAAATATACTGATCTTTTGTTTTATTGAGTTAGTGCTTTTTTGGTTTATTCAAATTCATATAATGCATCTCTATGCAACACATCTTCTATCACACATTGCAGAGTAATCATTCAGTGTTTTACTAAGAGACACAGCTGCATGTCAACTTAAAGACCCGAGGATCAAACCTCCCAACATTCCAGTTGGAAGAGAGCCGGTTCTACGAATGCTCCAAAGCCATCCTTACAAACTACAACCCTGCAGGGTGAACAGGACACTTGTATTTACAAGGGGAGAAAGACCGGCTGACAAGGCAAGGTCTCTTCTTTGTAAAAACACTGACTGTACCATTACACGTTCCTATAAACATAATGAAAAGATAGTGGAACAGTTAAAATTGCGCTTGTTCAGCACCACAGCATCAACAAACAATGTGTCCCTCCAAGCACAGGATTAAGAAGCACTCCACTCCTTCAATTTCACATCATAATTCTTCATCATGACTTATTTTGTCACACTTCCTCTTGTCCCTGCACAAAACACATCCCTAAGAGATTCCTTTGTGTTCATTAAGAGACGCAGAGCTGTATGGCACCATGCTGAATTATTAACATGCTCGTTGTGCCTCACAGATACAGAGCAGAGGGCCATTTACAACTGTAGAACACACCCACACTCTGCTGTAATGTTTGACAATAAAATCTGAGTGAGAGGACACAAACTTGATAAAAACTTTTGAAATTAAGCTCAGAGTAGAATATCATGAGATGAATGATAATCTAACAGACAGACAAAAATGGATCATTAAAGAAACCAATTAACACAAAAATATCTCACAAGGACGAGCAAAAGAGACCGCAAGAGAAAGTAGGACTGAAAAAGGACCATATAACGAACATACAACTGGAGTGCATGAGAAACAAATCAAATTATAGAACAGAATACCACTTTATTAATATCCCATGGGAGATATGTGTTACAGTAGAGGAATAACAGAAAGATATAATGAATAGAACAGATAAATAATAGATAAGGACTACAAGACAAAATGCAATGCAGGAAAAATTTGTGCAAGATAAATGTCTTGATTCTAAAATAAAATTATACAATTAATTATCAATATTTAATGAACAATACAGCTTGTATTGTTGGATCCCAGTGAAGCCTAAATTATCATTGAAGGTTGTACAAAATGTGTCATATTTAATTTACAACATTATGCTGACATATCTAATATTTATTTACACATCTGACCATTTTTCTACCCGACGATAGCTTAGCCATGAAGCCATACAATTTTTATGTAAAACCAATGATTTGCACAGGGCATACATCAACTGAAGCACTGACGTAATGAGAAAACAGAAAGTTCTCTATCCAGACTCTTTTCGGTTCTTAAAAGATTACTTAAACACAGCATTGTTTCAAGAAATGTCTTCATCTGTATGTGTTGCTGTAAAAGAAGATGTGAAGCATGCTCGTAAATCTAGTGGAGTTAAGGGGTGGGTTAAAGAGGTGGGGCTATGACATCAATACATATGATACAATACAGTTTCTACAAAAATGCCTCTGAGCTGCACCCTTGCCGGAGCATATCACCACATATCAGGTAGTGAACAACGCAGCTACATTGTGGATAACTTATTATTTGTAGTGTATCGAACAGCACTAAAACATTCAACATACTCTCTTCTGAATGTAAACTGTGTGGACTTCTGGGTCATCGGAGAGTTAATTATGCAAAATCATTGTTGTTTTATTAGTTTAGTAATGTTTGTGATCATTTGTGTCACAAATCTAATGTCATTTATGTGCCTGTTAAAAATGCTTTAACTGAAATTCGATTTTTATAGTTATATGTTAGACCCACTAAATTATTAATGAAAATGCACAAAACGCATTTAAAACAAGAGAAATTAAGCACCCACACATTAAACAGTTTCAAACTGGCTCGGGGTGAGATTAAGCCATTGTGTGCCTACAGGGTGTAAAGATAATTTTAGCATGGCCTCGCTTTCATGTGGCTTTGTGGCATGAATGTCTGGTACCAGACCACAGAGCCGATACCAGGCCGCTAGGAACACTGATCTTATTAAAATGCAGAACAACAGGTGAGTAATTCTACAACTCCTTAAACTTGAGAGGCAGGTAAGAATACATCCATTCATCAAGCTCCAAGCTATTCACCGATGTGCATAAAAACATAGTTATTCAGACTAACCCAATGAGGGAGGAGCCACTGTCCATGTAAAGATGGAGGTCATGACAGATAGAGCAAGGCTATAATCTATTAACAGCTATTATCACAATATAATATTGTCTTGAATAGCAATATAACAAAGGCTCAATATATACTGATATAATGGTTTAGATTTTGTCCTCAAATATGTGAACCAGCACAAAAAACCAATCTTCAAGACAGCCCAATTTTTTAAAAATGAAAGGTTTGCATTGGCAGGACCTCATGTACAGTGGAAGTAGAGAAACCAAATCCATCGTTGTCTGCATTCTTTGGATGTGATATGAGCTAGTCATGACTGGTCATTAACAATAATGGTTCATTAAAAGAGTAATTAGCGCAATTAGTGGAGAGATTGCATCAATATCAACCCTAGAAAATATTTCGTCAATGAGAAAGACAATATACTAATGGCATTCTCGCCATAGAAAAGCATTTATGCTGGGTGGAAGACAGATGATTTATCTAATACCACACCAAGAATGTTTTGAAAATGTCTATCTTTTTTGAACAGAGTTCAAGAGAGCATCACTAAGGTGAGCATCTAAAATCCCTGTTGAGTGTTGTAACATCCAAATACTAAATCCTTGTCTTCCTACAGCCTTACCTTTTTCTGCTTTCCTCAATTTTGCTGTCCACTGTCCAACTGAATGACTTTCTTAAAAAGCTCTATTCTTCCCTCCCTCACAGAAACCTTCTCATTTGCTGCCTTTTCCCCACAGAATCCTCCAAACTGTCTTTCTTGCAATCACTTACCTTTCATTAACAACCTCATCATTTGATGAATTTGTAGCTGGAAAAAAATGGCAGATGATTAACAAGACAAACGACACCTTCTGTGTCTCGTCTAAAATCGAACTCTGCAACGGACTCATCTCCCCTCATCAGTAACTTATACCGTCTTTCAAAACTCTCCACCAAGAAGAAACCCTTAAACTCATCATGAGCATTATCCCTAACTTGTGAACTTCAATCACTTGTTTCTTTTTGGGCTCTTCAGACTACCATTATCAATTCCCTCAATCCATCTGATGTCAAATATCACTCATCTTTTGTTCTCTGACCAAATGCCCCAGTATCTCTTGTTAAAACAGTGTTTTTGTTTTGGTTCCCAAGAGGCCTGGAAGATTGCCCACTCTGATTAGACTGCATTATTGAAGCACTCCGTTTCAACACAGAGTCATCTCTTCAGTCCTGCTTCCACTTAGTTCCACTGACCCCAACAGCATCACCCAGAGGGTTCTTACCATCTAAGCTGACCTGATTTATACACAATGTGTGACAAAACTTTACATGGCTAATGCCTCATCTTAATAAAAAAATAAAGCCTTTTGTTTTGACAAAACAACAGTATAGCCTCCAAGTTTAATCTTTGTACAGCCTGCCACAGTTTTCATGCTTATCGGCACTGGTCTAAACTCTCAGCTGCCAAGACAAAGATGATTTTTCATCCTTTGTTGATATTCACTATATTTATTGAAGATATTGCCTTTATTGATTTGCCTCCCAACAAGTGGATGGTACAGAAGCTCTATTACAGTTACTTTTTATGAAAACTAAATTACAGCAGAAACTATATTGAAACATTAACACACTCGTGGACAAATTCCTTGCCTGAACTTATTTGGATGCAAGGCACCTAAACAGAGGAAAGTGATGGGAAGACTGTGCGACTCTCACTTGAAAACCCCATGTAACAGAAACGTTGTAACACTGGAAAATATACAAGTGTGCATAAATAATACCAATGCCCCAGATTCAGCTATGGAACTTTTTTAACTTGCAAGATCACTGGTCGAGACCACGCACTCAACATAAACACAGTAAAAACCATAACAACTTCCAGTCCTAATAGTGTTATAAATTCCACGTGCAAAACAGCATCCCTGAGCCAAAGAAATGACAAGAAAGGAGACTGTAGTCTTCCAACGTCCTCACAAACATCAAGCATTAGCACATAAACGGACGTTTTTCAGGCTGCTCTACATTTCCATCAGCTTTACTCACTTTACACTTTTGTAGTAGGAGCTGAACGAGACAAGATAATGTTATAATGTGTAAAAGTTGGTAGCCCGCCATGCTGTTGCCCTGCCCAGACAAATGATGCAGTTTACCAGAGTGCAATGATGTGACAAGACAAAGTGTGATTTGACTGAGAGTACCTTAACCAATGATTCCAATCAGCAACATTTGTTTGACCCCCTAGCAAATGTTCTCCTAAATTTGACAGTCTACATTTAAGGCTACAAAGGATTTTAACAACTCTGTCAGCAGCTTCCTCAGACATGCTGTGGATTTAACAGTAATGAGCACAAAGAGAACTGGTATTTTACTTCTGTTGAAAACAAGAGAAATCCAAGACCGCTGCAATACCATGACATCTTTTCAAACTGGGTTCAAATTCAGCAGGATAATGTGGTTGCGAATAGGTAATAACAAAGAGCACAGCTTCACAAAAACGTGTTTGCAAAATAGTGTTTATCAGCAATTTCAAGTTATTTATAATATTTAAAATAATATTACTTCTCATATAGGTTAAACATAAGCTTCTGACTGTTCTTAATAACACAACATTCGGTGTAGATCTACTAATACCAGATTCCCATAGGTCAAAAACCCTGTTTAACCACAGGTTTTGACAGAGGGAATACTTTAGCATTGCAGGGTCAAATGACCCTGCAATGCTCATAGGTTGTATCAGCTCTGGCTCCAATCAGCATGTGTGTGAGCACAAGACCGGGTGAACATGCCAATTTACTTTGTTTGCTCTATTTTTAAAAGAGATGTGTGACTTTTTCCACAATGCTATAACACACATTCATTTTCTGGCCGTTAGTGTTCATGTTTGTGGTGATCCTCACTTTATTGTGACAGTGGTGCTCAATACCATTTAGTTTATTAATCAGATTATCTAATTGACTGTTTTAAGGAGACCAAAGTAAAAGACGCAAAATAGTAAGCATCATTACATTACTGAGAGCTATAGAGTTGTTCTCTACAGGTCTCCTCTCTGGCTTTTATTTCCGACACTTTTGTGATGTCACAATTCCTTAAGGGGTGGTGCAGGGATAACTGATCGGCAATGGAAATGGTGCCAAATGTCCTTTTAACAAGCTCACTCAGGATTATAAATCCTGGAAAATACCTGATAATTTTATGTGAAAGAGTCTCAGTCTCTAAAATATGCATAATCTGAAAAATCTCAACTACAAAAATGCATAAAAACTCATCTTACTTTGACTCCCTTCATGTTTTGTCAATACAAGCTTCAAAGCCAGGAAATCTCACTGTCCATGTGAGAATGGTTTGAGGAAGGCCCCGAGGTCAGGAAAACAGCAACAGCCACGACTGTGGGAATGTGAAGCTTTCTGCAAACAAAGACTAGGATACCCATCATCTCTCAGTCTCCAAGGCCTTGCAGCAATTATCACAGCCAGAAAATGGTATTTCATCACACAGATCCATGTGAACTGAAACTATGCCATTCTTGTCCTGGTGATGTTGAGATAAATTTGCACTCATGTTTTCCAGTTCTGGTCAAACTTTTAATACCTCAACCAACTACAAAGCCAGACACACACACTTAAAACCAAATCTAGTTGTACCTTTACACAAATGCCAAATGTTTTCACTTAAGAATCCTACAAATGCATTGGTTTATTATTGTAGGTTCACATCCCTTCAATGTGCCTTAAAAGGAGAGTGAGAAATAATTTATTCCTTGGAATATGTCTATATTCTTTTCTATGGCCAAAAGTAAGAGTTGCCTTTATATTTGTAGTTTATTTATGTAGTCAGCACTGACCTGTTTGCAACATTCAGTACAAAAAGGTTGTAAAAGAAAACGGTAAGCTGTACAGACCTTTTGATAACAAATGACAACAGTGTGTCATTCCACCTGTAAGTATATAGTGTCCACCTGTTGACAGTGTGTGCACAGGTGGATTTTGTGGTTAGGCTGTCTGCATTACATTGATCTTAAGCATTAAGGAAAACCTCTGTAGTTGCACTTGTATAATCCATGTGGTTAAAAACCTTTGAACATTTTTGATGCCTTGAAGATGCTGTGTACAAACGCTTATCTGATATTATCCTTAAAGACTTTTAAATACAAATTAAAATAAAGACAACCAACAGAAATGCACACACTGAAACTTCTTTACCTTTCCTGCATTTTACAACTTTAATCTTGAGCATACAAGACAATTACAGCTCTCTCCAAACATCCACCTTATTAAAGGGCTCCATCAGCCAAACTTCTCATCAAGTGAGGACCTTTATGATTTACTTTGGTATACAGGGGTCGCATGAGGTGGTACCTACATGTTCCTTTTATCGTGGGTTCACAACGCACTGACTGGCTAAAAGAAAATGTAGTCCGTGATGTAGGACATTGGCTTACATGTCTGATTTCCGGACCAAGAGACCGACGCTTTGTGTCTTTGCAACCTCATTAAGAAAAGACTTGAAAAGTGTTTTCCTTAAGAAGAAACCACGAGTCTAAAAACCAGAGGTGTAGGTTTAACCTGTAACAGCAAAGACTTGCCATCACATCCCTCTGCCTCTGATCCGGGTTTAGCATGTTTTGATCACTTCTTGCGTGAACAACGTCAACCCTAACCATGTATTTCAAAGTTTGTGATATTTAGATTTCACAAGACAAAGACACATCTAAAACAAGATATCAGAATCCGAATTTCAGAAGTTATCCTTTTTTAAAAAAAAAGTTTCAATGCAGCTCAGTACATTACCTTGGGTTATCTAATAGATAAGGAGAATGCATAAAATCCCTAACCAAGTTTACCATCAGGCTTTGTCACATGTGTCAGTGTATATTTAACTATCAAGTATCATTATATTTACTTCAAATTGCTAAATTAATTCATCCTGATCTCCATGCAGAACACACGTTGTCCAATAACAGATAAATTGTATTTTGGTCATGTTTTTGAGTAAACTTAATTTGTTTTATCTGACTAGAGCCAGATAACCGTGACCCCAATTCACATGGAGTGAGCGTCCAAACGAGATTTTGTACGATGAACGGCAGTTTAAATCGATCACCCACTAACTAAAATCACACCGTCATTCGTTTCTAAAAATTCCGGGGAGTTTAAGAACTAATAGTCCAGCTCCATTTGTTATAGCCAACATGTTGCATGGCTCTGCTCGCATGTTTGGATCACTTTGTGCAGTTTGTTTAAAGGGCTCCGTGAGATCGATTTGACTGATCCAGTGCATGTAAACTCACTCTTCGAGCTTTAAATAATGCAGCCGAGATAAACACATGATGCGCACATCCAGGCACAGTTAGAGGAGTTTACTTTAACTACTTTAAACAATCTACACATCTGCGTTAGCCATGCTAACTCGGCTAAGCACTGAGCTGCGCGTTAGCTGGCTAATGCTAGGCCTTTTCCACCACCAGTGCATCACTGCACTCTAACATTTACAAAACACGCATTCTGTTCGTTTACACTGTTTTTACCTGGTAAATGTGAAGCTGGACACGGGGGTAGAGGCCTCTCCGGGCGGCTCCTCGTAGTCGAGTATCCAAGCCAAGGTGTGTTATTGAGCCAGATGAGGCTAACACTGTATGCTCCAGTGAGATATAACGCGCTCCTGTCTCGCCTCTTGGTTTCCCACCTGCAGCAGTGGATGTTAGCACCGGTTCGCACTCAGCTACCAGAGGCTACCACGTTAGCATCAGCAGCTAACTAGCCTCTGCAAGTCCAGTCCGGGTAATGCTAATAGCCAGTAGCTCAAAAAATAAAGTGAGCTAACATGTGGTGCTCTGTCAAATTGAAGCCCGCGTCCATCAAACCTTGGAGTGTGTTCCTCGGCTGTGCGCCGTATGATGTCCTCCGACCATTAAAACAGAGAAAACACATCCACAGAGAGCAGTTTTTTGCCGTTCACAGCCTCCACGACACCCGCCAGGTTCGCTCGTCTCCTGCTCCGGACTCTTTCCACCGACTAGTGTCGCAGCTTGATGACGACAAGTTTTTGTTTGCTAGCGGGCGCTCAAATGTGATGTAACAACATCTTTTAAATGGACAATACAACATGAACTACCAATTTTCACATTCATAAATGTAAGGTGTTAAAAGTCCTTCATTAAAACAGTATCTTCCGCTTGCAATAGAAAATCTGTGAAAATGCTGTGAAAGATGTGTGCTCCAAATGTAATGTATAATTTCATATATGGTATTTATTTGATTATTGTAATTGTTAATTGTTTTGTAATTATAATTATAATTGTTTTATAATAAAATAGTTTTTACATTGTCATTTCATATGTGTGTTTTGTCTATAACCCATGGCATTGTATATGTGTTTGTTTAATGTGTTATTTGTGTTAATGTACAAAATAAGTTCAAAACAAATTTGCATCAATTTATTCTGGACAATATCATCTGTGACTGTGAAAATGTGGTTTTTGGTTTCCTAAAGACCAAAACAAAACACAAAAAGCAGTATTTTGTAATCAACCTTATTATAGATTTATGATAATTAATTAATAATCACAAGATAAACAGACAGATAGATAGATAGATAGATAGATAGATAGATAGATAGATAGATAGATAGATAGATAGATAGATCTGTTAATTATTCTCTACTTTCTCTTAAATGTGAGTTCTTACACACGTAAAATATCTGTATTACTCTTCCACTTCTAATAAGCTTACTGTTACATTTATAAAAACATGTTCTAGGTAATCCATAAGATGTGAAAGTGAGCCACAAACTAATAAAATCAATTTCATTTTAGTATTTTAAGTGTTTTACATGAGGTTTTTCACAATTCATGTTGATCAAAAGCTAAAACTATATCCTCCTGTTATATTGAACCTTGTTTATTCACTGGCAAAAAGGGAGGAGAAATAAAAAAGAAGGCTCCAGTGGATTAGTGTGCTGAAATTGCCGAAGTTTGCCCTGCAGTGCCAGCTTTGGTTAGCTTTGGCTGAGGGTGATTTTCATGCCCGGTATCTGGAACCCCCAGGGAAAGTCTGAAAGCCTGAGATATCACTAAGCACCAGTCATGTGATCCTGAGAAGTGTGGAAATGAGGCTGGCATCCAGTCAATGAAAGCTGAAAAGCAGACCCTGGAAACAAAGCACGACTGTAAATATCCAGGCTTTGTTATTAAACACACTCAGAAATGGGATTAAAAGCAGCTGTGGCTGTGTGTGCTTTTATGTAAATTACTTCTGAAAGTGACTCCTCACAATAATCTCAGGTCCTGTCTTGAAACCACTGCTGTGGTTTCTGTTCCTGGCATTTGAGTCAATTTATTTAAAACAAAACTACTATTAACCTGAATATTCTCTCAGTATTGTGTGTGCTGATGACAATATATTATCACAAATAATTATGGAAAGACATGACAAGAACCTACAAATATTTATGGTTAATTAATTAATTCAAACTGTAATTAAAAGTCTCACTTATTTAAAATGTGATGGTCCCACGCCTTACAGATTACACTTTCAGTGAGGACATGAGTTTGCTCATCTAAGGAAACCTTTCTGTTTAATATTTTAAGAGATCAGAATTAGAGAGAATAATCTTTCATCATTTATGTGGAAATTAAAATGTTAAATGGGACAATGTATTTTCTTTTTGCTCTCATTTATAAGCACAAAGTCTAGAATACAATAGTACAGTGGAGTAAATGGATCATTCGTCAACTTCGATTGAATATGAGATTTTTAAATCATCATAAAAATCTCATATTCTTTTAAGATTACACCTGAACTTGAAATGATGAGTTGAGCGAATAAACGTTCTTTTATCGGTCGGTGGAAACAGTCGTGCACATTGTCTTTGTCTTTGAGCATCAGCTCCAGCAGTGTCAAACAAAGAAATACATGTTAAATCTGCAGAGTGAGATTTTTGTTGTTATTCTGCCTCGGTTTGATCTGTGTGAACAGAAACCATGTCACAGTGTTGTCTCCTGCATATTTCATGTGAAATCAGCAGCAGTGCAGGAGCAGGTGAGGGTCAAAAGAAAGAAGAGAACAACCTGAACAATTTATTCTGAAACTTTTTGTGTGTGGTTCTTTTGGGTGCTTTTCCACAATACAGTTCTAGCACTCCTCGGCTCGGCCTGACTCTACACAGTTTGGTATCAGTCACGTCGTATTCCATTACTATAAAGTACCTCCTCAACATGGCGCGGGGTCGTCATAGCACGGCTGCACAAAATTGCCGAGACGTCATTTTGTACGCGACACAAACACACAAAACAGTGTTTTCAGTGAAACTGAATCATTAGAATCAGTTCATTAAAAAGATGACTTCAGTACTTATTTATTAGTTCTGTTGTGATTCAGCTCACGATCGCTAGCTTTCAGCAGTGCTGTCACTAAAATGCACCAGACTCCTCTGTTAAATATTGAGATTTTAGAAATGTCATGCTAAATGTTGGAGATTAACGCACATCTTCAGGATTTTCAGTCTTTTTAACTGATCTACTGTTCGGTATTGTTCAGTTTGATTCTTGTGCCGGACGTCGCGCTCATGACTCTTCCAGTGACGACACTCTCTGAACAATCGGTGGCACATTTTAGTATCAGCTCAGCTCACGTAGAACCTCGCCAGAGCAGGTACTAAAAAAGTACCAGGTACTATCGCTAATGGAAGATAAAGCAAGATAAACCAAGTAGAATTGAGCTGAGCCGAGTCATGCCATAACTATATAGTGGAAAAGCACCATTTGTGTGTCATTTGTGAGTCAAACTCTAACCTGTTTACAATGCTGCTGTCTTGATATGTGTTCAGTGTGGAAATGTCACAAGACCTGAACACCACTAATTTCCAACTAAAACTGGACCTTTCAAAATAAAATGTAAACATTAAATTTTATTATACTGAATTTCTCAAAGTCAGACTAACCTCTGGGCTGCTATTGCATGTAAACCGTAAGGTAAGAGAAAATAAGAGAAGACGAATAGGACTACCATAACAAAAGCATGGCTAAAGGTCGGCACGTTTTTTTTGGATTGACTCATTTTATGCTCTATCAGCTTAAAGAAATTGATGTTTTTAAGTTAATGGACGGCGGGAAGACTATGAAAGGCAAATAGCCACATGCTAAAACCTGAAACTGTGTTACACTGACAAGATGAAAGCGTGAATTTTGCTCCCAGCACAGCAGATGCAGACACACTTCATCCAATTAATCGAGATGAGACAAAGGCAGTAGTATTATTTCACCTAAATAAGTAATATTTCAAGCCTGTGGTTCTCACCACACAAGCTTCCTCTGGTGGTACTTGGAGGAAAATGAGAAATACTGTTCTACTGTATTTGATCAGAGTGGAGCTGAGGAATTTTGACTGGAGTGAGTAGAAAATTAAACAAAATAAGTAATTAATAATGATAATAATAATTAGAGCCACCTTATCTCTCACTCCATCTTACTCTAAATTTCACCGTGAAGTATATGTGAGGAAGAGGAGGATGATGAGAGAGCAAATGATCTTATTGGGAAGAAAAAGTAAGAAATCTGCCTCCTGTGAAAAAAAGTCCCTCAGTGATAATGGTGTTACTTCCAGAGCTCAATATTTTCACAGGTGGTATTTGGTCAAAAAAAGTTTGAGAACCACTGTTTCAAGACACCAGAGGTTACTTTTTATAAAAAATAATTAGCAGTGTGCCCATAAAAATAATAAAATGTAACGTGCACTGGAGGTCCTGAGAACATGGCCTCTGTGTTCTCTGTAGCTCCAGATCCCATCAGATATGACTTGACTGGTGCAAGAGACACTCTTTCATAAGAGGCCGGAGGAAAGTTTCACACGGTTTAAATTGCTCATCACAGCTCAGATGTAACACACGCAGATTCCCACGTGAATTACAATATGTGTTTCCCATTTAAAGATTGCCCAAGAACGAGTGAATGCGAGGATTGCGACAGACGCGCGATGCTCTGCAGGCAAACAAACAGAGCTGCTGCTGTTGTTGCTGCTGCTGCTGATGTTGCTGCTGCTGCTGATAGTGTGTGACAGACAGCAACAGTGTCTGCTGGGGAAACTGCCATTCAGTCAACAAAAGCTTGATCAATTCAGAGTCATTTGTCAGTGCAAATATAAATGTATGCTCTATAATCTGAATTATAAACATCAACACGTTATAGACAGTACGTACACGTGTCTTTGGTGAGAATCACCTGTGTTTTATTCCCATGTAAACCAGTTTGGCTGGTGTCTGACGTAGTGCTGTTGGGCGACGCTGCAGCATTCACACACAATCAGCAAAATCCTTTGCTGATTATTATGAGACAAAGTATTAGTCGAGCCACAGGTAGAAAGGTGTTTCTGCATTCCCTGCATCACGAGCATACGGTGCATTAAAGCAGGGAAAATAACAATAGTCATTTGAAAAGCAGGAATGTTTAAAGTTTGTCCTTTCCTCCTTGGCGACATGAACAGTTCACTTGTTTTGTCTGAGCCACAGTCGATAATCCACAAATCATGTGTTTTATAACTGTCTGATGTGATGTTTTACAAATCATTTAGGCTTTTTTAAAAGATCATTTAAATAAAACTAATTAGCAAAAATTAGACAAAAGAACTGTTCTGAGCTGTGCTGAGCCGTTGTCAGACTGATTGGTCAGAGTGCCGCTCGAGCCGCTCAAACTCAGTGGAAAACTCTTTTTTACCCTTTAAATTCTCCTCCCAAAACGATGTCCATTATAGTTAAATGTTTATTTTGCAAAGCTTGTAAATAATAACACTTTTTGGATTTTAAAATTTTTTTTAAAGGGACACAGGAATCAAACCGAACAATACCAAACTGTAGATGAGTTAAAAATACTGCTTTCTCCATTGACATGAGCAGTAAGTCAGTAGTTAACATTTAGTTAACATGTAGTGTGAGCAGCCTGACACAGTGTGACGATGACGACACAGTGTGTGTGTGTGAAATCTGCTGCTTTGTGTTCTGTAGATTCTAAAAGGATTGCGTTGAGCCTGTAAAGGTTTGGCTATATCACAACAAAACAGAAACTGTGGCTTCATTTGTTCCATTCTGAGGGAACGCATCTGTCAAATAAATAACATTCAACTCACAATACGGAAATGATTTAACACAATATTAAAGACGACAGGTTATTTCTGACCTCATGATGACAGTGTGTGGGGAATGAGTTCATCCAGGGGTTGTGCCATGATTTCTGGTAACCCATCTGAGAACTGTTGGCACATTTTACTCCAGAGACATTAAAATTCATTGTTTGGAAAAGATAAAATGTCTGTGCCAAGTCTTGTGTAAATGTCAACATATTTCATGGAATATAAAGTAAAAACTAAAGGTGAAGCTTGATGAAAAGTCAGAAAATCACCAAAACTTAAGAAATGAACTAGATTTTATGATTTAAATGTATTAAATTCAAAACTGTCAGATTCCTGTTGGTGTGAGAAGGCCTTTTAGAGCATGCACTGTCAAGGGCTCATGGATGTTTGTATTATTTGTTGATCATTTCATTTATTTCAACCAGGAGAAAAGTGTTGGACCATTGTGACACCACCACCCCTAAACATTTAAGTACAAATTTTCGTTCATTTGACAAGGAAATTTTATTTAAAGCTTCGACAGCAAAATAAAAATACTACAGCCTTAAATATTTAAACAAGGATTTCCATGAAAATAACATCTCTTGGTTTTCGCTATTGCAATATTTACAAACACAAGATTCTGCAAAATACTAAGTGACAGACAGCTGCTCTCACGTTTAAAACAGTGTAATGACATGTAACTAAGATCCAACACTTCTAGGCCAAAAAGCTTATATTATAACATCTAAACAGCATAATGTATTCAGTCAGAGAGACATTACCCACGGTGAGATTGAAATCTTATCAGTAGCAGCTTTTTTAAAAAAGCTATTTCAACAGCGCACAGGAAAAGAGGGTTTCTGATTTCACACTCTGAGATTTTAATCACCTTCGGAATAAAAACTCTTTCTCCATTAGCCGCAGCCAGCGCTGCACAGGCATGAAGAAGGAGTGGCCCTCTGTGTCATGCATGCCTACAATCATCCACAGGATATTTCCCCTCTGAAACCTGCAGCTGGAGGGAGAGTCATGCTGTGAAACATAATAAAGAGACTCTGAGCTGGAGATAAGGCGGAGGCGGCGGTGGCAGCGACGAGCAGTCGCGTCTGTGTGGGGCGAGGAAGAGAACTGACCTTGTGAACATGATCATATTTACTCTGCCATAGTACCACTTGGTGATAGCTATTACAGCACAGTGTTTGTTTCCATTCCATGTTTTTATCCAGTCCATACTGAATAGTTTTATCTTCAGGTCATCACTCTGGACAGATCGCAGCACAAACACACAGAGACAAACAACCATTCAGTCTCACATTCACATCCAGTCAATTTACAGTGTCCAATTAACCTCTGCATGTTCTCGGACTGTGGGAGGAAACTGCAAAACCCAGAGAGAACCCACACCCACAAACACACACACACACACGGGGAGAACATGCAAACTCCACACAGAAAAGCCCCTTGTTCAAGTGGGATTCAAACCAGTGACCTTCTTGCTGTGAGGCAACAATGCTAGCCACTGTGTAGCCCCCGGCTGATTCTATGTAAGAGAAAATACTGCTAAATTTCCTTTTAACTGTTTAACAGGCATTTGGGTGAACAATAAAAACAGACATATCATGAAAGAAACTTAAAAAAACGTATCATTGACAAAAGAAGGTGCCAATATTTAACACAACTGTACTGTAAAAAAGTGTGTTCATGTCCCTAAAGTCGTCTGATGTTGTTTCCTGGCAGAGAAATTCCCTCCTGTGGTCACAAATGTAGCTGCATGATTGTAGAGAGTTGTCGACAGTTCACTGTGTGTCCTCGCACACCGGGAGAGTGTCCTCAGTCAAACTGGAGACAAAGGAATCATGGGACAGAGAGAGGGGACCACGTCAGAGAGAGATGCACAGAGAGATATCGTTTATAGTCTATAGTTTTGTTTCAATCAACTTTTTTGGGCTCGAGTTCTGAACGACTCGATACTAAAATGTGACGTCGATAGACCGCCGGCCTCTGATTGGTCAGAGAGTGTCGTCACTGGAAGAGTCATGAGCGTGACGTCCGACACAGGAATCAAACCGAACAAAGACTTGAAAATCCTGAAAACATTTAGTAAGGAAATGTCTAAAATCTCAATATCTAACAGAGGAGTCTGCTGCATTTAGTGACAGCACTGTTGAAAGCCGGCGATTGTGAGCAGAATCACAACTCACTGAGTGCAGCTTTAACTGACAAAAATAAAGAAAGCGATAAATTCCATTACAGACTGCAGACTGCAAAGCATGAGCAACCTTTTGGTATAAAGAGACACAAATCCTAATTGTTCTGCGTTTGCCGAGTAACTAAACAGTCTGTTAACATGTTCAACAGTGATTTTATGAGGTGATAACACATTTATGTTCTTCGGTAGCATTGCAGCATTTCATACATTTTCCTACATTTAGTTTCTTGTATGTCATGTAAGTTGAAACCTACGTTGAGCGTTGCTTTGTATTAGCTGTCTTCTTTAAATTTGCCCTGAGTTACTGTGGAATTTTACAGCTCTGACAAACAGGGCCCAGTCGCTGCAGTAGCATCACATGCTGCAACCACAACAGCAGCGATAAGGTCCCGCTCACTTCTGTTTTGAGCTCTCTTGTGTAACCTAGTGTGTACAGACGGCGTCGTTGCCGAATGACCGCCACATGGAACCCTTGCACAGCCTTGGAAGTAAAAACCCTGAGAAGAAGCCGTGTGTAAATGACGTTTGTCAACAACTCGTGGACCTTGACCTCGCACTTCTAGTACACAGGCTACCCCAGAGTTAAGTTGCAACACACTCCCATGCGTGCCTGTTGTGATCACTAGCAGATGTCAATGTGCATGCGCGCTCAAACAATACCATGTGTCACGACGAGAGGGTCACAGTTCGTCAGTCGCAGCTACACTGAACGCGGCTGCCAAAGCATCACAACAAACAGAAAGACGGAAACCACATGAAAGAACTTGGTGTTGCCCAAGTCGACTGTTGATCTGTGTTGTGTTAGCAGCAGCAGCAGCAGCAGCATTGTGTAACAACAGGTTTGTCACAATCTTTTTATAGTGTTCATAATAAGATTGAAAGCACAGGTGCAGTGATGCTGAGCAATACAAACAACAATCTTCAGAGGATATACAGTGTTTAACACATGTATTAGACCACCACCCAATGTAAGGTTTATGTCACAGCTGCCCTAAATTATCAAAATCATTTTTTATGTTTCTGTCATTTTAATACACCAGTATAAAGAAGCTCTTTAACCAAATTATTTTTAATGCAAAATATCATTATTATTGTTATTCATGAATTTCGAATGTGCTGTTCAGAAAAAAATATCAAATTATAGTTATTTACTTGCATTCATTAACAGAAAAGTTAGTTTTAATGGTTGAATGTTATGCTTGACTCATTTCTGATTTCTCTGAGAAGAAGCCCAGTGAGTCAGATCAAATCAGGGTATAAAAAGGTGAATTCTTGCCAAATAAATAATGATAACATTTTTAGTTATAAACAAACAATGTTTTTCTCATTTTTATGACAGGCGGTCTAATAAATGTGTTACATACTGTGCCTTTACTGTGAATAAAACACAAAAACAGATTACAAATATAAACCATGCTCACCATCATTAGATTTAGCCATGATTAGACCCTTCTGCAGTTTCACCTAGAACAAGCAAACCTGTGAATGTTTACTGAGTCATGGGATTGTTCTTGTCAGGGAAATTATGCAAACCAATTTAAAAATAAACATGAAATTAGAGACATAAATATAATCTCACACAAAACAGTGTGATTGATTAGTAGATCTGCAACAAACAATCAGAATCAGAGTCAGAATATATAATTAATCCCTGCAGGGAAATTGAGTCTTGTTCTCAGCAGGTTTAATTCCTTGATTTTGGTCAATAAAATGTCAGAAAACGGTAAATAAGGTCGACCAGTAACATCATAATGTAGCCGCCGTTGTCCAATGTCCTGTTTTGTCCATAAAATGAGTCTATGCTCCTTTATACAAAATAAACCAGAAAACATTCACACTTGTGAATATAATAAATCAAAAAACATGTTCTTAGTTAATCAGTTATCAATGTACCGATTCAAAGATTCAAACGCCATGTTGTTACTGCTGTGTGTGCTCCACTTATACAGCAACAGCGACCTCTGCTGGACACCACCAGCTCACGTCGTCTAATGCACTTCTATAAATTCCACCTTTGTTATAATTCATGTTCAGTTATTGTTGAAACCGTTTAAGGGAATAGATTTGGTTCAGCTTTGTGAAGCTGAGCTGAAGTGAATTAAGTTACAGGTAATTATTTTATATATTCTGATGTCTCGTCTATAAATGACATCTCAGAGTCAAATAAAACATTAATATTATGACTTTTTTGAAGGTACAATTTTAGGAGTTTGTACCACGTGAGTGTACTTTAAAGAACATCTTATTGTCTTGTGTTCTCATATAAAAAACAAACATTGACAGTAGCTCAGTGGCAGAGCGAGGTGTCTTTCAACTGGAAGGTTTTGATTCCCGGCTCACAAGTCTACATGCTGACATGTCCTTGGGTAAGACACAAGATGAGTGACAGGAAATGCGATTTGTGAGTGAATATGAATGGATGAATGGCAAAAACTGTAGTATAAAGCAGCTTTGAGTCATCAAGACCAGAAAAACACTATATAAATACAAGGGAACCAACCATCTTTTTTCATCCATTGGTCCAACTCCTCCATTTCCAGCTCCAGCACAGAGGGCACGTCTTCTTCAAACATGGGCCTGAAATGGTAAAGAAATCAAGTGAGACTCTAAAACCTAGTGAAATAACTTGTCACAACAGCAACTGTGAATACGTTGACACAGATATATTATTATGATTCACTGCAGTGTTTGACCTGTAACCAATGACACAAACAAACAAACAAACAAACAAACATGTTTTAGTCCTCTCCATACATGCTGCAATTCAATAAACTACAAGGTACTTGTGGGGTGTGGAGTTTTGTTTGTTATTTTCACAGCAGACATTGCAGTCAAAGTAGGGAAAGCACAGGTGTGATTAATCAAAAATAACCATGGCTGGATTCCATTTAGCTTGCTCAGTTTCAGGGTGCACACGCTGACTCACACCTTCCCCTGACTTACATGGACTAAACGGAGACAGCGTGGATGTGGTCAGGAACACCTGGCAAAAAGGCTAAGTGGGAATCATGTTCCACACAAAATGTACTGTTTCACTGGTTCTTTTGAAGGCCAAAAATACACTTTCCAGATGAATGAATCTGTACCGTGGTGACTCAGATTTTACTGGTCATACTTGGTTTCTGCCAGGCATTAGAAAGAGGATGTACTGGGTTAGTATCATCGGCTAATTTGCATGAAGTTCACACCCAGGTGAATGACTCCTTTGTTCAAATGACTTGCTGTAAGCTTAGCTACGATTTCCAAAGAATTTGCAATAACTTTTCAAAGTGATCAGTACTTACATTGGTACCTTCTCTGTGTCTGGTCCATCCAAATACGGGTCATCTTTTCTGAGCTCTGTGAGTAGAGAACAAACTTCAGTCACTGTTATTGGCACGTAAAAACGGCATCACAGTCCCAAGTAAAAATATGCAAAAGAGCACACGGCGAAAGGCAGGTTACACTGACACACACTGACAACAGACAGAGGTCTAACATCCACTCTCACACTGACACCTACAGTCAACGTTAACTGCACAGAGAGTTTGAAACAGGGATTCATTTCAGTGTTGATCCATATATCCATAATAACCTTTCAGAGTAGTGTAAATCAAGTGATTTGAGGAAGTACGATACTTCTGCTCCTCTGCTTTTCTTCAGTTAATGCCTCACAGCTAAATCTGGAACAAACCCTGCATATACAGTACAGTGCTGCTTTACAAATGTATTAGCCACAGCTGCCCTAAATTAACAGCATTGGTAATTATCAAAAAAAAAAACACCAGTATGTAGAAGCTCTTCAACTGATATGATATTTTAATGCTAAAATATAATTATTGTTGTTATCCATGAATGTTCAAATTCACTGTTTTACAAAAAAACTGAAAAAAGTAGTAAAGCAAATTATTATGTATATTATTAAGATGTCAAATTATAGTTATTTACATGCATTCATGAACAGAACATTTGTTTTAGTGGCTCAAATGTGGGTCCAAAACAATGAATTCAGTTTCTTGCCAAATAAATAAAAATACAATTTTTTAAAAAGTTTTCTAAAATATTTATGTTTTCCAATTTTTATGACAGATGGTCTAATAAATATGTGAATGTACACTAGTGACAAATACCATGTGTTTCTGTGTAAAGTATGAAAGTCTGTCCCTCGGGCTGCAACTACCAATTATAATCATAATCCATTCATCTGTTGATTATCATCTCGATTAATCGAGTAATCGTTTGGTCCAGAAGGTGTTGATGAATGTTTCCAAAACCTGAAAATGATGATGTTCTCAAATATCTTGTTTTGTCCACAAACCAAAATGATTAATTTTTTTAAAAAGCTGAAAAGTTTGAAAACTTGTTTCAGCCCTACAGTCCACGCTCATCTAATGAGAGAAGCTTCAGAGATTTAACCGTCTATTTCAATAACTTTCAAAGTGCTCTCCTCTGAGTTGGACAAACCTTGACTTCTTCTTTTGTTGTTCCACTTGCGGTTGATGAAAATACCACACACTATCATTCCAATGACAACAACAACCAGCACGACCAGAGCCGGGATGACGACGAAGGTCAAATTCTGGTCGTCCTCATCTGATGTGCTGTTGTATCCTGACGGGTTGGGCTCCTCTGTGCCGAGAAATGAAGATTCTGCAGAGACAACGTTTGAATTATGATAAAAAATAATAGTCTTCACGAAAGAAGACTAGAAACGAAAGCAGCTGAATTTATGCAGATTTAAAAGGCTAAACTTCCTCTTTTACACAGTGTCGAACATTTATTACAAAGATTATGGAACACATGATATTACAGAACAGTAAAAAGAACAGAGGTAATTATGGTAATATGGAGGTAATTCTATTACTTGTCCATTTTGATTCTCCCATACTTTCATGAGAAGGTATTGTGATGATGGTGATGACAGTAATTCTCATTCTTTAAGCCATTAACTATACATCCAGCCATTATATACCGCTTTATCCTTCACTAGAGGGTCGCTCTATCGCCCTATGTCTCAGCTGACATAGGGCGATAGACATTCACGCTCACATTCACATTCACACCTATGGTTAATTTAGAGTGACCAATTTACCCAATCCCCCTCATTGCATGTTTTTGGACTGTGGGAAGAAGCCTGAGAACCCGGAGAAAACCCCAAATGATCCCCATACTATTACCATGTTGTTGCTGTATCGTAATGTAAAGTGTT
Organism: Solea senegalensis; assembly: GCF_019176455.1. Lineage (NCBI taxonomy): Eukaryota > Metazoa > Chordata > Actinopteri > Pleuronectiformes > Soleidae > Solea > Solea senegalensis. The sequence continues at coordinate 22,415,968 of NC_058026.1, forward strand.
TCCTGTTATATCAGGGCTATTCAGTTACAAACTCAGCTGGGCCTCATTTTCAAACCAAATGAGTGCAAATGCTTGAAAGACACACAACAAATTGCATAAAAATAATAATAATAATAATAATAATAATAACAATAAAATTATGTTTATTAACTGTACGTGAACAGAGTCTAAATCATATACTTTATTAATCCCCTTAGGGAAATTACTTCTCTGCATTTGACCCATCCTAGAATTAGGAGCAGTGGGCTGCTATACTGAGTTGCTCAGGGGTACCCCAGCCCTTTTTGACCAGGTGGGGACTTGAACTGGCGACCCTCCGGTTACAAGCCAAGTTGTTTTTCACTTCGACATAAAAATATTTAGCTCATTCTGTCCTTTTTTTACACCTCAAAGTGCATAAAAACAAACAAACAAACAAACAAAAATACTGAAGGAATATGTGTAGGAATCTTTGAGGGTCAGTGAAAAGAGTACTGCAAAAAAAAACAAAAAAAATGTAGGAAATCTCATAGTGTGAGTGACGTACCAGTGAATCCTGAGCCGACATATTCTTCTATGATCTCTACAGGGAACAACAACAGAGGAAACACTGAACCACTAACTTTGAGTACTGTTTCATTTTTTTAAGGACTGTATATTTAGCATATTAAATGGACTGTATTATTCCTGAGGGTGGATGATTGTACAGGAGCAGCCGAACTTACCTGGGTCTTCTGGAGGCTCTGGTGGTAACGTGGCATCAGACACAGTTGGCAGTGATTCTAATAGAGAGAGAACAACACATGATTGTGATGACAATATTTCATACCATACATAGAATATATTTAACACCCGGTTTCTCAATCCTGGTCCTGCATGTTTGACATGTTTCCCTGCTCCAGCACACCTGATTCAAATGAACAGCTCGTTATCAGGCTTCTGCAGTGTTTGCTAACGAGCTGACCGTTTGAATCAGGTGTGCTGTTGCAGGGAAACATCTAAAACATGGCAGGGCAGTGTTCCCTGAGGACCAGGGTTGTAATTTGATATGTAATTATTTGCTAAGAATGAGTTAAACTAAGAAAAATGTTATTTAATCCACACCAGTGTGGACAAAAGCATGACAACAGCCACTCCTCTGACAAAATAAACCTAGGATTTACATTTTTTGAATAAAAGCAAATCAAGCTTCAGAGTCAGTAACAACACTAAAGCCTGTATTTACATATTGCTGAGAACACCTGTGTGACACTAGTAGAATTATAAAGCAGAGGATTTATTTGTAATGGAGTATATTTTCTTGTATTTGTTGCTTTTGGTTAACCTTTTTGATTGACAGCTCACCTGCGGGATCTGCGTCAGCGTCAGCTGGGTCTGAGTCGTCAGTGCTTTCAGCCTCTGGATCTGCATAATCGCCCTCTGATTGGCCTGAAACTGCAATAAAAAAACCCTCTCAGTACTTCAGCTCATACCACTGTCACTTCATTGTAAAAGTGAAACTTGAAGGGAAACACGTGGCATTTATGTTACAAAGGAAACACAAGAGGAAGAGGAGGAGGAAGAAGAAGACAGTTATGTTGTAACGGGGGTGTTGTCTGCGGAGGAGAGTAGAACTCTCAGATCACACAGGAACTGAAGACATCCAATTTCAAACCCTGGCCAGAAAAAAATCGAAACTGTTAACATATCCCTATTGCATTGGACAAAACAGAGGAGGTGGCGATATTCAACATGTTGGGCAACTTGTTCTGTTTCTCTTGCCTAAGAGGAGATACTAGATTGTATAAGAGGAAAAGAAAAAATTGCTGTAGAATACTGATACACTATAATGTACGAGAGTTTAAGGCAAGGATTTAATTTGTTATTCAGTTAGCCAGAGGTGGTATTAAGCAGTTTTTAGCATCTGTGATGTTGTATTACAGCCGTGTTCTGGATTTAATCATCCAATTCTTTATAAAACTCCTTCCTTGTTCTTGGTCACTTCTTTTTTCTAAACACAGCATTGTTGAGACAAGTGGATTCAAGTGAGATAAAACCAAAGAAGAACACCAAGATTTGTAATTTGGTTCACCACCCCTTCTTCTTTAATGTACCTGTCTGACACTTCTCAGTACATTATAAAACCTATAAAAGTTTTCTACAGCATCAAAGATTTATACAGGAGCTTCAACAAAGTGAGAAAAGCGGACTGAAGCACAAATGAGAGATCAGCGAGGAGATGGGTCAGTTTAAAAAAAATACAGCGTTCCCAGTCTCACCTGTCCCAGTTAGAGTTATCAACAGCAGCAGCAGCAGCAGGAGAGGGGTCTTCACCCAAGGGCCTCTCATGTTACCGGGCCGAGAGGCAGACATAGTGCCATTGTGCGCAAGCTGTCTTCTGTTCTGTCACAGCATCGCACTTCCTGGTCTGGCTTTACATATTAAATAGAAGCAGAGGGAAAAAAAACCCTCACACACCCTCACACTCACAGAGATAACTCACTCAGATGTGATGCAATCGGCTGTGAGCTTGTAGCCACAAGTCTGACGGCTCCTCGACTGCAGCACAATCACATTCCTGCCGGTTAGGTATGTGGCCTTAAAGAGAGAGAGAGAGAGAGGGGCAAGCTGAACAAACTTTAAAGAAGGGCAGAAAAAAACAATTTGAATGAGTTCAGTGTGTAGCAGCTGGTCTGCTATCTGTTGTTAATGTTCAAAAATAAATCCAAGGCTGTAAATATGTTTGTTAATCTGTTTGTTGATGCTCAGCTCAGGCAAACTCGTACTGTAAGTCAGTCTTTGTGGTGAAAGTGGTCATGAAGTTGAGGGTCATGCTGTAACGATTATCTATGGGCAAAGGCTGTTGGCCCACTTCAGACTAGTTTTCTTTCATTGAGCAGCATAGACATGGTGGCAACAGGACGGCTATTATTATGAACTCAGAACAAAACAGTAAACCATTTATACTACACTTCTTCCTTTGAATATCAGTATTGTGATTCTATCAGGCTGTCAGGAAATGTCAGGCTGAAATGCAAAGTAACCCACAACACTGCAGGCTCTTTGAGAGGGTGACACATTTTTCTGTTGAAGTGACTTATGATCAGTATAAGTACAAAGATTTATCAAAAAATAAAAAGTCTACAACAGCAGCACGCTATCATTGACTTGCAATGACAACAACGAAATTATCCCCAAACCCATAAATGTCAAGTATTACACACTCAAAAGTCTACACATATGTATATATATATGTATATATATATATGTAAACCTCTTGTAACAGAATATAAAAAAGAGCCTTGTTGTGGGTGAACCATCAGCATGTCAGTGGTCAAATGGCAAATCTGGAGGTTACAACTAGTTTTCACTTGTATGGATTTTTTTTAATGTATGCATTATTTGAAAGGGGAATTTGTTTATGACAGATAATGATAATGACTGATTGTCTTCAGGTACAGATGGCACTAAAAATAGACTATTTAGTCATGAAATATCTTACTTCGCTCATATCCTTCAAGTATCATTTCTTCTTTCTTGAACTGACCCAGAAAAACAGCAGTAATTTGACACTTTTAAATATAGTGAGCTACTTCAAATCAAATAGAAGAAACCAGCTGTTTATTTTTTTTTACAGTTGATGCCTTTATTGGCGTAGCCAGTTCATTCATGCTGTTTTATTTATCCGAGTCACATGATTTGCATCAGTATGTTCCAGTAGATTGGTGGTTCTCAATTATTTTCTGCCATGCCCCCCGAGAGGACAGAGATTTTTCATGCCCCCAAATTGAAATACTATTGAGAACCTGATAATAATTATTTATTTATTTATCTGTATAAACCACTGTATGAGTTGTCCCGCCCTGCCTCTCTGTTTTGTTTGTGCCAACTGTGACTGGGATAGTACATTCACCAGTGGTTAAAAAGAGCTAACTGCTGCACATTTACTCACATGCATTGCATTTTTCTCGATACATATAAAGTATGTACTTTCATAATGGACATTTTATGTCATCTTTGAAACCCTAAATATACTTTATAATATTTCTTTGCAAATTTACATTTTTGAAAGTGAATTTGTCCTCGCCTTGCTCAGGGGGCACCCCAGCCCATCCTGAGATTAAACCAGCAACCTTCCAGTTATGAGACCAATACCTTTCCTCGTGGCCGTCTTGGTCAGATTCATTAACCTGAACTCACTACTGAAACTTTAGTATTTCTTTGTGTCCTGTCATACTGATCTCACCTGGAATACCATGTTCCCAAAATACCATTAATCTCTCCAAAAAAGAAATAAACTGCATGTTTACTGTTTTCAAGGGAAAATATGTCAGAGCTGCGATCAATAAGTGGACTGAAATAAGCGGATGCCATTCAACAAAAAAGAAATCTGGCAGTAATGCCATTAATGTTAAATTGTTTAAACTTCAAGGCTTAGGTTCATATTTTGGTAGCGATGGTTTACTAACAAAGTAGGATGCATATGTGTTACTCAAAAATTGCGAAAAGTATTTTTATTACCTTATTTCAAAGTTAAAAGTTCAGGAAATTGGGAACGTTTGTATGGTATCCGCAACGCACTCGGACATCATTTGATGTCGGACCACTTCCGGTCTAGTTGTCAACAGCTGAGTTGCTCCACGCGTGTTTCCAAACTGTGAAAATGGTAAAATTCCTGCGTGTCGTGACTGGACATTAGTTTGTATCTTTATATAAAGTTAATATAAACACTTTAAAGCACATGCAGTGACTTTCAAGACTTTATACGTTTAAACGTTGTGACTAAATGTACCTGTTTTTCAGCCGAAGGTTCAGAAAGGAAAAGCGCCAGAGAAGGTGGTACATCCGTTCAGCAGGAAAGCGGCTTACCTCGCCCGAGAAGAAATCCGACTGAAGAAGAAAGACAGGTGCGAGGAGAAGAAAAACAACACGAAATAAATATACATACGACACATCATATTTACACTTGATATTGTTGTGTTTTCTCTGTAGGCAGAGAACTGACAAAGCCGCACGTCTGAGCAGCATAGGTAGGCTGATAATAAAAATGTGATTCTTATACCCTTTTATTTTGAGCGTATATTTACATTACCTGGTCACTTTATTAGATACACGTGATAAGTGACAGGAGGAGTGACGGCTGTTCAATGTGTTGTATGTTCTGAGATAATTGTCATACCTTGGTTGTAAAGAGTAGTTATTTGAGTTTCTATCATTTGGAGCAATGTTATAATAGTTAATAGTGAATTAAATGCATGTACTGTATACGCATTGCAATAGCTGTATGAGAAACCAGTCTTCATTTACTAAGACTGCATATGGTTGTGAGTGAAAATTCCAGCAGCCAAATGGCAGTTTCTGAAATACTCAAACATGCCACGTTTGACACCAACAACCAGGCCTTGTGTGAAGTTTTTAAATAACAAATTATGATGCTTGTTAAATAATTAACAAGCAGATGAATGGATGAACCTAATAAATTGGCCAGTGTGTTTACATTGACTTGTTAAAATTAGATGTATATTGTCTTCTTCAAATGTTATCTATGCTTAAATATGCATGTGAAAACCAAAAATAAATGATTGAAATAGCACTTGTCTTGACTCACAGGTGAGAAGCTGTTGTGGTTCCAGGAACAGCTGGATCCAGCAAAGGCAACGTACACCAAGAAAGACGCCTGTGACATCATCGAAAGGTCATAAGATTTTAGTATTTTATATTATATGTACTCTAGAGCAGTCAGACTTTATTTTTGTGGCTTTAAGTTCATTACTTTGGCAGTGATGAAGATTTTTGTCATTGTCACATGACAGCAGCTCATAATGTTTTTGTACACAATAAGTTACATATGTCGAATAGTTTGAAACCTCAGATAGTATTCTGGGACTAAGTAGTATCATATTCAAACAAATACAACCAACCATCATAATGTTTGTTTTTTGTGCTTTTTAGGTATCTGCAAAGATTTGATTCTGAACTTGAGCAAATCGAGTTGGTGAATGGGATCAAAGGTCGTCAGGGTCGCCTCCATGGCGCCAGAGAAGCTGTCATCAAACAAACAATTGAACGGGAGCGAGCTCTGTATGAGGGCGCTGGGTTTGGTAAGCCCTCGTTGTTTAAACTTACATACACACATTTGCAGTCGTTTGAGAAAATGTAACATCATCTTTGCTTTGTTTAACACAGAAATCCCAGATATCATCAATGCAAAGCATCTGAAAACATTCAGGTGAGTGAAAAGGACAAATGCTCCAACATGTTTTATTGTTTGCATTTCTTGCAACACTAGCAAGTATTTTCAACTATTGTAATTTTCAGTGGACTTTGACCTTTATAGCGCTCTGGTAGCTGCCTTCACACAATTTCCATCAGGCATCAGGTGTTATTTAAGTTATTTAAATAACTTAATAACACCATTTTGGCAGGAGGCTGCACTGTTCAAATCCATACATGTAATTGGCATCCAACACTGCAGGCTCTTTGAGAGGGTGACACATTTTTACTGTTAAAGTGACTTATGATCAGTATAAGTACAAAGATTTATCAAAAAATAAAAAGTCTACAACAGCAGCACGCTATCATTGACTTGCAATGACAAAAAGGACAAATGCTTCAACATGTTTTATTGTTTGTATTTCTTGCAACACTAGCAAGTATTTTCAACTATTGTAATTTTCAGTGGACTTTGACCTTTATAGTGCTCTGGTAGCTGCCTTCACACAATTTCCATCAGGCATCAGGTGTTATTTAAAGGGTCAGATATATTGAGTCCTGTCAAGTTTTGTGTCAAATTTCTCCATCTTAATGGATTTTAAATGTTTACTAAACTCTGCCAACATGGTGGTGTAAATAAACTAGGTAACGTGACATTTGAAGCTCAATAATGTTTCTCAGGAGTGTATTTTATTTACCTTGTTTTATCAAAGGATCAGCATTTGAGAAATTATCAAGACTATCACTTTTCAGCCTCTTGATTCTTTGTTTTGTCAGAGAGTGGACTGGCGATCTGAAGAAACTCCCAAACATCAAACTGCGAATGGTTTCTTGCAAAGGTCTGGACACTAATAATGAGAAAAAAGAGAAACATGAAGTAGAAGAAGACAATATTGAAGATGAAGATGATGATTTGGATGATGATGATGAAGAGGAAGATGAGAAGGTTCTGATGTCAGACTCAAACTAATGTTCTTCTATCATTGCCATATGTTATTATAAAACATCAGATGTCCTTCACGAAAGACTTTTTACAGAGAAACAGCCTGTGTGAGAAGATGCTGCTACTCACGTTCTGTCCAGCAGATGGTATCAACATCTCAGACTTGGAAAACCAACTCATCAGTGTGCTCTTTTTCTTTGTCTTGCTGTTCAGTGACTCAACAGCAGCCTGTAAGAGGTTCTACATTCATTGTTTATTACATAAACATGCATCAAATTAAACCTGAATAATCCGTCTTATACAGTCACACATACAAAGGTGTCGAGTGCTCTAATATTGTCGTGTAGACACAATATGAGAAAACTGTCTTTTCTGTGACATGACAGTGAAAAGAAGAAATAAACCTGTAGAAAAGTGTAAACAGTCACTCATAACAGTGTCAGTACAAATGGAGACAAACACTGAAAATAAAATGTAAAACATTAACACTTGTTTTACAATAATTTAAATATGTTAGTGCTGTAGTTATGTCTAAGAAACTAAGAGTGTAGAGTATATTCTGAGTAGGATCACATACAGCTGTATGAGGAAAGCATCATAAACAACCAGGCTATTTACAATTTGCTGTTTTAAGACATAATCATTTTCCTAATACAGTAAATTACTTTTCAAAACACTTAAGTTTATTCAATATCAAGAGTGAGCTAAATATGCTGAGTCAATAGTTCTGTGTATATTTGTCTCTTTGGTGCCTGAAGATCTGATTGTCCAAAGGGAGAGAGTACCTCAGAACGTTTCAAACAAAAACCTGGTTGGACCGTGTCTAAAAATCATCTTTTCCACCTCTGTTCTTCAGACAACAGTAAACACAAGTGTGGAGGCTCTAACCAGGGCATCTTATGTGTGTGCAGTATTGTGTGCCTGTGTGTGTGTCTACCGTCTACTGTATATCTGCCTGTTCACTCAGTGCAGATGTCAGAGAGGAGGCAGGGATTAAACTTTTTTTGATAAAAGTACTTGTGTCACTATTTGAATTTTTCCAAGGCTTTGAATAACAGTCTAAGTTTGCACTGCTATGTGCATTTCAACAGTTCATGGTGTTTTTGGTGGCAAATTTTAAAGCAGCTGACGTGTTCATACAAATTCCCAATCCCAGGTTTGTTTCGGAGCACACTGAGACCTTTGTTTAACAGCCTCCACTGGCTGTTTAAATATGTAACCATCAGTGCAGTTGTTGATAGTGCATACAGAAATAGAAAAGCATGTGTTTACTTGATAACAAAGTCACTTTTGCTGATGGCTTGATTTTCCTTTTAACTCCTCTCCCACATCAACAGCTATCTTACTGCAGCCCTTCAATTTGTCATGATCACTGAGGAACAGGATCACTTATGATGTCATGTGATGAGATCAGTAATCCCAAGTGCCAAGAACAACTCACCGAAAATACTACAGGAGTCAAAATCACACCTCGGTCACACCAGATTGTGATTGAGCGTGATGTGATTCAGGATTCTGAAGGATTGCTGGATTAAACCGGTGCCACTGCAGCCTCCACTGACATGTCTGAGTCTGTTTGTGCCTGTGGAGCCAAGATGGGCGCTGGGCTGACCACCGGGCTGACTGCTGGGCTGACCACCGGGCTGACCGGGACCTCAGCAGCTTCACGTCTGCCATTGGAGATGGTGAAGGACTGGGTCTGAGAATGGTGTGGGTCCTTTTCGGGGCAGTTCTGAACAGTGATGATGCGGTTGAAGGCCTTGAGACGGCGCCACAGCTGCAGGTACACTTTACACTGAATGTACATGAAGATGAGGCCGCCTGTGGAACCTATGCCCACCACGATCAGCTTGGTCCAGAAGGGCCACTCCAGCACAGCTGAGGATGTGCACACAAACACACAGGGCCAGTGTGAGTTAACCTACAGCACATGTGATGGACCATGATCAGTGGTGTGTGCTGAGCTGTGCTTACCATGCTCCGAATAGTACTTCAGTAGAGTAACTCTCCATATTTCGTCTGCAATCAAGAGCGAGTGTAATTTCACTTAATTTCCCTTAACTCAGCAGAAATGTGCTCTTTGCTTTTCAAACAATATTTTTTATTGATATTTATTGAAGTGAACTTCTTCAGAAAGTTCTGAAAGTTTGTGTGGTTGCATGAGGTACTTGCATGCAGTGAACACTAACTTATGTGTGCCATATTCGCATGTTCATGTCTAAGGACCAACCTCAGACATAAACTTCCTCCTCACTGAAAATATTGCCACCAGTGGCTACACAACAATAAACATATTTTTGCCTCCTAACAAAAAGCAAAGCTAATAAAAATCTATGCTTGTCTAGCTCTACAATATCGTAAAAATATGTTTGCTGAATTATCTCAGTGTTAGTCATAGCTTTTATGACTGGAAATGGAAGTTTCTTAGCTGCTCACTTTCCTAAACCAAAGTCCATAGAGAAATTAAACGTTTTTAGCTTGCGGGTACACAAGAGCTGCTAGTCTACTGCTGCCTCGTTTGGTAAGTTTGTGTCCTTAGCTTAATCTGTACAAAGCATTTTAAACATCAAGGTCACAAGAATAATGCATCAGATCTTAATAATAGATGCAGCAGTGGATCAACAACTCATCATGATGTAAAATGGCAGATTTTCTCTATGGACTTCGGTGTGGTGAGTGAACAGTTCAAACTTAACTTTCCAGTCAAATGGCAAGAAAAATGAACAAACATTTTCTTAAGATTTTCTAGACTTAGGCAGGTGCAGGTTGTATCATGCAATCCTTTTGTTACGTTTCCCACACTGGCAGCTCTGTTCTCAGTGAGGGAAAGCATCCTTGTGTCTGAGGATGGTGCCCGGCAATGGGGACGTGCAGGTGGGGCATAATGACAGCATTGACCATATTTCTGTACCTCATACAAATACACTTAAAAAATTAAGTGTTTGAAACATACTAGAGCTACACTGTGCTACCAATTCATTTATTACACCTGGTGTAAAACAACAGTTCTGCAATAAAGTCTTCCTTAAAGCTTTTATGATGATCAAAAACCTGGAAAATAATAATCTTCATGAAGGCAGGATTTACTGCAGATCTGATGTATTTTGTATTAAAAGTAGTACGTTACCACAGACTAATCTACTGTCCACTGAGTGAATGATTTTAGTCTCAAATGAGACATGAGAGAATGGAGGTAGAGGCGCACTGGGATCACAGCACAACACAGCACAGTCACTGGGCATGAACAGACAAAAGCACTTGAGGGGTCAGTGTGTTTACTTAAACAATGACATAAAATGTGACAACCTCAAACAGGATTGAATTTGATGTGTTCAGACTGTAATCATCCTTGACTTTATACATCGATCACTAAAATGTGATATGTTGAGGTATCGCTTAAACTCCAACATCCAAAACTCACATTCACGTGACTTTTGTTTGCAAACAGTTTTGTTTTTGGATTTCAGTTCCAGCACCACACTGTAACTCTTTTTGTCACCACAGACTCTCCAGCATTTTCAAAAACATACTATTTCCAATGACATCATCATGTAATCAAACATATTAGCAGATTGTACAACCAATATGAATGACACATGTAAAAATGTACTTGTACTGATCTGAAATCATGTTAAAATTACTACAACGTCCTCCATTTAGATAAATGACTTAAAACAGAATTATATAAAGAATTGTTTTATCATTACAGTTAGATCAAGCTAAGATTAGCATGTAATAATTGTGAAACAAAGTGGTGGCAAAGACTTTGAATGCATTAATGTGTTTAAACACAGATAAGTTATGAGCAATTATTGTCAATGTATTTGAGTTTTCCTTCAAGTGTTCAGAGACAGTGAGTGATGACTCCTGCAGTCTGTTCATCAAAGTGCACATACACATACTTCTAACTAGTTTCACTGAAAACACAAACACTGCTGTGATTTAAAAAAATTGTGGTTCAGGTTTTTGAAACTGTGGCTGTATGGGCTATTGACACATAGTCAGCCCTGACTGTGCTGGGAACCAGCCACAAACAAGGACACTCACTCTGACTTAACATGTGGCTGCCATCAAGGCTGCAAGGCAAACCAGATTTTAGCCACTTGACTAAGACTCAATTCATACAATCTACACCTTCTTCTAGGTCAGGAGTCATTAGTGTCGCTTTGTAACTCACTCACTCACCACACCCAAATCCAGAGATCAAATCTGGGATTTTGTTGATCCAATACTGCCTCTACCAATAATGTGTTATTTTGTGACTTCAGTGTTTAAGATCCTTTGTTTGGTTACAAACTTAACAAACGATGCAGCAGTAGACCAGCATTTCCCTTTCCAGGAGCTGGCTGAAAACAGATTTTGTCAATGGACTTTGGTGCAGGAGAGTAAGCAGCACCTAATAACAATGAGCTACAGTTACAGGTGACAGAACCAAATCCTCATACAACCACAGTTTAAAACTAAAACTAAATAATTACTTCATTTTATGTTGTTTTTTTTTACCAGCAAAAATGTTCACAGCTGTGTTCACATACTTCTCATTAATATTCTTCATGGCACACAAGCCTAGCAGCATTTTACTGTAAATGTCATGCATTCTAACTTGAATATTAAAGGAGGTTAAAGCTTTGCAAGTGTATTCAAATGTTTGGAAGACCAAACGTGCACTTGCATTGCCTTGAGGTGAGTTATGTTGAACAAGAAGAACTTTATATTTAATATTTATATTTTTTATATTTATACTTTTCTTGTAATTATAATTTCAAATGTCTCTCTGTATGTCTCCAGTAAGAGAAATGTGGGGAGGAGTGGGGAAAGTACTGACCGTTCTTCCCAAGCCTGATCTCTTCAGTGGTTCTCTTGACCAGTATGTAGATTGACCACAACATACACACTATTGCTATGAGGTGAAACAACACTGAACAGAAGATCTTTCTCCTCTCACTCTTCGACATGTGTAGTTTTTCCCACTGGCAGCCGGAGGGAAGGAGATGGAGAAAGGATAAGAGGCAAGATAACATAGGATTTCAGGAGGGGAAGAGGGTTGAGGGGAGAGAAAGCAGTAACAGACTGATGTGTGTGCATACCTTGCTTAAAGGTTTGAGCTTCGTCTCCATGACAAAGTCAAACTTGCAGAGTTCACAGCAGCGAGTGTCTGAGGATTTGATCCACTGGTTCAGACAAGACTGGTGCACAAAACTCAGGCTCCCTGTGCAGCGACAAGGCATAATCAGTGGGAACTCGTCCTCCCCCTCACAGTGGCAGATCCTACACACACAGAAAACACACTCAGTCATCAGGTACAATTTGTGCAATTAATGCACTGTTACTATGGACTGTGTGTTGTTTCACCTTATTTGTTCCTGCGTTCCTGAAACATAAAGTTAAACCTGCACACAAACATCCACTGACCTGCAGACCTCCTCAGAATCCTCAGAGCAGAGCTGTGGTGCATCTCCATTCATACTGCAGTGAGTCTGTGGAGTGGGCACTGACATGTCTCCACCCCCGAATCCCTTTTCTTGGTATCTCTTTGTGGTGAGCTCTTTGTCATACTCCGCCTGTGATGAACTGCCTCCTGGGTCATGTGACTTGTAGCTCTTCTCCTTATCTCTGCTTTGTGAAACTTCCTTCTGTGAAGTGTGGTCATCTCTCTTCATAGAACTCTGGCTGCTGTGCCGCTTCTTAAGGCCTCCGCTGTCCTCCACCAAAGGCCTTTCCTCCATCCCCCTGTTCAAGCCATCACTGTCCTCCTCCAGAGGCAGTTTCTCTGTCCCTTCATCTGAGACCACTGACTGTAGCTCCATGATCTCTGTTTTGTCTTCACTTCCTTTATTCCTGTTTGCCCCATCCTTCTCCCGACTGTTTCTGTTGCACCGGTGCACCCTTCGGGCTTTCTCTTTACTCCAGCTGCGAGCTTCACGCCACGTCTCATTCTCAGAAGAGGAGTCAGACTGTGGGGCACCTGTGCAGCGGAGACGAGGGGGAAGTTCCCTTCGAATCTTGAAAGACTGCTCCCTCTTTTCCCCCTTCTCACTGCGGTCAGAACTAAGGCTACGGTCTCTGCGGTCTGTCTGCTCCTGTTTGCTGATGGTTTCCACGCAGTCTGTGGCAGCACAGCTGCTCCTCTTGCGGCGGTGACAACGCTTCACCAGTTTCTTCTGGACATGAGCCGATGAAGCCATGGTTTTGCTGGTGACTGTCCTCTCAGAGGTGCGTGTGTGCTTACTGTGTTTGTGTGTTTCAGAGGCATCCTCCTCTAAACGCATCAGCTGGCTAGAACACACACACACACATAAAAATGAGGTGACAGGTGAAACAAGATGAAAGTAATGAATGTGAGGACATAAATTAAACAAAAGCAATTTATAATGTGTACAAAACAGCAAACAAAATCATGTCAGACTGAAAACAAAATGGCAGTTTAGTGTGATATAAGGCAAAGAAAACAGGAAATGGTGACTTTTGAATGACTGATCATGGTAAGTAGGAGGCCAAAGCACACAAGCATAAGTTCTCTGATGGGAGCACCATTGGATTTTCACCATTGTATCCATTTTAATTTTATTGTGTCCTTGGGTTGCATCAGAACATATTAAATTCATTCTCCCACTCAAAGGAGAAAAAGCTTTAAACTATGCACGATATAATATCACAGGGGAAACTGTGGCTGCTCTGGTGACTGGCTTTCAACAACAAAAGGAGCCATTGTTTTCTTTTGCTTTTTCACTTTCTGCCCATGTAACTAAAACTGGACAGAGGCAGCTGTTTTACCTGCATATGTCCTGAGAAGAAGGAGTGACTGATGCCCTTGAGGTTGTATTTAGTCCTGTCGTAGAGTTGCTGGCCTGCAACGACAAAGAAACATGAATAAGACAATTATTACTGAATTCTTTATAGACTTAAATCAAAAAATTATCATAGTGATGGCACACATGTAAATAATGATAAAAATTTTGAAAAAACATAACATGAACATAGTTTGTGAACACCTGAGGGCAAAAAAACAAACAAACAAACAAAAAAAAAAATTCACAAGCTGACACCTTATGTAGCCATAATATATAAAATTACAAAGTTGCTGTGAATAATCATAGTCTCTGTTCTCATCTAGAAGCTGCTGAAAATAAATATACCTTTTTTCCCTGTTTGTATAAAGTGCATTTCTTAAATTTAAGTGTAATATTCTCTCAGATTTAAGCAGCCAAGTCATTGGGTGTGTATTTGATTTTTGACAAAGGCCATGACAAAAAAGGATGAGTGAGACTCACCTGTTGAGCTACAGGATAATGCAAGTCTTTGGGTTTGTTACTTTGATTAACCTTTATTACATAAAGAAATATGACTAATTTATGACGAAATAGTAAAAGAATAAAAGAAGCTTAAACCATGGCATTGTGACTCATCGGTCACACAACTGTGAACTCAAATAAACAAACTTCTTCCTGGACAAACAATGACGCACTGTGACCTTAAATTTGGTCCTTGAAGGAGACTCATATTCAGCAGTTACCTTGGAGATGTTGCTGGATCGACTTCCTGAGCGACCAGCAGCCTTCCTTCCCTGCAGGGAGAAAGAGAGGCAGAAAATCCTTTGAAAACTCAGTGGAGAATCATTTCACCATAACATTTCAGAGTGACCTGCTTTAAAGCTGCAACAAACAATGTGTTAATGGGCTGAAATCCAGCGTGAGGAGCCAAGCACAGCTACGTGCCCTTGGTATTTCATTGTGACCTGAGCTAAAGCCAGACAATCCTATTACCTGGTTGTCCCACTAAATCTACTTGATGCTGCTCTGCAATGTGTCTCTATTTAAAGTCAACGTCAAGCACTTTTCTAGAACTACATAGAGCACTGATGAAATTCCACTGGTAGAACCTGAACTCAGACACCTGTGGCCTCATGCACTCTTGACACAAGTTTAACAGTAGACGTTGGTGTGTAAGAGTTTACAAGGACGGATGCGGTTTAATACCTACAGTAACTTATCTGGTGTTACTTTCAGACACAAGCACACTTCTAAACCAGGTCAGTTTACAAGTGGTGAATATGGATGCAACCAAATCATGATGCATGTTATTTTGGAGAAAGAGGTCAACGGTAAAATTACAGCAGAGATGTCGGTTTTTGGGGAAAGTTCATGGACGAAAAATTGCTTTATGAATGGCCTCCCAAAAAAAGCTAATTTCCTATGTTTGAGAGTATGTTGTTTACTGTGTGTGTGTTCACATTATTAACTTACCACTTGTTACTTGTGGCTACTGAACTGTTATTTCTTATATCTGCTCCTGGTCTCTCTCTGTCTCTACTTCACCTGCCTCTATCCCTTTCTCTCCCCCATTTTTCCTCTCAACCAAACCGGTCGAGGCAGATGGCCGCACATCTTTGAGTCTGGTTCTGTCAGAGATGTCTTCATCCTGTTAAAAGGAAGTTTTTTCTCTCCGCTGATGTCTAGTGTTTGCTCATTGTGTGAACTGTTGGGTTTCTCTCCTCTCAATCTCAGTGCCTTGAGAAAATGTATGCTGTGATTTGGTGCGCTACAAATACAATTTAATTGGATTATTTTGTTGACTGAAAGGGTCAGATTTATTAAGAGACAACCCCTAGAGAGGCAGAAGCTGAAAGAAAAAAGAAATAGACCAAAGAGATAACGAACCCTTGGTCAAGACCTCCAGGATAAAACACATGAGAGGTGACAAATAACATTGAAATTAAAATGCTGTTATGAATAATCCCAATTTCAATATTGATTAAAATAACTGTAAAAACAACAAGCATAGATACTGCAATTTAACACCCAAAGTATACTAAAATAGCGCTTTGACAAGTCAAAGGTGCAACAAATCATTCACAACTCTTGTGAGTGATTACAATGAAACCGAACATCTGAAGATGGTGGTAAACCAAAAACACAGTCTGTTTTACCAGAGCCATGTACTGTATATGCCTCAACTTACACTTCAGTACCATTCAAGTGCTTCATCTGTCACTTGAACCTGAATCTCTCTGTGACTCTGATGCACTGCACAGACTCAAGTGTGGACATGTGCATGTTGCTGCAGAGGGGATTAGGTGATGTAGTGTGGACAAAGTGCTATACTATGGTTCTGCACTCTGGCTTTGGATCAAAAACACCTACAGCCACATTTAGACAAGCAGCCAGCATGGCTGCAGAGGTTCTTAGAATCAATGTTCTAAAGAAAAACAAAGCTGCAGGCTGTAACTTTTTGATAATTTTTTAATGTTATTTTTCTGCCTCTGTTTGGTCTTTGCGAACAGATAAGGAAAAATGATTTGTATGCTGTGTCCCTCATCTGAAAACAGACCCTGTCAAACAATACAGACCTGAATTATGGAGGAAGAGGGCAATAAACATTTATCTCATCAAACAGCAGAACATCCAGGCGAACATGGGTTGCTTTTTCTGTGTTTTAAGTTATATTTCAACCTGTCTGCAGCTGTCTTGCTCTACCAGCTTTACCAGTTGCTGTTGCCTCCATCTGTCATGACATGATGTCACCAGGCGACACGAGACCTGAACACAACTGTACTGACCAAGAGAGAGTCGTGTGGAGCTGATAGGCTTAATCAGCAATGGTGTGAATGTGAGGGACATTTCAGTTTCCTGAGATATTTCTTAACAATGTGATATATTTGTGGTTAAATAGGCTACATTCATTAACTAATTTATCTTCTACAGATTTATCCTCCACATAATCGCAGAGGGCACTGGTACCAATCCCAGCTGACATAGGGCGAAAGGCAGGGTATACCCTGGACAGGTCAACAGGCCATCACTGGGACGCAGAGAGACACACAACCATCCCAACCAACCATCACACCCACAGTCAATTTAGAGTGTCCAATTTTGCCTAATCCCCAAATCTGCATGTTTTACAGACTGTGGAAGGAAACCAAATAGCTTACAATCAAAAATAAAATTCAAAAACAAATTGTTTTCATTTTCAGTTCAATTTTCCTTTCTATAGAGTAAAAAAGGGAAAATTAAAGCAGGTTATTTTGACATCTTAAACGAGATGCCACTGATAATTTACAGTGTCGGAAGAGAGAAGATTCTTAGGTCGACCGTAAATTCCCTCAGCCAGGAATTGAACTGGTGTATAAAACCCTGATGTTTAAACAAAAAGATACAAATGGCAACTGATGGAGGCCTGGGTCATTAGAAAAAATCTTATGGATAGAGGCTTTAACCAGCCAGCAAATCCACAAATCTAAATAAATGTACAAGTTATCATTATGATATAACTGTAGACTGTGGTGTAGCCAAACAATCATAAGAGATTTGCGTGTTACATATGAAGTCAGTGGTAATCCTCAAGGCCTAATGATCTAATAACTGCTGTGCACTACAATCTTACGATGGCCGCACAAATTCTCTCTTTTTTTTTAAGCCTCCTACCATCAAATATTTACAAAATAGCCAAAACTCAAAATTTACATCATTACTGCCACAGGGTTATTCATATACCTGACTGCAGTCAGTGTCTGTCCAGACGCATGTGCTGTAGAGACAGTGAAGCGTTTTAATAAAAGTTGTAAAGTGTTTTTTGGGTTATCACTACTTGGGTGTACAGTAAATGAAAATAAAAGTGAATGGGAAGAAAAATGTTTTGTGTAATATTATGATGTCACAATGACCCGGACCATAAATGTCATAACTATGTTACAAACTCACCTCGTTTTTGTCTTTGGAGCTAGGCGCGCTCTTGCCGTTGCTGACTGCGTCCCTGGATGGCACCACAGTTATCTGTTGTACTGGCATGTTGCTGTTTCCAGGCAACACTCCTGTGCGTTATTGCCACAGCATTCCCAGTGTGTTGCACCTCCTTGGCTTCAGATTCTCGTTGCTGTCTGTAATTCCCCGTCCCATCCAAGAGCTGTTGTCAGTGAAAAGAGCCGGCACTCCAGGGTTGCTCTCCTTCATCCGTCCGAACTGGATCATTACTAGGAGTGGAGATGGAACAGGATCAGGTCACCGTGGCAACAGAAAGATAGATCTGAAGATGGCGGGGTGTGAGGTCGTCATGACGACTGGGAAACTCCTCAACAGTGCACACCTCCTCCTCCTCCTCCTCCTCCTCTTCCACTGTCTGCCTGCTGGGAGAGTATGAGAGAGCAAGAGTTGTGATGGAGCTGAGCAGTAAACAAGCTTGTTTTAAAGTGATGTGTGTGTTTCTTGAAGGGGTGGAGCCAGGATTTTGTCATTGCAGCTAGGTAATAAGCATATGGTCCATGAGGATTAAGGCTTAGACTAACCTCAATCGCTTCCTCTGACCAGTGGTGCTGCTAATAAGCTTATACTTGTACACATGGACAGCACTCAGACATGCACACGCACATACACACACAACCCAATTGCTCAGGGACTCCCTGGTTACTCTGCTGTGTTAAAAGCATAAAGACAGATTTCTCATCTGACTGGCCATGAAGTAAAAAGAGTAATCACATATGAACATATCAGCCTGTTCAGATCATTTATATAGATGTGTCGGTGTGTTATGTAACAGTTAAATTAACCAGAAAATAAGGGACTTAAAGTGATTATTTAATTTACTCAGTTTAAATGGCAAATGCGTAAGAATGAGTGGTACAATAAAAGAGTAAAAGAACTGACCAAAGACATGCATGTGGCAAATTCACAAAAATGTTTTGATGCTCTCGACTGTTAGAATCTTACAATCTTAAAACATATTAATCATTTATTTAACATATTTGTGTCATATTTGTATAATATATTTTTTACATGGGAACATGTGTTTTGGGCTTTTGAATGTGGGCAGCATAACCCCAAAGGATAACGACAGACTTTCCATGACAATTTCTAGGGATGAAGATTACCATCCACGGAAGAAATAATTCAATTTTGGTGGTGATTTATTGCAGTATAAAGTATAAAGGAGAGTACTGACACTGGGAAACTGAGGGGCCTTGGCAGAGGTTTCCACTCTCCGATTGCATTCTATCCTTTATCTTTGTTTAGCTTTAGAAATGAATTTTCTAAAGCAAAGCTTGTTAGTTGAGAACAGATTTGATCATTAAGAGAAAATCTGTAGCATAGAGGTGAGAGGAAGCACCTTAAGACCTTGAGCCACCATGTGGGACAAACTGACTTCTTTGTGGAAATTGAAAAAAAGTGATGAGCAAGTTCAAACACCAAAATGCTTGCTTGAATGTGATCTTTGTAAGAAGGGATGATTACTCACACCTGCTTAGTTGAGCAAATGATAGGAATGCAGTGCCCCCTTTGTGAAATTGGCTGCTGAACTCTAACATCAGGGACATTTTCCCAAAGCTGGAAACAGTAAATATGGAAAAAAATAAAGTGTCACGGCAAAGAATCTGAATACTTGAAGAATGAGAATGAGATAAGATTTTCCTTTATAAATGTATTTAACATTCCAAAATCCTGTTTTACCATAACATTGTAGAGTCCTGAGTTCAGAAATTAATTGTAATATTTTGATTTTATCATAAGGCAGTTAAAAAAATAAAATAAAATTGAACTGTACTGACCTGTATTCAGAAGTTGTCTGTAACACATCAGCAGGTCTGTTCTCAGCTAACACGGCTGAGACAAGAATCACATGCAAATGTTTAGTGATAAATAACACGTGTACTCTGACAACCTTTGACAAATACTCAACTGAGAAGGCATAGATGTATAAAAAGTAATACATTCACACAAAGTAAGTAGGGCAATCCTACAGTGTAACACTCACAGACACACAGTGAGGCACAGGGTCCATTAATAATTAGGGCTAATATGATCTCACCTGAAATGGAGAGGGCATGTGGGTTTCACACCCAGACACAGAGGGATGGTGATAAAGAGAGAACGTGTTTGACAGTGTTCCTGTAACACCCGAGGGTAAGTGTTTATTCTAACTCTGATTCACCGTGTGATTGGGAGGGGATTTGACTTTTGATGGAAAGCAGGTGATCTGACAGATGAAGTATTTGCTGTCGACACACAGCGGTGGCAGTGGTCTCATCCCATCACATGTAGATGGAATCTCTTTTCACTGAGCTGGAGGCGCTGACGATCCTGTTCTCTCTCCTGGTGTTTGCCCTCTTCACATTTACTGGGATGCTCAATGAGGAATGTGCACATCTGCATGGTATGGCTAACACACACATTTGCATGATAGACCAACAGCTGCTACATCTGGAACACACACACACACGTACAGGTTAGCACAGGTGTGCTGTGACACTGCAATGACTTTCATTCATTTGAACAGCCTAACCAGAGACCAAACCCCTTAAATATTACCAGTTAATGTCTAACCCAAACTTTAACCTAACTGTAATTCAAATCTTAGCCCAAAACTTAAACAGTTCCTCAGAAATGAGGTTTGGCCCAGGTTTTAGCCTACACAAGGACCTAAAACATATAAAATATACATAAAAGTACATACATGCACACTACAAACCTCTGTTTTTGTGTTTAACTCTAACAATGTGATTTAAATTGATATAATTAATTGATTTTGTGTATGGCATGTTGATTCACACAATTATACAAGTTATATAATTGGGTAAACACATTAAAATAAAGCTGTCTAATAAAAAATAATAACTAATGCAAAAGATTAATGCAACAATAAAATCAGAAATTACGTGACGGCAGTAGATTGACAGTGAACATAAAGCTACATTAAGTGGATTGAAGGGTTTCTGAAGAACCAGACACTGGGTACAGTTGGGTCCATGTTTTTTTAATGGCACAGGTGTTGATGATAGAACACCCCAGCAAGGTATTGTTAGGCTAATATGAAGTGATGAATTCTTTTCGGAATTCAGCAAGCCCTAAATAAAAACATGTATAAAATGTGTAAGATGAGTGATGACAGGTCGTTGTTATTTGTTAAAATAACATGAGCAATGAAATAAGCAAGGAAAATAGAATGTCTAACTGACTGAAAAACCCTATGAACAACTGATGAAAGACAGTGACTGAACTTGAAGTAGCTGCAAAAGACACCTTCTGCTAAACAACAGTTCCCCTGGGAGTGAAGCAGCCGTCACTGATGTTCCCCAGAATGTGCACAGAAGCTGGGTCATACATACATGTGATACATGTCATACACCAACCGAAGACAGAGAGCCACAGCAAGAAATACATACAGAAGAAAGTGTCTGATGTAGGACTTGAGGTGAAGCAGATCATGGCAGTAAATTGGCCCAGGTGATTTACTATCACAGAGAGAGCTTTGTAAACACAAAATCTTGCAGGTCTTGAGCTTGATAAAAAAAAAGTAACAAGCTAACAGCCACAACCTGCTCTAATGTGTAAAGTAAACACAAGTGCATAAATATGTTGATTTGTTGGTGCTGCAAGCCATCAGTCAAGTTGGTCCAGTTTGATTTGGTGGGGCCAAATAACTATTCTATTTTTTTAAAATCATGATCTGTTCAAGCTTCTGTCAACTAATAAATATCATTTGCAGAACTGTTGTATAAAAGCAATATCACATGAGAGATTATGCCAATGTACTGATCATCAGCACGGCTGTGATGTGGTCATGCTGCAGATATCACAGCCGTGCTGACATTCAGTGCAGCAGTGCAAATCTCTCGTGTGGTATTGGTTACATGTCCACTGCAGTGCAGGATGTCAAGCAGGTGTGATTTTCCTAATGTTTTTCTTGTGACATGAGTGAAATCAAGACACGGGGGCTGATTAAACCTAGTGGTGGAGATGTCGGTCAAGTAGCTGAGCACTCAGTTGGGTTCCTCTGGCTGCCAGGAGATATTGTGAGGAAGGTAATGAGGCAGCAGACATTAAAAAGGGACATAGGGGTGAAACTACTCAGGACAGTAGCACGAGTTTAAGTCCATTTGGAAACATGACAGTGGTGTTGCAGAAAAATACTAAAGAAGAGACAAAAAAAATGAATAATTACTTTTCTATATGACAGACAAACTGTTAAGAACATTGTTTTCAGGGAGTGAGAGGTTAGTGACCATATAGTGAAAGTCAAAGCTAAATGCAAAGGCACAATGCACTTATTGGTAGATTTCTCTTATGACATCAAATATGTATGCTAAACCCATCAGCCAGAATGTTTCTTCTTTCTTTCCACACTGAAAAAATGCTATTAATCGAGTTGGAAAACTAAGGTAACCTTTTTTTTTTCATACTTCCTCTTCTCCAGAGACACAACCACAAAGTGAGGAGCAAGTCGTTTGACTCCAGATGAGCGTCAGGACAAAGAATGAAGAACTTCTGCTGACCACAGCAAACTCTTTCTTCTTCCTGTGTGTTGCCCTTTTATGAGGATGCATCTGTTAAAGCCTTAGGGATTAAGTGTGTGTAATCATCTACCAGGAGTGGTGGTCTAAATGGCAACCTCTGGATGTGTGTGAGTGTGTGCATGACTGTGTGTGTCAATGTATACTTTGATACAGGATCCAGTGTAATTTGCTTCCAGGATGAGACAGAGGTGTGGTCGAACTGGAAAAAAAAAAAATAAATGCTTGCTTGCAGAGTGACAGAGTAGTATCTCGTGCCTGTTTTTTCTTCTTCTACAAGAGTAAGAGAGCGCGTGTACATGGGGAAACATATACACATATTAGACATAAAATATATTTTTTTTAAAGTTGCTGTGATTCTGCTCTTGGTAAGTTCCATATCCTTAACATTTTTCTTCTTGTAACTGATTTGCTCAAGAGATTTAAATTTAAAGCTGCTCTGAGGTTTTTTTTGTTGTTTTTTTCTTTCAATCTAGGTCAGACACAACAGGTGCACTGCCAATATGTTTTCAAATTATTCCTCAGGATTACATCATCTGAATCACTCTTGACAGCCATCAAAGATTACGTGTCAATGAGCAGATCCACAGCAGCAAGAAAAAAACTGAGCGAATCACAGGCCATCTGTGTTCGGAATTATTCATTCAGCCTTGAAGCAATAATGTACAACTGCATTACTTCAAAAGGTGGGGGGGGAAGAAGAGGGATCGTCTGTCTTTTTGGGATTTTTTTAAGAGCATATGTACATTTTTTGTCAGGTTTTGTTCTCTTCAGCTCTGTGGCTGAAATTAGGTTTAACCTCAAAATCAAAAATGGATTAATTAAATTTCACTGAAACCTGAAATCCTACTTTTTTTTTATTTCAGTCCAGCTTCCAAATTCATTCAGTACATTCTCTACAGTTAATTTCTCTATATCCAGTAAATGAAATACTCCTAGTCGAGTGTTGAACTCAGGAAGCCCAACACTGGAGGTAGAACGAGAACCATCAGTCACTTAACCACAACCAACCAGTGTTGATAATTGCAAAAAACAAGGTTTTAATGCCCTCTAGTGGTACTGAAAGGCTGCTGCATTTCAAGTAGCAATAAACAGTATTACTATGAAATACTATTATGAAAAAGAATAGCGATTGGGTAAATTTTAGCAAAACAGAATTTCACTATAAATACAAGAAAGATTCTATCCTGATTGTAGACTTTTGATTTACAGACCACAGCTTAGATTTCTTATGCAGAGAATGAATGCTGTGAATGCCGTGTACCAACCAAGGATATTTTCCTGGTCATCTCAAGGGCCAGTGTGACTGTAAACCAAGAAGAAAACTCTAACAGCCAAGAATTACAGCTGTTGCTGAAGGTGAGCTCAATTCTGCGCCGGGGATTTTTTTTCTTCTTCATGCAGTTGTCACAATTACAAAGTGTATTTTTAACAAACACACTAAATCCTTCTCTGTTCTTCTGCATTGTAATGATGTGATTTGTATTGTATAGTTTGTAGATGGGACTGCCATTCACAAACTTAGAACTGACCTTCATCATCGTTGCCTTCTTCATATTCACCCTCTTCACTCTGGCTTCAATCTATGCCAGGTTTAATGGACCAGAGCCAGGTACCAAACACCATCTGTTCTGAATCATTCATTCATTCATTCATCTTCTACCACTTTATCAATCACTTTATCAATCCTAGTCGCTATTCCATCACAGGGCCACATAGAGACAAACATCCACTCTCACACTCCATTTAGAGTGTCCAATTTGCCTAATCCCCAAATCTGTTCAGTTTGTTTTTTGGACAGTGGGAGGAAACCAAAAATGTGCAACTATATGCTTGTCTACTACACATGTTCCAAGTTATAAAACTCCACCATCACAGTTGAAATGGAGTGTGGCTTGGGAAAAGTGCAAGAGTGTGTGAATGTTAAGACAAATGCATGATAAACTAGTAAAACCACAACCTGATGAGCATGTTGATGCAGAAAAATTGATGGAGCCTTAATCAGACACAAAGACGAATGTCTAATGCTGTCAATTGTACGTTTGTTCATTTTCAGAGGATGAGGTCTATGAAGCAAACACTCCGAGACCATTGAACACAAAGCAGAATGAAGCAAACCAGAGAAAACCTGCAGGATTTCTGCTGTACAATAAAGAAGGGACAGGAGGAAGAGTGAGAGATGATGACTGAAATGTAAAAATAGTACTTCAATAAAGGTATTATATAACTAATACTATATACTTTTCAGAGGGTTTTACTTCCCAGCTACTTTTATCTAAAAGTTAATTAAAGGATTATCTGAAATAAGCTTGGGTCAGGACGATACCAAGCTGTTGTACTGAGTCATTTTAACGACATAATTCTCCAACTGTGTAACAAATATTCTTCTCCCAAATAGAAGAAATAAACAGATCAAATTTGACTCGATTTTGATTCACATCTTTACAGTCTGTGAATAGTGAAGCACGTCATATATAGGATTGTATCGGATTATACATTTGTATCTGTCCGCTATCCGATGCGGTGATTTTGACCAATATCGGACCGATACTGACCGGTACTGATTCCCATCCCTATAAATTAGCTCCACCCTGACCAAATACGACATCAACTATATTTCCACGACATCTGCATCCATCAAAGAATTATTTTTTATGAACTTTCTTTTACTTTTCACTCTTAAAGCACATTTTTGTCCCACTACTTGTTTTGCTACTTTAACTTCAATGAAAAACATCACCATGTTATTCATGGGTGTTGAGTGACAGTTTTAATAATCCAGTTTAAAGGTCTGAAGTAATCCGTTTTAACTGACAAGTCTAATTTAGGACATTGGAAATGTTCTCCCAGTCCATTCTAATTCTCAGACCCCTCTTACTTTGACGATGCATTCAAATACTCTACTCTGCACTGTAGCTGAATTGCGTGACAGCATTCCACAGAGAGGAATTGCAAATTAGCTCCATCAACTGCTAAAAAAAACATTTAAAAAAAGTGGCAATTTAAAGATTCAAGATTTGCTCATTATTTGATTTGATCTGCTCATTCTCGGTCTTAGTTTTTGTGTGTATGTCTGCAGAGATCCACTAGGGTCTCCCTGACATGTGGGCCGACTGTGCACAATCCCTGTATAACACCTTCCACTCCAGTTGGTGGTGTGCTCTTATTTTGTTTTGGTCAAAATAAACAAGAACATAGTAACCATGGACGCTTGCTTATGTAAGGAAGTCCACTGATGCCCATACATATACAACTCAACTCAGTAAAGAAAATGCAAAGTGGCTCTCCAAAAATGTGGAATGCAGATAGTATGACCCAGGCAGGGTCACTGGTTCGGATCCCAGTTTGACCGAGAGCCTTTCTGTGTGGAGTTTGCATGTTCTCCCTTGTGTGCTGGGGTTCTCTCCGGGTTCTCCAGCTTCCCTCACCACAGCCCAAAAACATGCAGATTGGGTTAGCTGGACACTCTAAATTGACCGTAGGTGTGAATGTGAGAGTGAATGGTTGTTCTGGTCTCTGTATGCTGGCCCTGTGATGGACTGACAACCTGTCCAGAGTGTACCCCGCCTTTCGCACATTCTTTGTCAGCTTGGACTGGCTCCAGCTCCCCCGGTGACCTTCATATGAAGGATAAAGTGGGAGAAAATAAATGAATGAATGGGACATGGAACCCAAATTACCCAAAAGACAATGCTCAAGCTTCTGCAGAACTTGATGAATTTCTACTATAGACAATTGCACATGCAATCCTTCATTGCCTTGCAGTGCAAAGCCTGAACACTGGGCTTCTGTGTCCATAGAAGCCGCCATGTCTGGTTTAGGATTAAACAAAACAAAATGACTTTTGGCCCCTGTAGCCCTAGTGGGGCGACATCCTGGGGGGGGTTAGAGGCTGCTCCCTGTTGAGTCTGCCCCTTGACCCCTGAGCCCTCCGTCACTCTTCCGCAGTCAGCCGTGTAGTGACCAACACGAAGCAGAGGAGGAGTTCCACAGTTAATCGACTGTCGTGAGATCTTTTTCTTCACAGAACTGCATTAGAACAAAAACACCCAGCTCATTTGTGTTGTGATTCAGCCTGTGTGATGGGTCTTGATGAGTTATCTGTGTATGCGTCTGTGTATTGTGTGTCCACTGCTGTTCAAGTGTATGTGCAACCATTGAGGTCTGTATTGGGCAATTATGGAGATAAAGGGTCTTAAGAGTAATTAAGCTCTGGCTGGCAGTGGCCCTCATTAAAAGTGAAGACCTTTGGCATGACAAGAGAGACACCATCACTCTGACGATGGACAACGAACTGACCCATCACATCACAATCAGCACTCGTCCAGAGACATTGGACTACACCCTAACAATTTCAGACAAAGTGGCACATAGCATCTCTGCTCTGTACTCCACTGTACTCACTACAAGTAATTGTAAAGGTAATTTTAATGTTTAATTATTGCACATACAAGCAAAACTATAAAACATATTCAGAGAAATCGACTAATCAATATCATCATTAACTTTCGAGCAATTCTGCAGAAAAACTTGTTTTTGATACTTTTAAATTCCCATGGAGCAGTCCTGTTGTCAATGAAGGTCTGATACATATATCAAACTGCAGTAATGTGAATAATAAATGTTAAGGCAACAGCTATAACTGCAAACAAATAAGGTATATTTTAGCAGGAAATACATCTTCAGATCACGCAAACCTGATTTCATTAGTGCCGTCACAAGATTTAGACACAAATGAACCCAACACCAATCTCATGATGACTCAACACCTTACTCAATAACCTGTATGTCATTTATTAGTATGCCCTGTATACAACTATTTGTTAATCACACCTGTACAAGTAATTGCAACAATGTTCTGCCCAGTGGAAAACAAACACTCACTTTATGGCCCACTGTCCTTCTTGACAAGTTTTATCAGAGGGGAAGTTCTTTATCAGTGGATTCCTGGTCAAGAGAGGATGGTAGAGGAAGGAGAAGAAAGTGAAAATTCTCAGGGGAGGAGAGGTTGGAACTTCCTTTGTAATCATAAAAATCTCAGCTATGACGAGGACCTCGACTGATTTCACAGCATCAGTAACATCAGCTCTATAATCTAACTCTAATCAATGAAGCACAGATCATACTCTCTTTTTTAATGTAGCATTATGCCTTCATGTCACCAGGACGTGCACTCAGTATGAAGGAACATGTGAAATGTGACAATAAAGTCAATATAACAACCACAGGGTCTAAGTTAATCCAACACAACGTGCCAACAATTGATCACCAAAATCACATAATTACTTACCTCCAACCTCAGATAATTTAATCAAAATTAATCATGTTTTGAATTATAATGCACACAAAGTGACAGGCAGGAAAACAAACTTGGCCAGAAACATGACCTCCTTAGTGTAAGTTATTAATAAACTAGTCAAATGACAACAATTATGGTTTATGACTGGTGTGTATTGTAACCGAGAACACTCTTTGTTTTTGGATTGTTGATTGAACAACAGTAGACCATTTTATTGACTACAAAAATTGAGATTATTGAGAATAATTTATGTCCCAACACACAAAATATTAAGTTAGTGAGTATGGTGCAATACCAAGTTAGTGAAGTGGTTTAATAGGCGTCTGCCCTGTTTGTGTGTGTGTATGTGTGTCTTTCGTAGGGGAATGTTTAAGCAGGCTGGGTAATCCCTGCAAAAACATATAATCCCCAGGGAGAGCAAATATTACAACACACTTGAATCAGTAACACAGAAAACCAGGCAAGGACAACATGGTTAGATTCACTTGTTTCTGTTTTTAGGGGCAGACAGAGGCAGAAACTCAGAGTTACCAGCACTTTGTGGTTAGTGGTTACCAGGTGGCTCTGAATGACAATTGAGACCAAATTAGCATATTCAAATAGTGAAAATAGAAGTTTTTTAAAGACAATGGCAGCCGATATGCAAAGTGCAGCTTGCCACAGAAACTAACAGCATACCTCAACAGAGTGAATGTGTGTATATGAGGGCTTGTGTTTGTACGTTACCTAAATCCATGTGGAATTGCTGTCATTTTTGAAAACACCATAAAGCAATAAAGGCAACATTTATAAAGACACAGCGACACCGACACATACAAGCACAAAAAAAATTACAAATAGAGATCGTGGCCTCTTTTGTCTCTTTTTCAAGGCTACAGAGAACTGATGGTCCACACGCTTGTTCAAAGTCTCAGTGACTAGTTTGAGCCCTGTGGTCCATTAGTGTCCTGCTGCTTCTCTAATCCTCATTCACATGTAATGGCTGACATTTCATCATAATGTGTTAATTCATTAGCCGAGTGCTGAATGGAGAGTCTCGGTCCACAGAGACGGCTGTAAGCAGACAAGCTAATGAGTCCCCACACTTTGCACAGCCTCCGGCAACCACAGATGTAATGCCAAGTGAAGTGGGTTACCTGCCGTAAGAAAATCCAGTTATACCACAAACTGACAACCTGCATCTGACATTTTTTCAATGACAAGCTTGAGCTAACTTTGCCAAAACAAAATAATTAGATGTAAGTGTAGCTTTAAATATGATTTCAATGTTGCCACTGCTGTGGATGATACCCACAAAGTCATCTCTGTATCCAGAAAAAAAAAAAAACAATTTAAGTTAACAGGTGTGCTGAGAATAAAGTGCAAAAAAGGGAACCAAACTTACTGAACTTAAAACTGCAGTGCGTAGCATTTAAAAAATAAACAAATGTCCGTTACATTTAAATCAATGGCAAATTAGTTCATAATGCTGATTAAACTTTTCAGATCTTTGAAGAACTTTTCAGTCTCTCTGTGTTTCTCAGAATAGCAGCACATAGATCTTGCGTCATGCGCTGCACACAGAAAGTGATTTATTTTATGTAAAGATGAAGGCAACAGCAACATTGCACTAGAAAAGTGAGATGATGCAAACAAGTTTGAGTATGACAAAAAAGCGAAAGCACAAAGAAGTGCAGAGATAAACTTTTAGAGGTGAATTCCACCTCTCAATGCTACTGGTGGTTCAGCAGTTTGACAGGATAAACACTTCTTGACTGCTGCTGTATACACACGAATGCTCCCTCAGTCAGGTCTGATACAGCAAACAAATAATGTTGCAGCACTTATTAAGATGAACAGACAAAGCTACTATGTCTGTGCAGACAGACAGAGACGGTAGCTGGAGGTCCAGACAGACAGTCAGGCTATAGTTAGTTCAGTGCACCTCTGAATCTCAATCAGGTCCTGCCCCAAAATACTTAGTGCCCATCAACACCATCGAAAGACCCCAGATGTGTGTGTGTGTGTGTGTGTGCCCTCCGTGCGGGGGCAGGGGACAGCCAAGGGAGGAGGACAAGTCTCTTGAAGGACCTACCATTTCTAATTACAGCTTCTTAAATCTTTGCTCTACTGTTGGAGGTAATAAATCAAAAATGCCTGCATATTTTCTTTGCTGAAACATATCAATCACTTAATGTAAGCTGCATACACACACACATATATACAAAATGCAGGAGAGTGTGTGTGTTCAAGGGGCAGTTGGGGGATAGGGAGGGGGCTTCCTGTCATTTGAATTACCCTCTACATGTGGGGTCAATATGTGCAATGCTTAAGTGTGTGTGTGTGTGTGAGAGAGGGGTTGAGGCTGGTGCTACACCCCCTATCTCCCCCCTCCCTCCCTCCTAAAACCGTATAAAGGAGGTTGGGGGAGCAGCACCTTTGTCACGTTGCTCTTAGACGCAGACAATCACACTCTCACTGAACACACATAAACTCTGTGGTCACTCACATTCTTCAGGGACAAACTGGTCATCCTCCAGAGAAAAGAAGAACTTCTGTGGTACTGGACACTCTCGCCCTCTGTGGTGGCAGCAGACCCTCTGGACTGAAAGAGAGGAGAAGAAAAATATCACCTGACTGAGCATCATCACCGTCATCATCATCTTCATCCGTCAAGGACTTCGGGGGAAAATAATTAAGCTCTTCTGAGGCCGACTACAAGAAAACCATGAAGATCTTCAACCTGCTTTACCTGCTGTTGTTGCTGCTTGTAGCCGTTGTAGCACCAGCCTCTTCCGCACGACCAGGTAAGCATCCACCTCTCCCTGAAAGAGTCATCATAATATAATATAATAATATAATGGTCATCGCTTTAACACCGCGCTGTTTCGACCAGTCCTTAATCTGTATAAAGTATGGTGGTTAACCTAGCGTAGAGTATGTTATTTTATGCTAGGTTAACTAACTTTAGCTGAAGCTAATTAGTGAAACGGCTTCAACTTTTAGTAGTAGGTTAGTAACAGCTGAAAAGTTGTTTTTAAATCCTGAACTACACACTTCCTTTACTACAACACACGGTGAAGACAAAAAATAAAATAAATATATCAAAAATGTCATGATGTCTGGTTTCTGTCCAGTTTCATTAAATTACCGACAGGTGTCTATTAACTTCGACCTCTGAGTCAGAATGTAGTTCCGGTCTCTTTTTTTTAAATCACTGCGCGATGCGTAATCTGAGCAACAGTACTAATTATTAAACGAATTTATAACAACGTTAAATATATGTGTCAAAGGTTGTTGGTTTTTAGTCAGCTACTTAAAAATGTACCACTAATGGAAACGGCACAACAATACACTTAGCATACTAATATAATGTTGTATAAGTAAGGTTAATGTGTAAATGTTGTAAACCTATATTCTGGTTACACATTGTTTACATTGTTTACAAGGCCTACTATTATATTTTTGTCATCTCAGTATCTGCTCTTATATTATTTTATTATAGTTCATGTTTACTATTAGTTTTTCTGTTATATTTTACCATGTCCTACTGTAACCCTTCACATTCTAACGTAGTGGAACGATCTTAACGGCTCTTTCATTAATACGACGCTGTGACGAAGAAGCGTATGTTTTTGCGGCTGTACCCAATAATCTGGTGTAACAGGTGCGCGTAATGCTTAAAACCAAGCTGGTTTGCGGTTTTGTGTTTTTAAAAACCAAACCGCAGTTTTTTGTAAACGGTAACGGTGGCTGGTCACGCCGTCATTAGATTCATGTGACTGTGATGTCGGTGGAGAGGATGGTGGGGAGGAGGGGACGGGAGCGCATCGCCGCCGGGGATCGCACAGTGACCCCAGTGAGAACCTTTGTCCGCGGCTGGAGGGCTCTCCGGCGCGCTTTTGTGAGTCACGGTGTTAAAACGCCATGCAAATACACGAGGTTTATTAACATGACATGGAGTAGCAGAGTTAAGTGTAAAGCAGTGTTTCTGCAGGCGGTGGTGGGGAGCAGTTTGTGACGGAGGTGCTCACAGGGAGGAGGGGGCCATAAAGTCATCTGGCACTTTATCTCTTCCTGGGCTTGGCTGGAAGTCTGTGCGGGAGTCAATGTGGATTTATTAGGGACGTTTAAAATAATCATGTGTTAGGTCCCACTTTATTAGCAAAGGGGGTCGCCCTGCTGCTGCTGCCTGGTAAATGGGTCCAAACAATAAAACCCAAGATATTGGGCTCTTTCCTGGTCATTCATGGAGCCATTATTCCCCATATTAGAAATTTGTGACTGCAGATGATGTGATTTATCTTTAATGTTTGCTGAGACTGCATAGTAACCACAATTAGTTGTTCAACATTGAGTCAACATGACTTTTGCACTGAAACAAACTGCATCTTTAATAAAAATATGTTTCTTTCAGATTTCCTGAACCTGAGGAGAAAATACCACAGACACCACTGCCCACACAGACGCTGTCTGCCTCTCCACTCGAGGGTTCCCTTCCCTTGAGGTAAGACATGCACCCCTACATTTTCGTTTATGTTATTATGGGCTTAAATGTGTGATACATGGAGTAAAATGCTGGTTACAGAGCTGCCAGGTAGCAATTAAGGAGGTGTGTGTGATTAGTGACAGAGGCGTGTATTCATGCTGGAGTGCAGTCGGGGAAAGGATTAGACATAAATCTCACTAATGATGCTGAGAAAGGCCTAAGTGCCATGAAGAGTTGGTGGACAGAGAGAAGGGGGGATTTCAGCTTTAATTTTCATTCCTCTACATCCACAGTTACAAACACATTTCTGTTTGAATTTGTCTCAGCAGGACACTAAATGTTGTCGTTTTTTCGTTTACAGGTGAAATCATATACACGAGATCGATGTAAGGAGAGAAAAATATATATGAAGCTACAGGAAAATCCGTACATGGATCTCGGTGCTAAGCCATGCACTGAAATGGAGGAAAAAAAGAACTGTATGGCATAGCAGGAAAAATGCCTTCTAAAGACAATGTGTATGCTATATACTGTATATGTCATTGTTCATATACACACAATCACAAGCAACATCAACATTGGCAATACTGATTTTCATTTCAAAGACAAAGTGAAACTATTACCAAACGTTAGCAGGAGTATGGCAGTTTGTTGGCCATGGATCGGCATTTCTCACATTGCACGTACCTTTCCTCCTCGTCTTCAAGAGCCTTTACTACGTTCACCGCTGCAGACGAGATGGGAGACGGAGCTGCAGCATCATCATCCATATTTAATTAATTTAGACACTGCTAAAAAGCTACAGACCAAAGAGCTGGAAACGTCGTAGCCACTGCAACTATGATGAACAGCACACTCATAGTATTCCTTAATAAGTGTTTATAACGCATGTATGCACTTCAAATGTTTATTGAATTACTTTTTAATAAAAATGTATGAATATACTTATTGAGATTTGTGTGCAGTGGTGTCGTCTTTTGACCTCATGAACATGTTTGGTGAGAGAAAACATCTATGGACAGTCTAAAGCCCTGTTTGCACCAAATACTTCAGTTTCGTAAGTTACAAAATGTCAAAAGTTGTGCAGGATACTAAAATAAGCGATCCATACTTATTTATTTCGCACTCTTCTATTAGAGGTGGATCAGAGATATTTGTGATGTTGTGCTATTTACATATCAGTGTTTACCATTTCAAACCATACCAATCATGAGCTGATGTCTACCATACTGTTTGGTACAAATGCAGATAAGAAGCCTAAACTGACAAAAAAGAGACCTTTGTAGAGTTTTCTGACTCCTGATTAGTTGAAAAGTGTTATTTTATACTCATGTCACTGACCCAACCATATGTATTTAAATGTTAGGGTACTTCTAGTCAGAACGGCATAATAAATATGTCTGTATTGTTTGATCGAGAAGTCCTAGATCAATCACTGCTCCCGATATGTGTAGTTCTCTGAATTACTCGTGGCAGAGGTCACATGGGAAAGAAGTCGTAAATGCTGCATTCCCTGTGGAGTTACGGACGCCAGAGCATAAAGGAAACACAATGGGGGAACAAACACCAAGGGCTCAAATGACGTTCTCGATATTTCATTAATGTAGATTCCCGTGTCTGTTGAAATTTAACACGGCAAAGGTGAGGCGGGAAAAGACATTCACACCAGCTAATGTTGACGCTGCAGTCTTTCTATTGTTTGGGCTCTTTCAGTGTTTACAAATACTACACAAGATAAATACTGAACTCTAGCCACTTACTCTTTTTCACTTTACTCTTTTAATTCTCTGTCTAAAAACACTTCAAACATAAATGATTTTATCAAAGATTTATTGGAGTCTGATCACAAATACACAAACTAACTGAATAAACAAAGAGGAAAAAAAAACTTTCAACAAATAATGCATTTACACACATTCAGACATTAAAATACCACATTGTAGCACATAGTATTTAAGCACTCTTTCATATTTGACCCTGAAGAAACTTCCTCCTATATCTTCTACTCTTTTGGTTTCTCTTAAGTGCAGATCATCTCAAACATTTTCACCTTCACTGTTTCTGTAACACCAGCGGCAGCATACATGGGTCACTGGGGGTGATAAAAAAGAGCGATAAAAACCCCTCACCTCTGATCTGTGACCCTTGACTCCTCTCCTGTCTTCCTCCTCTTTCTTTGGCCACATGTACGGCTCACCTCCTCCGGCATTATCTGTCCGTCTCAGTCTGTACGTACAGGTGCATTTGGCTCATTCAGTCTTTTATCCAGTGTTTCTTCAGGGCTTCAGTCTTTTCTTTTAAACCAATAGATTCTCTCTCAGTGGCACACTGCTCTATCTCTTTTACCGTCACTTGAGAAGGGGAAGAGGCTGCTGGACTGTGGTCAGTGCTGAGCCGTGAGGTTAAGCAGCCTCTTGCTCAGTAAGGTGTTGTGCTGTTTCAGGTACTCTATCAGGTCAGCCTGCTTCTCCACCACCTCCTCAAGACTGGATCCCTCTCTGACACACAAAATAGCAAATACACGCTATTACGACAGGAACAATATTGGCATTCTGTTTTAACATAAGTCTGTCTGCAAGACCAATACAATCAGTAAACGCAACAATAACCTGATCATTGTTAATATTACATATGTCCAAAGGCTGATACAGCGTATTTGTCTGCATCACAGTGATCTGCAACTCTCCAAGAACAGTTAAAAATATCAAATGGTTATTATTTTGTTTATCTTATCCAAAGGATTTTTGCAGTTGTTTTTAGATATTTAGCATATATATTGTTATATTGTTGCATATATATGTTGTCATGTGTCGATTTATACTGTATTTAACCCTCATGTACAAAAATTAATAAAACGATACGATATAGAGGACGTGTGATTCTGTGATTTTCTGACTGTTTAATCTCTCATTTCAACCACATGATGCAAAAATATACAAAAACATTTCTGGAACAGATGTAACATGAGCTGAAAATGGCTCAGACAATATATCATGTAACGTGTCTGAAAGGGAATTGAGAGAGGTAAAGGTGACTTATATGTGTACCTGAAGCCGGTCTCAGTCGGCAGACTTGTGATAGTGTAGTTGTGGGAATGTTCTTCTTGGCTCACGTCTGGAGCAGCTCGCTCCCTGTTGAAGCGCATCACCCTGACTAGAAACACAAACACATAATCTTTAGTGAGCTGCACATGCAGACACACAAACAGCATCGGGCAGTGAGAGCGCTCTTAAAAATGGCAATCATTCAGGTGAGAAACAGCACACATTTGTTTTTTTACTGGTTGTCCATCCCTCTCCCTCTCCTAAACACACACAGTCTGTTATATCCTGCACTTAGCTCTTACGGGCTGCCATATCCTGCACTCAAACCTCTAATTCTTACACCCTAAACATACACCTTTACAAAAGAGGTGGGGTTAGCAGGAAGTTGTGAGGGTGTAGGATACAGTAGCAGTAAGAGGAGTCAGAGCCAACATATTGGCTGAATGCTGGAGCTGTTTAAAAGCAGATAAGGCGGTGCTATATGTGTATGTGTGTGTGTGTGTGTGTGTGGATGCAGGTTGAGTGAGTGAGGAAGAGCAGAGGGAATTGATAAGACTGTGAGTGTCATTAGCCAGAGGAAATTGTCAGGCAGGTTCTAAAGAGCGCTATCTTTACTTTGCTACAGTCAAGCATCTCAGCATCTCCACTCAAACACAATCCTCAGAAATACTGCACATTCCTGCATAATGAAGCCCTGAATCTACGTGAGCGTGTGTGTGTGTGTGTGTGTGTGTGTGTGTGTGTGTGTGTGTAAATAAAGAAATAGTAAGCAGGTATGTGTGAGAGAAAGACATTCCAGAGAGGCAGAGAAATGACTGTGGTTGTGAAGAGGAGAAGAATAGAAGCAAGTAAAAAGACTAAAAGCGATGATGAGCCGGTGTTTTCCGAGCATTTGTTGCAGAAGACAATGACACAAAATGGCGACTAGGGTTCAAATGTTTACAATAAATACCAAGACGAGAAATTCTTGCCATTTCCTGACATTTTCATTACATTTTTCGGAAAATGAAATCTATACAGATGTAAGTCTAAGAAGTACTAAAAAGTACTGTAGATACTTTAGTTCCACAACATAATGAATTTACAGTCACACAAAATTTACTTTAATTAAAACTTGAATCAAAACTATCACCATTGATTGATTATTGTCCCTCCTGGTTAAAAAGCAGTGATTTGTGAAACATTGTGGTTTGTTAAGGAACATGAGAGAGGTGTGTTTTTGGATTTCAGTTTCAGGTTTACTGCAGGAAGAAAAGACATGTCAGGATGGGAGGATGAATAGATGGATGGATGTTGAGTATATTGATGGAAGGATGGGTGGATGATGGATGAGTGTGTGGGAAGGATGAGTAGATGGATGGATGGGTGGAAGGATGAGTAGATGGTTGGAAGGTAGGATGAGTAGATGGAGGGATGGATGAATAGATAGAATAGTTGGATGGATGGATGGAAGGAAGGACGAGTAGATGGTTGGTTGGGTGTATGGATTTATGGATGATGGATGGTTGGTTGGATGGAGGAATGGCTGAATGGATAGTTGGTTGCGTGTATGGATAGAAGGTTGAATGGACGGATGGATGAAGGATAAGTAGATGGATGGATGGAAGGATGAGTAGATGGTGGTTGGGTGTATAGATAGAATAATGAGTGGATGGGTATATGTATGGATGGTTGGTTGCGTGCATGGGTGGGTGGATGAAGGATGATGGATGGATCAATGGATGGTTGAGTGTATGGATGGAAGGATGAGTTGATAGATGGATGGATGGTTGGGTGGATGTATTGAAGGATGAGTAACTGGAAGGATGAGTAGAGATGGATGGATGGCGCAGTGAGAGGGAAGGTGACACATTTCACACGTCCCTGTCACAGACTCTCATGCTGCTGCACAGACAGTCTGCTCAGACAATGTCTGCTCACAACTGAGAGGCTTCAATCACGCGTCCATCCAGAGAGAGAGAGGAGCACATTTCCAGGTGATAACAGTGAAGCTGCAGAGGTGCTAACAGCTAACGGTAGCACTCAGAGTGCTCAACAAAGATGCAGAGCCTGATGTACTGAAAGTGGTAGGAAGTGGTTGGAAATAGATGCCAACAACTGAGGTGTTCACTTTTGAATAGAGCAGTGTGAACACAATCCACAGAACACACTGAACACAGTGTGGGGGGCACTCTATGTAAAACATCAAAAGTTTAAAAGAACAAACCCGCTTCTCTCAGACTTATTCTCCACAATAAACAACACACTCAGAAACTTAAGTCATGAGTTTAATTTATTATATTTCCAAATAAAATAATGCCACAATTGGCATGGATTTAATTGAACACATGCTAAATAAGTGTAATTTTAACATGAACATTTACATTTATTATGTAACCAGTCCTGATGGGAGACACAGCGAACAACAGTAATCAGTTTCTTATGATCTTATGATATGATTTTGTGTGTTTTTGTATTTGTTCTCTTTTTAGGAACATTCCTGGCAAAAACACTGACCAGGACCACTTGTCACCTCATTTTTGAGGAACCGGTTAAATTACCCGGTTAAGTTACCCGGATTAATCGGTTGGGCCAATTAGTAATTTTTTTGATCATCGACATTGGCCAATTATTATTCATGAAAGGGTCGATTATTACAAATGACACATTCTTGTTCCCAGAAACCATGAATATCTCTAAGTGAAATTTTTTTTTGTTTTTTTTGTTTCCCTATTGTGTTGTCAACCTCTATTAACGTTTGAATTGTGTTTATTAGGATTAGGCATTAACTTGTTATGGTTAAGGTTAGAAATAATGCTTTGTTTACGACTGTCCAAATGAATGGAAGTCAATGCAGTGTCCTAAGAAGAATAGTTACATGCTACGTGCTATGTGTGTGTGCCTGCCCTGCAGTGCTTAAACTATGTTCTGACCAGGCAGAGGAGAGAGATGTATTCTAAGTTTAGTCTTTGAAGGCCAAGGCATTGCTTTGATGTGCATGGAGGTCTATAGAGGAGAGAGCATTCATGTTAAAATGAGAGAGGCAGAAACATACCAAAAACCTCAAAGACACACACACGCAGCCCGCACTTCAAAGAGAAGTTGAACGAGGCCTTCCTGTATGGTCTTCATAGCTGTAGGCTTTATATCACTCCCTCTCTGACTCCTCTTTTTAAAAAGTTCCCTTGTCTTTTTTGTCAGTGCCAACTTGACATTCTGTACCAGTCGGTGTGTTTTTGTGAGTGTGTGTGTGATGTTTTAAATGTTTGCGCTTTAAGGCCATCGGTTCAGTTTGCGCCGTCGTGCCTGACTGCACTGATCTGAGCAGGAATGCAACGGGTGAGCAGAGAAACCCCCTCATACACTGGATCACTGTAAACACAAGGACAATACATGCACGTGTGTGTGTGTGTGTGAGAGTGTCTGTGTTTGGGTGGAGTGGGCTCAGGGCTACCTACCCCTTGGCTAGGTTAAATCCTAATGCCTCTTATCTTCGCTCTTTGCCTCTCTGGTATCTCTTTCTCCAATCTGTGCCCTTCAGCTGCCAAACACACCTTTAATATGAATTTCCTTTCAATACGCATTCTTCAATATCAATATCCTCTGATAAAACATCGTTAACAGCGGTTTTCCTTTACATATTGAGAGCAGGGTCACTGCATTAGCCCTCACAAACTCAGCAGTATTTACTGTTTATATATCATGTGTCTCATCTTAGTGTGGTGGCATTCTTAAATTAATGTCAATATATTTATTGTCTAAATCAACCAAACAAGATATTTAAGTAATATTACTTTAAATTATAATAACAACAAAAAAGATCACTCTCAACTTATTACAGGCCTGATGCTGCAATTAAAGTTAAATGTTAAAAGTTTTTTATTGAGTTGAATACAACCAGTCAATGTTCTATTAAAACCTCTGTAACACAGCAGGGGTGTCTAACAGCCGACCCTAATGCATGATACCTTGAAAACCAGAGCTTGACCAACGTCGCAGCATGTGAGGTGTCACCAGTTTTATGTGAAGTGTGTGCAGAAAACATGCTGAAGCTAAATGCAGATGGCTTTAATGATCCTTTCCAGCATTTCTCAGCTTCTTCTTTTGAAAAAAAAAACAACAAAAAAAAAGATATGAGCTCAAAACTCAAACATATGAGCACCAGCTTTGAAACCACACTACCCATGCTCATAAATAAGATTATATAATCTCACTATCAAGAAGCTGAAAATACTCACTACTTTCTTTCATGTTTCTGGCTTTTTATTCACTTTAAATAATATGACTTTTTTTCCACAACAAATCATGTAAGAGGTAACGCTTTAAAATTTCATGGCATCAAAAAACAAAATGGCCATCAGACTCTAGAGAGGTCAGAGATAATGAAACA
Organism: Solea senegalensis; assembly: GCF_019176455.1. NCBI lineage: Eukaryota > Metazoa > Chordata > Actinopteri > Pleuronectiformes > Soleidae > Solea > Solea senegalensis. The sequence goes on from NC_058026.1 coordinate 22,455,539, forward strand.
GAACAAGTATAATCCAGCAATGTTTACATCAGTTATCAAAGTCTGTATTTCAGAACGAGCAAAGAAAAATCTGTGCATCAGCAGAGGGGTGGGGGTGGGGTGCGGTGGAGGGGGGCACAGAGCTGAATGGTTGATTGTCATGCTGTTGAGTCTGAAAAGGGCAGGGCAGGCATTGTGATGCGAATCTGCTCCGATTGAGAGTGGGGGAAGAGTGTGTTTGTGATATAACTTGCAGGGTGTGTCTCTCCAGAGTATTATCACTATTGATGTTACTAGCAGCAAACACAGAGAAACCTACAAACATTTATCAGACATAATATGTCATAACTGCACAAGGTTTATTACATGGATTGTGTACATTACTCACATGGTAGCCTTTATCCTGTAGCTGCTGCTGCTGCTGCTGCTGCTACAGTCTATATTCAACAGAGTTTTCTCTTATTTCTATTGGGTGCATTATAACCAATTTTATCCCCAATTAACATTTAACTAATTTCTCCCAATATCTAAGAAGTTGAACATGTGAGTAGACTTATACTCAGTTTCACAGATTGATCGAATAGCTGTGGCACAAAAACAGAATTTAGCCAACTTAGTTTCACTAGTTCATGCCATGAAGAATTCTGGCTTAGTTTCCTTTTTTCAGAATGTATCTGTTTAACAAGCCTCTTGGTGTATGGGTGGGCAACAGGACGGAGATGGAGAGGAGGGACGGGACTTGAAAAACAGATGTGAATACATGTGAGCGTGTGTGTGTGGCTCGATGAAGTGGGAACAAGGGGGTTTACGTAAATACTAAGACGCATGTATATGCATACAAAGAAAATGTAGAAAAACGTCACTAAACCACATCTAGGTTTGCTGAAAAAATACTGCTCAAAGTGTCTACCTGCAGTCACACAGCAACATTATTACATCAACAGTAAATGATAAGTTTACCTGTGTAACAGAGTAGGCATGGCATCACCACCAACAGCTCCAACCACAGGATGCAGAGCAGCATGTAGGTGTGCACTGATGTTGACAAATCAGCAGCCACAACAACCAACAGCATAACGTTCCCTGTGAAAACAACACACATTTTTCCTTCAGTATCACTGCCCCCTGGTGGAGAAAAATAAAAACAAAGCATGTTTTCATTCACCAATTCCAGATCATAGAAAGAATTGTGGCGAAAAGGTTGAAATATTAATATATATTGACATATTATAATGAACATAAAAAGCTAAGTAGGAGTTGTCAGTTTACCTCAAAAAATATTAGAGGTTATGTTATTCAGTGTTAGAAGCAATCCAGGGTATTGAAAACATTTTTTCAGTTTCATCTGAAGCATGCTACTTCAGACCCTGCATTTTATTGTTTTACAGCACTATCTCAGTCCACCCACAAAGCTAAAAAGAACTTTATTGTCTACTTGACCTGGTAGAATTTATTTTATTATTAGCAGGGGCAGCTAAATGTAGCAGGTCTGATGTACGTTATGTACCACTGTCCCATTCTGACAACAGACGGACTGACATGTGATCTGCATTGATTCTGGAAATATGTCTTGTGGGTTATTGTCTCTAGAAACGTATCATTCCATTTTGTTTGAAGGAGGAAAAGAAAAGCACTATTACAGATACTGTCAAATCACAATACTTGTAGAATCTCAATAAATCAGAATTGTGGTGCAAATCAAATGTGCACTCTCAAGTATCAAGATTAAATCAAATCATGACAAATAAATATCGTACTAGCCCAAGAGGATAATGTCAGCAGAAAAAGAGTCTGTTGTTCACATGTGAATAACACAGCAGGACACTGTGTGGGTGAGACACGACCACAGCAGCAGGGAAATCTTGGCGAGAACCTTTAACTCACTGCAAATGATGAACGAGTTTCTCCTGCTGTGTTCTCACATGAGTTCACTCAGACATTATCCAAAGATTTGACTGGGGAGCTGACAAGAGAATCTATAGAGAATGGCAACAGTTACTTCTTCAGACCTATTGAGTGCATGTCTGAGAGCAGCATAAGTAGACACAGCCTTACCTGCAGAGAGAACAGCAAGCGGCAGGTGATTCAGTCCTTGCATCCGTCTGTAGAATCGCAGGTATCCTCTCCTTCTGGCTTTAGTGTGATGGTGATCCACACACTGAGTGAACACCAGGACTAGCACCCACAAACACACCTTCCCGTACACAATGACTCTATCACCTGACATGTTTCCCAGAATACTGTCACACACCTCCACCTGGCCAAATTTCAAAACACACAGCACGGCCACGCAAACCGACAACACCACATACACAATCTGAAAAAAGGAAAAGGAGGAGAGTAGTTCAAGTGAGACAGATTTATCAGACCAGCACATACTTTTATTACACAGACTATTATTCTACATAGATATAAAACACCTACTGCGAGTTTATATGACTCTGCTTCTTTAGTCAGATTAACATCTAAAAGGGATTCAATTACATTTCTAATTAAATAATTATACCTGGCTGCATATAACAATTATGTTCTTAATAAATCAGTTACTTTAATGTTTTAAAAAGACAAAAAAGGCCATTACAGTTTTCCAGAGCCCAATGTGACACTTTCAAATATCATGTTCTGTCAAATCAACAGTTCAAAACCCAAATATATTTAAAAAATGGTGCAATATAAAATTGTGAAATGTAGCTCATCCTCACAATGATTTCCCACTTAAACTTGATTGATGACTGATTTACTAATTAAAAATCATACATTGTGGTTGATAAATTATCTGTCTAGTCAATTCAGCTCTAACTTACTATGAAAAAAGCATCATAATAACACCATGATAAAGGAATAAAATATGAGTAATCATGATGTTTGTGTGATAGAGTGTGTATCATACATGCAGCAGAGAGAGCAGACAGGCATGGCAGTGGGTGGGTAAAGTCTGAAACTCTCTCCTGATGGCAGAGTGGAGGGCGTCAGCGGAGATCAGAGGTCCATCCACCAAAGATTCTTCCTCTATACTCTGCGTCATATCTGAGGTGCCTGCCTGGTAAAATGAACTTATATCAGTATAACACACAGAGAATTAAGTCTTCTACCATTATCTAGTTGATGTTAATACACATATCTTATTTTAATATTGTATTAATCTTGTCCAAACATTATTTATATTGTCACTAAAAACAGGGCATAAAGGCAGATGAGCCACAAGTGTATAACTGCAAACACAACTGTCTCTGCACATCCAGTTTATTTACACCAGTCAGCCTCAACATTAAAACAGGTAATTTAATTTAATTTAATTTAATTTAATTTAATTTAATTTAATTTAATTTAAGCCATTGTATGTCTGGGCCCTGTTTCTAAAAATTAATCAAAAAATTGTCAGTGGCTTAATGACTTGACAAAGACCATAACACACCTATCGGTGCAGCTGATTGGTTCATGCACATTAATATACTACACTGAAAATAATTTTCTCACATCATGCGTGATTTAGAAGCTAATTTCCAGTGGCAGCCAGTATCAGTCCAATACTGGTCATTGGATCGGTTATCGGACAGAAAAAATGTAAAATCCAAAAATCCTGTATATCACATGCTTCAATATACACAGACTGTAAAAATGTAAATTAAAATGATCTCAACTGAATCATGCTGAGGGCTGCTTATTACTTCTTTTTGGGAGAACAATATTTGTTACACAGTTGGAGAATTATGTATTTGAAATGACTCTATGACATAAATGGTGAATCGGACTAATGTCAGTATAGGACACAAAAAAGTGGTATCGTCCCATCCATATAATTTTCCATTTATTTGCAACCATTAGCGATTCACACCCTGAATTAACTATTTTGAATACAGTGCAACACATGTAATTATGAAATATAATCATTGTTAAACTCCTGTGAGGTGTTCACAAATACTTAAGAAAGATATTGAGACAAAACAAAAGCCTCACATTTGATCCCAGATGCAAATGTATTTCAGTTCAGCAACGAGTTTAATTAATCAAATACATGCATTAAGATTCACTTCAATTTACAGTCAGTTCGTGGAGTAAGAGGAAAAAAACACAGCGATAAGACAGATAAGAGAAACTATGGCGTTAGATCTACTGTGTGCACCGCAAAAAACGTCAATATCAAAAACAGGAAAGCAGCTGAGAAATCAGCTGACAGATGCAAATGTGGGTTTTAACTTCTGTTCTGTTACGGTTAGTAATATGTTAAAGAGAAATGCTCAACTGTAGGAGAGGAAATAAACAAATTAAATAGCTACTTAGATGTATATCTAAGTTGTCGTTGTTGTTTATAACCTACTCCTGGACTAACTTCCGAACAAACGACTCGTTGATATTGTGGCCATTTAAATTGAAATGACTTGTACATACTGCAGCATAAAGCGAGCGTCCCTTTGACTCCATTTTGTTGAGATATTTCGACGTTTATGAAGAAAAATCCAACAAAAACAACTGACATTAGCTTACATACTGTTTACCAGGCGGACAGGTACACTTACATACACTTCCGGGTGTCGTATTTTCTGGTTCCGTAGTCTGTTGAACTTTGGTTCCTAGCACATGTGATTCCGCGCCAGGCAGCACGTCAGAACAGGTCAATATTATCATAGTTTTAGCAAATATCACGTTCATTCATGCAAATTGTAAAATAGCCTTGTATTCATAATGAATATATGTTTCTATAATGTAAGAAGGATGCACATGTTCATATCCAGAGTTTTGTATATTATGGAATTGGCGATAACGTTAATTGAATAAAAAAACAATAAAATAATTATTGTAGGAAAATGATAGAACATATAATAATAACACCTCTGAAACACCATGCTAATAACAACAAATGGACAACAAGACACTATGACATAATGTATATTGAGCTACAATATCACATTGTGATTAAAACAACTAATTTAAGTAACAATAAAAAGAAAATGTAATAATAACAAAAACAAAAACACCTTCAGTTATAATGGGTTCCTCACACTGTGTGCTCGGACCCAAATAATAATAACTGCTACATCATTTTTCACTTACAAAACAACTTTGCAGATAATAGATATGTACCTACAACATTGCTTTCACTTGGGAGTATTTCAATACTGTGGTATTCATGTTTTCTTTTTCATTATGATATATATAAGATCATAATGCTTTTGGCCCCTTGACTGGATTCATCTTGAAAAAGGCAAGACAAAGATCATCCCATCTAAAATATTTTATTGTTAAACATACACTTGCTATAAAAGACAATGGACTTTATCTCTTCTGAGTGATGGAGGACACTGTCAAGTGTCCAGATAGAGGCAATAATACACAGAGGAGTTCAGCTCAGGCTCTTAGGGAGACAACACTTTTGAGAGAGGCAAACAAGGAGAGGTTTTTTCTAGGGAGATTGCGATTGATAAATTATCAGGCTGTAACTCACAGGGAAGCAGCAAGTGATGGTGTCATTGGTTAAGCTCTTGGAGAAGGATGGAAGAGAACATCAGGTGATTAGGAGTGATCCATGTAACATTTTTTGCTGGTATGGAACTGTACTTCAAGTCAAATTACACTTAGCATACATGTAAGTGCACACTCACTCATAACACACATGCACACAATGCAATGAGCTAGTGGTCGGTGTAAGTGTGAAAAACACATGACGTACACCAGCCATCGCATCCATTACATAAGGCACTGTTTGGGACGCAGTCAGTCTATGAGAATAAACAACACGATAAAACATCTTAAAGGGAAAATATCTAAAATCCAAAACAAGTATTATTACTTTGTATAGTGCGTTGTCATTCCCGTACATTTTAATTCTAAAAGAAATAGCTTGTGTAAGATAGCCATATTTGCAAAAATTATAAAATGACGATGAATACGATGTACAAGATACGAGAGGAGAGTTTAAGTTTTGCTGTTGAGAGGATAACAATCAAACTCTTACTATCCATCTGAGAAATACGCACAATAACTTATATATAAGTTCTTCTTTCATGCAAAACTGTAAACACAAAACCAAAAGAAAAAGAATGATAAAATATGACGAGTAAGGCATTTTAATGTTTCAAGCTACTTCAGCTTATACTTCAACCCACACCACGTTCTGAGATATGGAGTCGTATGATCAGTGCAGAAGCATGAATCAGGATTATTGAAAGTGTTGTGTTAAAGACAGTAGTGTTTAGCTTGTCGTGAAACATTGTGACAGAACAGATCCTTATTTTGCTGTCTTGACTGTGCAAAGGCCTAAAGACAATGGTTGCTTTACTATGTCCATGCTACACAAACAAGAAGGGTATACACATGTACAGTTAAGAAGCACATACTGTACTGTGTGTGTGCTTTTGTTTAGTTAAGTCCACTTGTCAGTTTTCCTCTCAGAAACTTCCATAAAGCTGTTTGTTCATTTCAGGGGACAAAAAAAAGACATTTCCAAAGAGATTCCAGGAATTTTCCAGAATATGATTCAAGCTTCTCGAACCCTTCTACACCCAAACACAGAGTGTGGTGCTGATGGTGGGGATCCAGTTCAAATGCAGGTCATTATAGTGTGGTGGGCTGTCCTCTGCCTGCACACACACACACACACACAAAATAAACATTCATATCAATTTCTACTGTAAATGCAAAGCATGGAGAACTGACAGAGCTGGAAGAAGATGACAGATAATCACTATAAAAATATACTGTAACAAGCTGTGATGTGTCATTTAGTGAATTATACTATTACACATATGTCATCATCATGTAACAAATGATTCCAAATATAATATCAATAAACACATATTTCACAGAAAAGACATCCTTAAATACACAAAGAATAATGCCTGTAAATAATATTCTGTGGTAATAGTAAGCAGTTTAAACTAGTTGTAAGCGTGTTAACACATTTACTCTGTTTCATTTTGTGTCTTCTCACCTCGAGTTGCCATATAGCACTCATGACAGCTCAGCAGTCCGTTACGAATCCTTACGTCAGTCCCCGCAGTGGCATCACCCAGTTGCCCATTACACACTCCACACTGAGGAGAAATACAGGGTTTTATTTTTAAAGCACTGTTTGGACCAATCCTTCTAATGGGTTAAATTATGTGTGCATGACCTTGGAGAACACTGTCAAGTACACATGGGCTTCAGGGATACGTACACATGCATGTTCCAGAATAAAAAATACCTTAAAACACTGTATGTGGAAGAAAAGTCCCAGTGTATCGATGATCATGGCCGCTCCTTTTCCCAGAGGCTGGGAGCAACCAGAGCACAGTCTCTTCCCACTAACACACCTACACACATACACAGCAGTATAAAAATAGACATTAATGCAGATACTAGTCCTAGTTCACCACACTTCAGTCTCTTCTGCTCAAACTGTGTAGCTTTTCTATTCTGCATATGTGCATGAGTCATCATTACCTGCTGGGTGAAGGAGGCTGTGGTGATGGTGATGAGGAGGAGGCGGAGGAAGACTGCTGTTTGCCTGCTACAATGTCATGTGATCCAGACCTTTGATCAAAAACAGCACACAAACGTTTCAGTCAATGTCCATAACAATAAAATATCTATTTAAAAACTAAAATTTAATATAAACCTGCTTGACAAGTGAAATCTTTCTCATAGAAAGAGTGGCTCAGAAATTATAAGCCATCTATACAGCAGAATGATCTACTGTTCCCATGGTTACCACATGGTCATAAAACACACTAATGCTGTCCTGCCAGGCATTAGTCATCATTTAAAAGCTTGGCTTGCAATTCAAAGACAATACAAGTCGATCAATCAATTTATAGCACTGGTATGAAACACTTGCTTAGGTCATGAATAGTTGTGTTGACTATTGCTACTCAAAGCCACTGATCGTGGGTCAGTAAAGATGTTAAGATGGAAGATGGTGTTGAAATTAGGTTTATTGAACACTTACATAAATGAAACAGCTCCACATCACTACATGGTCAGACACTGTGCTGCCTCTATCACGTTTACCTGCTCCAGTGACCTCACAAACAGTATACACAGTATCTTGCAGTCTCATGCTCCACCCAGAGTTCAAAATAAATGTCTCAAACAATTAATTAAAGAATCCAAAAATAGCTAATGCATGTCACATGATAATGATTTAATGCGTGAACAAAAGAACGCAATCAGAGTCAGAAACCAGCACCTCAGGTCGGTCAGTTTCATACTGTGAATACACAAGTATCTCACAAAAAAAAACAATATCCAGCTCATTACCACAATCTAATAATTCTTTTTTTGGCCCAAAAGATTCTATTAAAATCTATTCTTTACTTTGTGATTATGATGCTCACAAACCAAAAGACAAACATAAAATCAAAGTTATTTAATGCAGTCTGTTCCATAAATTCCTGTAGCTTAATACCAAGAAATGTCTGAGTCACTGTTTTAAGAAGAATGGATCATTGACTAATGAACTCATTACTTGCCGTCATTTTATTCATTAATTCATAGCTACAATCTAAACAAAAAAGTGCCTTCAGACCCATTCATTGAATCAACCTCTGTCACATTACACCAGTATCTTATCAGCACAAAATGTGAAATAATTCTGAAAATAACAAACAACAACATCATATACATTCAGCGCCATCCTACCTTTTAACAGCATGTGGCTGGTTCAGCTGAGGGTTGCGGTCTAATGAGGCTGTTTTCCACAGTTCCTGTTTCTTTGACGGTTCATCATCACTCACAGTATCTACAGAACAGACATTAGGGAGTAAAAACTTCATGACACATGCAGAAAAGGAAACATCATTTGAGGACTACTTTAGAGAGAGGGCCTGAGTCATGTACTGAAACATATGGACACCGCCTGTGAGTATTTCTGCGTGAATCCTCACCCTGGAAAAAATGCAGCTTTGATACATGTTGATCCTCAGGTCCTGTGGAGACTCTTTGGCCGTTTTGCTGAGGTGGAACATTTTTCTTCTCCATGTTGATTTCCTCTGGAGCTGATGAAGTCGTCTCTGTCTTCACAAGCTGCTGGTTCAACAAGCTGGTTGGATTGAGGGGAGTCACAGTCTCCTCCAGAATCCGTCTCTCCTGCAAATACAATAAACCCAAAAGGAAGGATAAAATACACTCACACAACCAGAAGAAAGTGTTCTTTAGTGAAAGTGTGTCCGTCTGTGAGTTTGTACCTCTTCATTGTGCTTTCGCTCCTCCTCCTCCACCTCTAGCTGTGCTTTCTCCCACTCCTTCTTCAGCTTCTCCTGTTCTCTCTGGTATTGCTCCTGCAGAGAGACATTGTACATGTTAGAAAACTGTAAGCACAAAAACATAAATACACATTTACAGTATACAAACATCCAGAGGAGGCTGTGTCTTCCGTGCTACATTCTTGGATCCATGCATGAACAGTGCACACAATTTGAGCCAGTGTACCTGTAGGAGGCGCTCCTGCTCCTGCTGCCACCTTTCCAGGCGGTTACGCTCTTCATTGGGGTCCCAGACCCAGTGATTAACACGTTTAGCCAAGTTCAACATGGGGGTCTCAATCTACCCCAACACGACCAACAAAGGAACACATACACACACACATACAGTACATGTATACAGACGGAAAGGACAGAAACAGAGGAAAGGTGAGAAGACAAGTCTCTACTACGGTCACTACTGGAGACAAAGGGTCAGGACAGGCTCAAATGTAAGAATGAAGGAGAACCAGGACAAAGAAACAAGGAGGAACTTAAGTGAGATACTCACACTCACACTGCTCTCCTCAAGTCCTTCTGCAGAAAGACAAACACAACTTGTTCACAACTGCTAAAAACAAAAAGGTGCAGGACAAGAGTATAAATTACAGCTCTGTATAGTCATTAGAGAGCATGTAAGGAAGAGCAGTGTTACCTGTGACAGTAGGAGAATATTCTTGCATGCTGGTGGGCGATGAAACTGGTTCCTCCCTGTTTTCCTGCACTGGGCTCCCAAACAAACCAGTGGTTCCACTGACCTGAAAGATGAACATTCACTTATTATTTAACTAGATTATAAATCAAAATTTACTCAAAGCCAGACCACAGGAAGTGGATTGATGGCTGTCCTGATTCTAAAATAATTACTAAACTACATCCCCGCTGTTATTAAAATTCTTTGAAAATATTGCATAAGCTTTCTTGAGGTTGTAATGTGTTGTCGTTTTACCTGCCTCGCAGCCACCTGTTTCAGGTCATGTAAATGCACTATTAAAATCAACCTGAAGACACTTGAAACTTGCTTTACATACGTTCTCCATCAGAGAGTTTCTGTCCACTGTGATACATAATTTATTGCCATATCATTTAGTTTCCAAAAGTATCAAAATATTGGACTGCAACAATATTTATCAGTTTTTATCATCTGATAAAAATGTAAAGAAATGTAAGAAGTCATAATTTGCCACAAATGGTTGCATTTGCACTGATTACACTCTGTGTAACATTTATCATTGTTTTTCATTGTCTAGAGAAGTGTTTTCCCTGTTGGATTTATTGTTTTTACTATGCACATGAGGCATAGTATTCCCCATCAGGGAATAATCTTTTTCTCTTTACATTTAATTTGTTTTATCACTTTGTGACAACATAGATGAAGAATCATCTTCAGTGTTTCCTAAACTTACAATATCTCTATCCTAATGTCCTTGTTTGTGTCTTGTTTGTCTGCAGGTTTATATTTCCTCCAACACAGGTCATGAATAGAAGGACTCCACAGGTGATACTCATGTCTCAGGTGTCACATGTTTCCAGAAACACCCGAATGCACCGGGATGGAAAATTAATTAAAAGAATTCCCACTCCCACGTGTAGGACTGTGTTATTGTTGCATTACCTGTTCGTTGCTTTGCTCTTGTTGAAGAGGCTCCACGAGAGTCTGTGTCAGCTCTGTTACAATCGTTGTTGTGATGATACAGTTTCGGCCTCCGATCAAAGAGCTGATGGCGGAGCCTGTAGCAGTGGTTGGTTTCTCCGTCTGCAGTGGCATTGGCGGCCGCGGTGGAGGCTGTTCTGTTGTCTCCTGATTTTTCACAGTCTCTTTAGGTGGAACCTCTTCCTCCACCAGTTTGGGGGTGGTGTCTTCACTCCCCTGTGGCGAGGGCTGAGGAGAGGCAGGTGTGATGGGAGCAGATAAATCCTCTGTCGCGTCTCCGTTCACACGGACCAATCCATCCATCTAAGTGGATATAGTGGATATATACACAAAGATCAGAATTACAAATTTCACCTCTATTGTTTGTAGATGGTTAACTTGCCGAGCTCCTGCACAAACACAACAATTATGTCTGTACTCTTTAGCCCATTGCTAAATTACTCTTAACAAATGTCAAACTAAATGTTACATTAATACAATTACTTATTTTACCTTCAAGATTTAAGGTTATATTATTTACTACCAAACTAATGGAAATGACAACATATAGTGATGCTAATTATAGGTCAAATTTGTTGCCCTTGTTGCCCAAAAGTGCTTTACATGCTTAAAAAGTTAAAGGAAGCCATAAAATACAATAAGTAAATACCAAATAAAAACAAAGCAATGTAAAAAACACATAAAAATAGAGAGGAAACAATAAGACCCAATGAAATACTACGATTACTAATAATGGTATTAATAAATGGAAAACAAATATATAAGTTCAATTGGTATTAAATGCCAAAATTAAATAAATAGGTTTGAAGAAGAGACTTCTGGGCAGCGAGAATACAGTCAGGAAGACTGTTATTTAATTATAGAAAACATATAGTATATTATTAAAATAACATTTAGCCAAGAATGAAAGGGTGAGCATGGTCTGCAACGAGAAGAAATGGACAAATCGTTTTAAATGAGCCGGTTGTTTGGTATGATGTATGTGTTTGAGTTGTTTTATTTGTTTTATTTTATTTTATTATGTTTCCATCCTTATTGGCTTGATATTTCTTGATGTCTTTGTTCTTACACAGCCTCACTGAGACTTAAGGTCTCCCACAGTGAGGGATAAACCCATGTCACTGGATGAAATAGTAGTGTTTTCTAAAAGCTCTTAACAAGCTAATACCCGATGAAGTAGCAGACAATGCCGACTGGTGTGACTGACTGACGTCCTCACCTTGACAGGTTTGTGTCCAGACGTCGTGCTCCTGGGTTGGCGATAAGGTTTGGCTACCAGGAGGGGCAGCGGTCTGGAGGGGACAGATGGAACCGAGGGGAATGTGTGTGCTGGCTGTTCGATGTGCGGCTGCACGTGTGCAATCTGAGGCGGTGTGTGCTTGGTCTGTGGCTGTGTGTCTCCTGTAGTCGGTTGTTCTTGGTGTGTGGCTGGAGACTCTGTCGATTTGGATTGAGGTTCATGAAGCTCTAACGACTGACGTGGTGCAGATTCTGAATTTGTGAATGTGGTGAGGAGACTTTTAGATGGCGGGGAACTGGTGGAGACAGACACTGACAGCTGTTGTTCAGTGACTGAACTTGTCTCTGTCTCTTCAATTTCGGTGACCCTCGGTTCTGTTGGCTCTGGTTTGTGTGCAGGCTGTGATTCTGCGTCATTAACAGGTGATGAGGGTTTGTGCTCTTCATCCACCTGATTTAGTTCTGATATGGGCTTTGAGGTGGATCTGGGCAGTTTCAGACTGTCCAGTGTTGCATCGCTGATGGTGAAGCGGAGAGCATAACGCTGTAAAACCATGGCTGCTTCCTCTGGAGTGGCTGCGTTCCTGTATGCTTCGCACAACTCTGCCTCTCTGCGTTCCCTAGAAAAGAGGAGGAAGCAGAGACATGAAAAGCATCTGGTCCTGTTGCTGTTGTTCGATCATTTATTCAAGGTTTATGTTTGTTGTACTTAAATGAGATAAATGTCAAGAGCAATGTGTTATTATTATATACTGCTTACTTCTCTTCCACAATCTCTTTGTAGGTCTTGATGCTTTTCCTCTTGTTGCTATCACTTTCCTGCTCCTTCATCCTTCTCTCAACCCTCTTCCTCTCTTCCTCTTTCTTGATCAGGTCCTGTGACGCGCTGCGACGGCGAGTCTTCCAGCGAGCCAAGTCCTGTCAAGTAACAGTCGGCAGAGTTTATACAGGATATCTCAGTCTATTCATATGATATTTCCTTTATTTAATAATGACTGTCATGAGTTTCTCACATTTCGCCAGGGATCGTCCTCTTCCTGAAACTGGTTGTACTGTTCCTGCATGCGATCATGTCGTGATTGGCTCAACGGTGGTAAGTGTTCCGCCTCTTCCTCGTTGAGAATGTCACTCATACTCACACTCCTACACAGGAAAGAGACAGGACAATCTGGTGTAATGACTTGACACAACATGCATATGGTTGCATTTCCAAAACAAAATGTTAGAGATATATATGCACAGCAAATTAATGTACATTCCATGATCAAAAAATAAACTGATGACACAAATATGAAATTCTGGTGGTTATTACAGCTTTTCTGCTACAAGATATGAACACACGGGAAAACATACCAACCAATAACAGTCCACCAAAACAGCAAAATCTACATCATTATTCTTTATGACCTTTTCTGTATGTGGTGGATTGATATTAGTTGTGTGTTGCCTCAAATGATAACAAAAATATGTAACTGATCTTTAAACTAACACAGCAAATAAACAAGTAACTTTAATGAGTGGAATATACTGTATCTTTGACTAATTCAAACAAACAAGAAAAAATACATAACAGTGGTGGAAAAGTACATTTACTTAATGCAATAAATGTTAGGTTTTTACTTCACTTTTGCTGTTTCAGTTTTTATCCCTCGATTTAATTTGCTATTGATAACATGACTTATTTTGCAGATTCAGGTTAATAAAACAACATTCTTTCGAAAACTTTTTGATGTATAACTTTTAATTCCAACTCAACTTATCCTATATGGGAAATTCAGTTTAAAGTAATTAAAATATACTCTACCTTTTTCAGTTTTAACATTTTAATATATACTGCATTAATTAGAAATGTACAGTACCATAATATAATATCCAGTGTTCTGAAGAAATGTAACCTTTGTGGATTAAGTACATTTAGGTAATACTATTGTGTCCCTGCTCTCCAGTACTATTGTGTTTTACTTGTAGGACTTAGACCAGACTGTTTGGTACCTTGAGTTAGTTTTTATACGTTTATCCGTGTAATGCACGTCTCTTACCATTGACAGAATTGCATTAAGGACAAAAGAAAAGCAAAATATGACAATGAAAAGCTAGATGTTATTCAATAATGATGTAATGACTTGAAGAGTTATTCTGTTGTATCTTGTATTTTTTTGACTGAACGTGCACAGCGAGCACATGTTGTCATGCAGAAGCTCTTCCAGGCTCAAGCTGAAAGACTTACTCTGTGTCCTCAGACATAAAAGCAACTCGTCGGCTCACCCTAAAAGAACAACAGAGTAGAGTGAATGTGAGGACAGAGCAGATGAGGGCACAGGGAGCATGGTGTTATGTAGATCTGCTGCAGACTGTCTCGTCGCAGCAGAAACACCAGCAGGTGGTAATTGTTTGGCTCTTTTTCACTTTCATTCACAGATCTGATGCATAAGTGAGATAAAAAAACAGGAACAGATCTGAGAATGGAAGTGAAGACATTATGCAAAAAGCTTCAACGGGCATCTCACATCATGGGAGGTAGATCATCGTCATCCTGCCAGAAGGGTTTCTCCTCTCTTTCCTCAGTTTTTTCCTCCACACTCATCTTTCTCAACTCTGCCTCCACTTTAGAGATGTGAGAAGCAGCAGGAGCAGCAGGAGCAGCAGGAGGTGGTGGGGGAGGTGGAAGGGTGAGTGATGGAGAAGAGATGGGTTCAGTCACATCTGTGACAGAGGTGATCGGGGCTGTAATGTCTCCCTCTTGTTTAATATCCTCCTCCTCCACTTCCTGCCTCTCCCTCAGCTTTGCACACTTGGGGATGGTTGGGGTAGTGGGGGGCGGGACCTGAAGTTCAGCTGCTATGGCAACGATGCTGCTAAAATCCAGTGACAAGGCCAAGATTACTAAGAAACACACCTTAAATGGTGAATTGAGACGGCGTCACAAACAACAGACAACAAACTGCAGCTGCACTTCACTTCTCACCACAACACTGAATTACTGAATTAAAGGTCCCTAATAAAACTATTGACAGTGTACTACAGTGACTGTACATTGGATTATTTTCTTTTTAAATAAATAGGTTATATGGAGTTGTCTCTGACTAACATAAAAAGATACGTATTTCAAAATCTGGTGAAATAAAACCAAAATGATCAGTGTTGCTGGATTTGTTTTTTACAGGTCAATAATTTGTAGTGTGTAATAAATTTGTACAAATTATAGGAAAAAGAAGAGCTGACGAGCGTTCAAAGCCTTGTGGTCTTTTTTAATCCACAGCAGCAGAAATGAACACACAAAAATGTGAAATTACTTCAGGCACGTTCACATATGTGGAAAATAAAAGCTCCATTAACAACAACTGAATAAAAACCACAGCAGTTCTGTCAAAGAAATATTTAGTCTCTCTATCATTAGACGAAATTCTTTCCTCAAAACGTATGATGTAATTATAGACTTGTATAAGCCTTCTGTTATTTAGGGAGATCATAGTGCAGCAACAGTTTTCATCAGTGCTGATTTACACTCAAAGCACAGTTCACAGCTGATTCAAATGCAACTGAACTATTCAAGCCGAAACGCCAAACAAAGCCAAAGTTAGGCGTCACCGACACATCAAAGGCCAGATGAGTCCAAACCGAGCACAAGCTGAGCCAAACCATGTGAGCAACAGAGCTGCAAGTGTCCACAAGCACAACAACAAATCAAATCCATCAGTCCTTTGATTTACAAATAATAAAAATGAGACCACATCAATCATTCAGCTAGACAAGCACACATGCTGAAACCAACACATCATCATCAAATCACGATCAAACAGACCATCCACGGGGGTGAATTAATTTTAGAGTTGCAAGACATAAAACATGGTTAAATTTTTAATCTTCACCAGTCAAATATGCTGTTAGCATCAGTTGCTGAAAACCACAATCTCTCCGTCATTCAGACACAGTAAATACCTTTCACTAGGCATCTTCTCTGCGTGTTTGGGTTTGCTGCGGAGCTGCTTCATTGCAGACACCGGGCTGACGTTATATTTGACTGATCCAGGAACAGGCAGGAACTGGCTAAAGGACTGGTTTGTTCTAGGTGCAACTGGTTTTTGGAACAATCCAGTCCTTCGTGCCATCATGTCGTCCTTCTCCAGATCAGGCACAGGCTCGTTCTCATCATACTCATCCTCATCATCGTCATATTCCTGTTTGCTGCGAGATGTTGCCATCAAATTGGGCAGTAGAGTTTCTGTTTGAACTCTGGGCTGTTCTTCTTGCTCCACTCTATGAAAGAAACTCTTGCAATTAAAATAACTAAATATTCAACATTAATCTCTTTGAGGATGCAAACCAAATCAAGCGTGTTAGTGCTCTCTGCACACTGTTAGACACAGTCCAACACAAATCCCAGCCCACCTGGCGTTCAGTTTCTTGTTTCTGTCAGTCTGCACTTGCTTTTTGTTTCGCGGAGCAGCATCAGCAGTGTCCTCGCCCTGAGTGCAGCGTTTGGTGGCAGGCAGAGGCAGGAAACGGTTGTAACTCACTGTAGCAGTGCTTTGTTTATGGAAAACTCCGGTCCTCCTTGCCATCATATCGTCTTTCTGAAGATCTGGGATCCTCTCCTGTTCGTCGTCCTCATCCTCCTCTTCTGTTCTCCCTTCATACTGAGCCAGATGAGCGTCCAGCTCAGCGGGAGTTTGAGCAAGTACAAGGGTCCATGGTGGGAGATCAGCAGAAGGAGGCGTAGTTTGACTGAGGTCAGCTCCGTCCACCTGGCTGTGAGAGCATCATATAAAGTTCTGACACTGCAACAAAGACTGATGATCAAAAGCCAAACTGAAGTCCAGGCATATACATGCAGAAAAGCAGATCCCTTAGAGTTCAGAGGAAACTGCATTTTCAAGTAGTAAAGAGAGACTCTCATCAACAACAACAACAACAACAACAACATTTGTTTAAAAAGAAAACATGCCAAAGTGATGCAAGTCAACTGAAACACTGACAAGTCTGATGGAAATCTGAGCCACTCAAGTCCATCAGAGTCATGTGACAACCTTTATCCATAGAGTGAATCTCCTATAACCAGTAATTCACTTCAAAATGCCCAAAACATTCAACAGAGAGGTTCAAGGATTTACTACATTACTTGTCACATACATGAGCGTATATGTGTGGTGAAATGCAACATGGTATGACCCATGAAACTCTGTGTGAAAAAGATTTAGTAAAAAAATAACTAAAGAAAATGTAAAATGAGCTTATGTCACAATTTCAAATAAAATTTTGAACACGATGCAAGAAGTGTTTATGTGTTATAATATCAGGGATGTGCATTTAGAGAAGCTTTTCAGAATAACACTTGCTGAATGACAGCAGAAAAGAAAAGACAAAGATATGTTTGAGGTAGTTTCGACATTGTGTATCTATCACATTATCTTTTTACTAGTACTAAAATTCTATTTTTAAACACTATATTGGTCTCAAAAATGCAGCACTGGTCGCTAACCACACTAAGGTATACATGCACCTGTGTGTGTTTGAGTATGTGTGTGTACCTTTGTTTCTTAAAAACTACAAGCATATCAGTGCAGCACAGAGAGTTGCAGCCAAACGACCTTATTTACTCATTCAAATATGTTTGGCAGGTATGACATTTCTCCAAAATAAAAATGGCAAGCAATTAATTGGAACTAATGAGGAATGCAACAGAAAATGACCTGTTTATTCCTCGCAGTCTATAATAATGCACGTCACATTGGATTCAAGCCACTACAGACTAGATTAGGCTGTCTTGTATTTGGCCTGGTCCATACCTGCGTTCCCGCTCTGAAAGCTGGGAGCCCAGGCCAATGGTAGGCATGGCTACAGTTGCCTTGGAAAGGAGTCGTCTTAGCAACTCCGTCTCCTCCCCTTCATTTGATGTGACTGTGTCTATTGGCTGCTTGATCTCAGTCACGCCCCCAAAAGTCACAACTTTGCTGTGACCTCGTCCAGCCTTTGCTGAGCTGCTGAAAGGACTTCCATAACTTTTCTCCAGACAAGCCTGACACACAGGTGCCGGGTTACCCTCACTGGAGATGTGACACCCTCACACGTGAAGACGCACACACAAAACAGCAACGACAGCCAGGAAAAATAGCAGGGGGGAGAAGAAATCATGAGCAACCACAGACAGAGAATCAGACAAAGGAAGGATGAGGTGGAAATGATGAATCAAACAGGAAGTATGGATGAACAAAACAGTGCAAAAGCATGGGGTTGTGTACTTTACTGTCACTTCAACACACCAGTGCATTCACACGTACATGGCAAGCTTTCCATCCACTTTATAGGTAGCCACATTTTCCTGCTCCACTGTGAACACAACAAACTCTTTATCCTATCTAATGACGTCAGTGCAAGGGAGAAAAAAAACAAAGGCAGAGCAGAGCAGAGCTCACAGCCAACAGTCGACTCTGTTCTTTTTTGCTCTCTCTCTCACACACACACACACACACACACACACACACACACAGAGTCTCATACACACTGGCCAATTCCCTACTTTGTTTCAATGTGTGTCAGAGAAGACTGAAGAGGATTGAAGTGCACAATAATGAGGAAAATAAACAGGCAGATGAGAACATGGAGAGAGAGCTTAGACAAGGAGAGTAGGTACACAAAGTCTGTGCAGATATATAACAGCTTACAATAAGATTCAAGAGAAGTGAGATGAAAATGAAGACATAAAGTGGACAAATAGGTATGCTAATATTTCTGAATGAACGATTAAAGACCGTTAGAGGAGGGAAGAAAGTTCTCAAATCTGGCTCGTTCAATTACCCACAACATCTTTCTCTGCATTCATCTACATAGATGTTCTTGTGTCTAATCAAATGTAATCCTCTGTTGCTTCTACTTTTCTGCTCCTGAAAAAAATGGAAATTGGGAATTTTTGTAAACATGTAAGGAAGCTTCATTGGCAGAAATGTAATATAGAAAGTGAATAAAAAATATAATTGTTTGTATAAGTGTATAATCGCTTCAAAATAGTGGTTATTTGATTCTTGCACTGACACGTTTCTATAGCAGAACATGCCGTCCAAATGGACGTCCATTTCATATTTTGAAGCACAGGCTTTCTATGCAAATGAGGAATGACTCTGCCCATGTGAATCCGATGCTTAAACCAACAAAGAAGAATGTAGAGGAGACAGCAGAGAGAGTGAGGAGAGGTGTAAACGTGTAGTTACATCCTTTCTGGTATGTGAAGGCCACCGTAGTTTACGGAAGCATTTGGAGAAAGGAGAGGTGAGACTGTGTTTGCCACACACTGCAGTCTAACCATTAGAATATCATTCATTTTTACACACTGGACCTTTAAAATGATGTATACAGTATTGTGTTGTCTAGTGAGGACGATTAACACCTGCTCATATTTAAACTGCTATTTGATAAAGGTTTCAAATGTAAATTTGCTTTATGTCTGTAGATCTATCTGTCTGCAATGAACACTGGAACAAAGGCACACTCACTCACTCATGTATGTTCTCTGATCAGCTTCCATACTCACAACACTCTTGGCATACATCAGCATTAAGTGCTTTGTACTGTGTGTGTTCTGAAGCAGGGTGTGTGTTGGGCACCTGGGTTCAGTCATCTTCAATCTCTCCCATTTCTTCATATCTGCCTGGCTGATGGAGGCAGAAACAAAACTAACGGGTCCATCCCTGTGAGGGAGGGTCCGACTCTGAGCCCGCCTATGAGCCAGGTCGTCCTTCTGCTTGTTAGGCATCGCCTTAACCCTGCCCTCTTCCTCCTCATCCTCCTCTTCCTCGTGGTGAGAGGCAGAGTTCAGGAAAGAGTTGTCTCTGCGAGTAATGATGTCAGGGGTTGCTTCCTTCTCACTGTCCAATCGCAAGGCCAGTACAGAGGCCGCACACAGCACATGTTACACGTCCAAGTGAGCACACACATCAAACCACAAGTGACCACAACAACAGCCACACACAGAAAACAGAAAAGCAGGGAAACAGAAAAAATAGTTGAGAAGTGAGTGAGAGGAAAGGGAAGGAAAAATGAAAATTCACACACACACACACGGGGCGAACCTGGTCTCCTTCTCCTGCAGAGTTTGCTGTGAGGCTCGTCTGATGCCCTCCCAGCGCTCTTGGTCTTTCTTGCTACAGACAGGTGAAGGGACAAACTGGTGCACCTTGGGAGCAACAGCACTGTGATGAGTCCGTCTGGACGCCAAGTCATCCCTCCGAACATCTGGAACTTTCTGTGCTGCTGCCTCCTCCTCCCCCTCAGAGGAGGACTCCCGAGCAGATTTCTGTGAGCTCAAAAAGTCGTTATCTCGGCGAAGGATGATGTTTGGTGACGGTGACCTCACTTCCTGTTTCTCCATTGTTGGGGGGCTGGAGTTGGAGATGGTATGACGTAAAACGGTCATTTCAGAAATGATACAAAATTCCGACGTGCCACACTTTGAGCAACTTGCAACATTCGCTTGTGCCCACATTTCTTCATAGCAGCTTCTGGTGATTAGTTGGAGACATGCTTCAGATAAGGAAGGTTTTTGAAACACCAACCCAAAACCACTCTCTCAGTCAGGCAGCAAAACTTTTTTTCCCACTGTAAGCAACTGACACGATTCAAACCAATCTCTGTCCCACATACACCAACAATGAACATTAGTTATCAGTCGCTCCACAAATCAGTACCACACAACGCAGCCACAGTGTCAGAGCTAACCACAAAATGACCATCACAAGTAAGCGTTAGTGAACACGGCCAAAACTGCACATGAAGTCACATGACCATCCGCTCTGACCTGCTGTAGCGAGCAGCAGCAGGCAGAACTTTTATTCCTGCCTTCTCCAACTTCTGCAGCCGCCTCTGCTCCAACACCTCCTGGGTCACTCTCTCCTCTTCCTGTTTTACTTTTCCCCCATTGTTCTCAAGGGCCCAAGTGACAGTTTTGGGAGTTTTGTGGTGTGGTCCAGTTCTTTTGCCCTGCTCTACAGTGGCTTGAGTTTGACTGGGGAACAGTGTGTGATTGCAGGGAAAGATTAGATATCATGAAAAGTATGTGTTTTTTTGTTCTTCTGCCAGTTCCCGATACCAGACATTTCATAATCAGTCGCACTAATGTGTTACCTTCGTTGCTCTCCCTCCTCAGCATGGGGTTTTCGTCGGGGAGCTGGGATGTAGGAGCTGGCGTTTGTTCGATTGGGAAGAAACTGATTGAACGGGATGGAGCTTCTTGAATCGCTGCTGGCAGTCCGCCTGGCCAACATGTCGTCCTTCCGTACATCTGGCTTCCTGTTGGAACCATCAGCCTCCGAGTCGCTACCTCGCCCTGAGCAGCAAGTGGAAAAGAGAAACAAGAGAGTGAGGTTAGAAAGTATGTCAGCATTTAAATGGTCATTACATAATAAGCTCTGATTACATGCCATTAGCAACTTAAATCACTAATACTCTAAATCAGACTCGTGATGGGACAATATAGGACAATATAGGATATTATCGTATATCGTGATAAAAAGCACTTACAATACCCTAAGTGCAGACAGAAGGCTACAGTAGTTTAAGTTCAAGAATCTAAATTTATAATAAAACATATTTCTTCAGTCATCGCAATAATATTAGACAAGACAGAGTATATACAGTTTTCGGTAAAAACGTTTGCCTTGTTTACAATCTTCTGCGATCATCTAACCAGTTGTGTTTATTACCCAATTTGGATTTGTTCCCAAATTTCAGCAAATAATTTGTGAGTATTGCTGAAATACAACAACAACAAAAACTATGAAAATTTAAAGCACCATTATATAGAAGAATGTATAAATCTACATATCCTCTAAAGTGCAGTGTTCTCCAAAGAGGACAGAGAATTAATCTCACACTTGTCTTGGGCAGCACACAAACAGGATGTCTGAGACTCACACACACAGACACAGAGACACACACACACAGCCTAAACAAAGCATTAAACCTAACCTTAACCATAAGTAGTTAATGCCTTACACTTACATTAGTTATGTTAAGGTTAGTCCCAAACTTGACCAGTTCCCCAAAAATGAGGTTTTACCTCATTAGGACCAGGTTTTGTTCTCCATGAGGACAGCTGGTGCTGACAAGGTCAGTGTTAAAGCCAGAAACGTTTCTACAGAGGTAACAAATACAAGTACACACACACACAGGCTGAGATGTTCAGCTGTTGTCCACACAGCCAGCCTGACTGCCCACAACTCCAAAATGTTACTGAACAGTAGTCAGACTATTTATGGATGAGTGGTTTTGTATTGCTGCTTTAAAGGGATAGCTTGGGATTTTTTTTGCTCTCTTATGGGAGTTATATAAGTAGTTAGTAGCAGTTAGCTTGACCCAGAACACTGGGGGAGCTTTTGCAGCTCTTTGCACAGTACAGAAAATGTCACTATTTTTGTTTATTATCTTTATTTAAATTTTATCTGGACCAACCATCACTGTTGCCTCGATTCACCACATCCGGGGAAGGACTGTGCTGTGAGCGGGAACCAAAGGAGTCCAGACTGTCCCAAAACAAAACAAAAAAAACATTGATGAATAAATATATTATTTTCACAATGTAACAACTTGGGGCACACATGGGTCAAATGTAAGCTTTATATAAACACTCAAAAACCTTAAGTCTTATTTAAGTCATGTATGTATGCGTGTACTTATGTGTGTTGACAGATGTCTCTCACCTGTCCAGGGAGTTGTCCCGAGTGTGTTGTGGTGGAGAAAGAGACTCACTCCTCTCTGAGTCCCAGCAGTCGTAGCCGCTGTCTCTAACACTTCTCTTCTGTGGACTGTCACCTCCTTCCTCACTCTCCTACAAACACATTTTACAGAGTCAAGCTTCTTCTTTCTGAACTCATATCCAGTCTCCCATTTTTAAAGCCCCTTTTCTCCACAGATCCCTCAATATTGCTAATAAGAAACGACTCATTAAAATAACAGAAATATGTACAGACAGACCAAAGAATTACAATAACTAGAATATTAAATAAAGTTTAATATAGCTCTCATCTGTCTCCCATTTCTCCTTTCACCGCAACCAGTTGAAGCAGATGGCCGCACATGTTAGAGTTGTTTTTTTCTCTCCGCTGATGCATAGTACTTTTCTCATTGTGTGAACTGTTGGGTT
This sequence comes from Solea senegalensis, assembly GCF_019176455.1. Taxonomy (NCBI): domain Eukaryota; kingdom Metazoa; phylum Chordata; class Actinopteri; order Pleuronectiformes; family Soleidae; genus Solea; species Solea senegalensis. The sequence goes on from NC_058026.1 coordinate 22,478,760, forward strand.
TTTCTTCTCTCTATAATATTGTAAAGGTTTCTGCCTTAGTATGTACAGTACCTTCAGATAATGTATATTGCGATTTGGTGCCACATACAAATAAAGATAAATAGGATATTATTTGAAAACTGCCACTGTGTTCTATTGAAGACCTGGAATTTAAGACTGAGACATTTACTCCAGAGGAAAATCTTTACTTTAAATTCAAATAAGGTGCTTTTGCAAACAGCGGAGTTGTCCCCAGGTATTCAATATATTCTTAATTCCTGGTTGGTGTCAACGAGCAAACCAAAAGACTACATTAAATATTTATATGCAGTCTATATATACACACACACAGACACACACACACACAAGTGTCAGTCCAAGACCGATCTCATGACTCAGGGTGTCTGGTGTCTGACACTCTGAGGGGGAAATTAATTGTAAAGTCTGATGACCCCAGGCAGGAATGACTTCCTGCGACACTCTGTGGTCATTCCCGCACTAATTAGGGCCGTCGCTCTGTGAAACAGGAGTAGTTGTGGTGTAATGAAAACAAAAATGTGTTTTTCTTCTCTCTCCTGCGCCCAAACAAAGACAGGAAACTTTAAAAAAAGATATCCATCCCCCGAACCTCCTCTGTACTCTTATCAGTCATTCTGTCTGCTCCCCCTCTGTGTCCTCATCCCAGTGTTCACTCACCATCCTCATTTGAGCAAGAAGCCCTTCAAACTCCTTGAGGTTGAGAGTAGGGCCACTGTAGGAGGCACAGCCGCTGGCAGCTTTCCCCAGCCAGAACACTGTGTTCAGCACCTGTGACACAGAGATGTGGAGTTGCTGAATTGTACAAATGCTACACACGCCAGTATTTCAGTGTATGCAAGAAAAAAGAGTGACGACAACTCACATTTTTTAGTTTGCGATTGCAGTCAGAGTCTCTGTTGAGAAAAAATGTGTTACTATCATGTGATAATACACTAAAATGAACATTTACAGGAACAGAAGACAGCAACAGTGAAAAACTTACTTGAGATTCGCTCGTATAGAAGTGTCCTGCAAGTCTCCGGGGTCAAACAGTTGGGAGCCCTTTAGGCCCAACTCCTCACAGCCCCGCAGGAAGACTGACAGATTGTCCTAAAGGAAACCACAGGAGAGCAGAGACAGTCAGTTTATCACTTGATGGAGAGGGGGCTTTCCTTGACTAGAGAGTGTCTTGTTACCAGTCCAGCGATGGGGGTGGGCAGTCTGTTGATCTTCTTGACCAGGCCTGGTTTGATTACACTCAGCAGCCTGCATAGACGAGGATGGGAGAAGGAGAGATTTACTCTGAGGGCAAGTTCATATATGTTGCCCTTACCTCAAACATCAAAAAAGTGAAGTGGAGTCACAGCTTACTCGCATAACAGGATGCCGTTCTCCAGTGCACTGCGGAAGTCCTTCTCTCCAAAGCTCTTCCCAGTGACAGCCTTGGGAAGGGGGACAGGAAGAGACAGATGTAATGGACGTACATGTAGACTGGAACCTGATGATTTTTTTGGAACAATGATAAAATATTCTTTTTCTTTGTTTTTTGTTTCTTTTGTTCATTATTCGTCAAAACAGCGGGGAGTAACATTTTAAAAATCCAATCAGGAAATGATCAGGTTGAAATGATGATGTTTTTATACATGTGGGTGTGTTTCAGTTTTAATGATTTCTTTCACATTTAAGAAGCTGAAAAATCAGAAAGCTTGTTTCAATTATTAAAAAAAAACAAAAACAGAATAATTGATTATCAATTTAGCAATCGAATAATGGTTACAGCCCTAATTGAAGATCAATAATCTCAGAAAGCTGGCTGTCTGAGGGCATAATCTGCTCAGGATAGCACAGATATTTCATATTCCAGTCCTGTGATTGCACCTAACTCTGTCCCTCCATGCTGCTGCAATGCTTACCCCTCCCCTCACCAGGTTAGTGACACACCGCTCTGTGTCCTCGTTCCCAAACGCAGGACCTTGATTTAGATGCAGTCATAACCTCAATCCTCTCATTTCAACGCCTGTTTTAGGAATTCAGGACACAAACAGTGACATAAACTACCATGACACCACCAACCCACGCACACTCACTACTTTCTGGATCTGTTGTGTAACCAGCAGCCAACGATCAATAGACAGACGACAGGTTTGACTGACAACATTTAGACATCTAATCCAGATTAGCACCATTAACCTGCAGACACTCCATCTCCATCTCCACTGCTCCTAATCTGATGCATGTTTCTACAAACACAAGTAATCTCAGAGAATCACAAACACTTCATAATTTTGTAAATAAGTTTAAATATCTTGCATTTTCATTATTAGAGTACTCAACCTGCTTCTTCAGTTTCTGTTCACTTTAATTTATTTGTGATTTATTTCCAACCTTTATGGACGGCTCTGCTGTGTACAAACACACACACACGTTTTCACACTCGTCTGCAGCTATGAAAATAGTCTATTGTTTTTCATTATATAAGCGATAACCAGATGTTTCCCAGTAGCATCCCCTTTTTCTTGTCTTTCATCCTTCTGTTCTCTTTCTCTCTCTCCCATACACACAAACACAGCTATACTTCTCAGGACACACTTCATTGTGTCCTCACTAAACAAAGCATTATCCCTAATGTGACCATTAGCAGTTAATGTCTAACCCTAATTTTAACCTAACCACAGTTTAAATCATAGCCTTAACCTCAGAAATGAGGTTCTGCCCCATGAGGGCCAGTGTTTATGCCAGAAAAGGTCCTAAAGACGTAACAAATACAAGCACACAGACTCATACACTCACACACGTCATGTTTATTAAGGCTGGACTCCAGGTCTTTGAAAGATTTACACCATGGTCATGCATAATTTACCGACTGAGGCAAGTGCTGTACTGAAGGCGAGTCAGACCAGTGTGTTTGTGTTTTGTTTCAGTAGCATGTGGAGGAGGCATGTCGGTGGGTGTAGGGGTGGAGGTGGTTGACCACTGGTTGTGAGCAGAGACTGAAATACAGCAAACACACATAGGAAAAAGGGACTATTATGACATTAATGTTTGTTGATTAAAAAAGAGGGTCATGTGCATTCACTTCTGCCATGAAAATCAAGTCAAAGACCTCTGGGGTATTTCAGCGCCAGCAGTGGTAATTTGACCCCCTCTCGCTTGCTCTCGGCGCTCAGGGAGGATGGCTTTGCCCTGCTCAGTCTGAGTGAATGACAGCAGCAGCTACAAGTTAAATCCTGAGGTGTGTGGCATAAACACACTCACACAGGTTAGCACAGCTATTCTTAATAGGACACTGCATTGACTTCCATTCAAGGTGTTAACCATAACCAGATAATGGCAAACCCTAACCTTAACCTAACCACAATTCAAATAACACTAAACTTAACCAGTCCCTCAGAAATTATGCTCTGCCTCATTAAGACCAGCGTTTCATCTCCATAAGGACCACTGGTCCTGACAAGGTCGGTGTGTTATGCTAGAAAACAGGTAACACATACAAGAGAGAGAGAAGCAGAAGTAGGCCAAAGTTATTTTTGCATTTGCAGAAAAGAATGAGAAGCCTGGGAATCACAGTTAATGGCACATTGTTAACATGGTGGCATTATTTCTGGTACATAATACAATCAACTAAGTGACAAGAGCATGAATTCTGTAGTTGCACAGAAAATGATGATGCTGCAATTTACTCTCAAGTGTTGTTTGTTTCTGGCATGGGATGATCAGGGTCGAACAATCCCCCGCCACAAAAGATGTCCCTTATGTCATTCTAAACTCAGACTTAGTACCAAGCATCATTTTATCAAAATATGTGACAAACCAGAGGATGAATCACCAACACTTACACTGAGGTTTTATATTGCCAAAAACAGAAATAAAACATCTTGTATAAAAAAATATAATGACAAGCAACATCAGAATTGAAAAATACAACTACAAACAAAACAGTTTTGTGTTTGCATTGTTGCAAGAGAATATACATACTTTCTGATAACCTATGGCTATTTTGCCACCTAAATATGTGACTCCAATTAAATGTTTGAGGAAAACAGAGATGAAATAGTTTGTTACACAGTTCATCGGTTTCACAGAAAATGAATAATCAACAACTGCTTTGAAATGTGTTGATGGAGCAAAACAAGACCTCAGACTTAGTGAAAGTCATTAGTGAAACTGTGATAACTTTTTTCTGCGATTTTTTTGATTTACACAAACATTTTTGGGGGATGAATTAAACAGATGAATCGCTCTGAAAAATTGCTAGCAGATGACTAATCCATGAGAAGCACAAACTGGGACTATAGCATAAACCATTCTAAACCATCTGTGTGCTTCCAGTAAAGCCAGTCCTGATGTGAAATGCATTATCGGTAAAAGATGGGGAGATGAGGAGTGGTTCAGCTCTACTGAGAGTCTTGTGTTTTTATTTGTGGTGTTGCCACTTGATTTAAACTTATAATGTACAGGAAGCATTGTGCACGATGAAGAAGCAGGAAAACAGAACAGAAGGAAGAGAGAAAAAACACAGAGATAAAGTCCATAATCCAGATGTATTGTAGATTTGAGGATGAGTGTAATCTGGATCAGAGTGAGTCGACATCAGACAGTGACAGATCGTCCTGCTGCTAACAGCTTTTATCTGTTCAATACAAGGAAATGCAGCATCATTTAGGTGTTATTGTACTAACTACATATTTTGAAAATGTTTTCAGCAACGTAAATTGGAGTGACAAATATTAGGTACATCTAAGTTAATCACTGCATCATACTGTGCATCTGTATAATTAAATTATTAGTACCAAAGGTATACTATTAACCTGATTACATTTCAATGTACTCTGTATCCAGTGCTTAATGGACTATCTGCACAGTTCTTATTTGAGACTATCAACAATATGTAATGTGTAATCCAGCATATATGTACCGTTATATTACTGTTCCCAATCAGGTTGTGTTTAGTTTCTAAAACTTAAAACTGTTAATAGAGCACACACCTTTGCTAACACTAAAATCTTGCTCATTATCCAGACGTACACCAAAATGTACCAAAATGTTCCTATAATTAAATTTTAGATATTAGCACTGTCAACATCCTTGATTTTTACAAAATGACATCAGTATTATTTCTTTGGAAACTCAAAAAACTCAAAAACAGCCCCAAAACGCAGCTCAATGGTCACTGGGTACTCCTGCTCACTGTCACAGTGTGAACATCCTGACATCACAATAACTTTAGAAAATCCCTGCGGTATGAAACACAACAGCGGGTCTGTGTCAACATTATTTCACATTCTTTCAAACACAATTAGACGCACTGAAATAAGGTGAATTCCAGCTCTCACTCTCTCTCTCTCTCAACCAGCCACACAGCTGGCTGTCTGAGGGCATAATCTGCTCAGGACAGCTGCGACATCTGGCACACACACACACACACACGGTTGCACAGCATTACAGCATTAGTTGTGAGGACCCTCGACATAAATCATTCCCTAGCCCCTTACCCTAACCTTAACCATCATAAATAAATGCCTAACCCTAACCCTAAAGGTCAGGTCTTAACCCTAAAAAAGCCTTTTAAAGATGTGAAGGCCATCCAAAATGTCCTCACTTTCCCAAAATGTCCTCACTACAAAGCTACGCATACACAAACACACACACACGCTCAGTCACATAAGATTCACGCTGTGTCTGACCCTAATCCTTGCTACGTTCTACAGCAAAGGTTTCCTGTCACTAGTTAGTTTGACCTACTCAATGTCACATTCAAAGAATCTAAAAACCACCTTGGATTCTGAGAATGTATATCAGGTTTGGGACAGTCTAATCCACCATTGTCTCACCTATAAAAAGACATTAATGGTCTTCTCTGTGCCAGTGTCATTTCCTGCCTAGGTCATGTGGTGATATGTCACCTACTGCTCTACTGCCCCCCTGGAAACAGTGACACCTGAGATCCTGTCCATGTTATGTTCCCATAGAGACCAGCGTCACCCAACTGGGGTGTGTCTGAGGAGTGTGTGAGCAGTAGCTGATCGACATGAATGTGTGTGTGTGGTGTGTGTGTGCATATGCTTTGCATACTCTTACACAGAGACTGAAAATGTTGCATGGAGCATAGGGTGACATGGTTAACCCTGAATCATGCCCACCTGTGAGAGGGTAAAAATACACCACCAGAAATGGAGTGAGCATGACCAGACTGAAAATAACTGGAGAATTCGGAGACAGAAAGACGACAAAGCAGGACCACACTGCAGGAGACTATAAGATATTGATTAATGAATTCATTTCAAAAATTGACAGATTAAAAAATTTGAAAATAATTCTTAAAAGATATAATGCATTATTTACAGAAAAGATAGCTGTATTATGAAATGTTATTTATCTGGTATTTGTGTGACTTCATAAGACATGTGACCAAGCTCAACATTTTCCATTGAAGAAAGGTTTGATGGAAAACTAAATGGGTCATCACTCTCCAGACCACAGAAATAGAATTTTTTATATAAATGCTGATAACTTGGGTTTTCTTGCACTGGATATGGGACACTGGCAGATCAGAACTGGGTGAATGAAAGGCAAATGCTCCACTTCTATTATGGCCTCTGAAATGTCAAAACTAACTGCCACTCCTGTTAAAGAATTAATTCCAGTCTTAAATGGTCTTTAATAGACTGTGTGACTGAGGAGCTTTAAATGAGACAGATGTAATGTAAAAGAGCAGCCTCTAGCATTTAAAACTGTTTCAATTACAATCCCAATTCAAAACACTGTAGAACAAGAACATGGTTGCCAAAGGAGCTGCACTTAAACCTAGCATTACTCTGTGTTCATGCACAAAGCAGCAAATAATTATCTCATAATGTGAAGAGACAAGGTGACAATAACACACTGAAGAAATATATATGTTAAATATCCATTGACAATATGTATGAGAGAGGTACAGCTAATCTTGTTTGAAGCTTTTGCTTCCCTTCAATATTACTACACAGCACGATGTCAAGCCACTTTCATTAAACGCCATGAACATTACATAACCACAACAGCCCTAGCTGTGGCACAACAAAACCAAAACCAAAACACCAAATCAAAACATAAACAGAGTCTGTGGCCACAAATGAAAGTTTACATTTTGTTAGCAGTGAAGCCAGTATATCAATTCAATTCAAATTCAGTCTATCATGACATATCATGGTAATTTTATTACCTAATATTAGCGGTGGGTCAAAACATCAATTTGGTGATATATATCATCGTCTTTGCTCGTGCAATAACATAATCAGTACACCAGGGCAAATATAGATATTTTAATTAATAAATTAACACGCTCTAAAGTAAACAGCCCCTGCAATTTTCACTCGCCGGGCGTCAGTACTTCATGTCTCCTCGCGGTGGCACTGCGAGAATGAATGAGGGAAACTTGGGTGGAAATTACCTGGCCAAAGAAAAGGCAGTTTACAGTGGGATAATGGCAGAGAAAGCTACATTAAGAGATGCTCCATCCACATGAATACACATAAAGCATCTACACTATTATCACAGTAAGTTATACTTGATTTCAGCTTTAATATCCTGCAGCTTTGTGGTTTTGGAGGGATGATAATGATTATACTTTTTTTTTTGCACTTGATATTGTGTTCAGGGGTGCAGGGTAGGAACAGACAACTGCTTGGAGCCCACAGATGAGAGGGGGACCACCTAATACAGCAGGTTATTATACCTCACAGCAACAATAACATTTGAGAACCTACTTTAAATTGTACTTAGACAAGACTCAAATTACACTATGGTTTAAAACTCCTTAATTAGGTCTAATGCCACTTAAGCCTAGTTTACACTACATGACTTCCAGTGACGCCTTCATAACATGGCACAGAAACCAATTTAATTTCCAGCACTTCCAACACACCATTAGTCTGGACAGGCAAAAACTGAGCTCTCACATTCACTTCCTGGTTGGTTCATATTGGCCACATCTAAACTAATCTAATCACATGTAAACAAAAGTTTCAGTTTCACCTAACAAAAAAATGACTGCTTTCTGACTTTTCAGCACTGTTCTGGATCTTGTTTTCTGAAACTGCAGTCAGAGGAGAGAATCAGCTTCCTGTTTACATTGGCATGCATACGTCCATTGTGCCTGAATGGTTATATGATGATCTATACATTTTTTAGCTGTTATAGTATGAAAATTAGATGCCGATCACTTCTGACATGGAGCTGAAATGCTTATCTGGAAGCGGACAAGTCTGGACAGCACTTCACTGAGCCTGGGGAGCAAGCCTTGCTCATGGGCACATCAGCCCTCCGCCCCTCCCAGGATTGAACCGGAAACCTTTCGGTTACAAGCCCAAGTCTTTTCCTCCCTTCCAACTTCATTTAAATGCCAACAGTGTTAATATGTTGTGTCATTTGTAAAGCAAACTGGTTCAGGATAAACAAGGATTTGAAATAAAAGCTGAAGATTATGGTAGACATTAAATGTAATTTTGATGTGTGTCCAAACTTGGACTTCCCCTGTGAGATAGAGCAGCTGGCAGGAAGCTGGGCTGGAGCAGACTCAGCCATGATGGTGGAATAAATAGGTCATAACGAAGCTCCATCCGGCAAATCATGCTTCACCTCCCAGGCTTAGAGACAGAGAGTGGGGTGTTATTTTATCCTGGGATGGTGATGGAGGGGGTGATCGGGCAGCAGACCACAAATAATAATCTCATTCCATCCACCGTTGGTACAGTTACAGTAACGTCTCGCGCATGAATACTGGCCCGGTTTCATAACCATGGCAACCGGAATCTCCTCGCGCCCGGAATAGGGGGCGTTTCCCCTGCTAGCAAGTAATGAACGAGCTAAATAAACGGGACATTAAGGAATAATGCTAGGTGTTTTTTATAATTTTGTTTGTGTATTTCACTACTTTGTTTGTGTTAAAAGCAGAGTCACGGTTCAGTAAGATTCTGACATGAGTGTGAAAACTTTTCACACGCATGCAGCACAGTCCTACTGCGGTAACACGATACTGCATCGTTCACACAACAGGTGACGACGCACCGGTGCCGCTGCTGCTGCCGGGCTCGTGTATTTATATCCTCGGCCTCAGTGTGTGGCAGTCTGACCCATTTCCCCTGGAGTAACAGGCCCATGGTCTACAACTTCACTCACCTCTATCCATTTCTGCGCCTCCTGACAGGCTGGTTCTGGATGGTTCGGCTCCCGCGGCTCGTCCCTCGTCGGAGCAGCCGGGACAGGTCGACCTGCAGCGGGGCTGGCCATCTGTGAGCGGGCAGTTAGTTCACTTAAAGCTGATGAAAGTAGGTCTCTTCAAATGTGTGCTGCTGCTGTTTGTGTCTCTCCACCTCCGTTATCCTCCTCCTTTCCCTCTCGACCGTCAACAACCGCGCAGCCTCGCGCTCACTCAGCCTTCACTCACTCACTGAGCGACTGCTGTTTAAACTGTGGTAGGCAGAAACAGAGACAGAACCGAGCCACGAACCGAGCCACGCTGCAGCACGAACCAAGCGCTAAAAATAACAATTCTGCTGCGCCGCCGAACTGTGTGAGGCTGCTGCGGTGTAGTGGTCGTGTCCTGTGTCCTGTGTCCTCAGCCGCCGCCGCCGCTGCTGCTCCTACTGCCGCGCATTTCAGGACACGTGAACGCGCAGGCAGGAATCTACCGGGGGGGGGAGCATGGAACAGAGGGGGTGGTGGACTTGCAAAATACGTCTCTTTTATTTCACATTCAACCATAGCCAGAGTTTTTAAAAGGAGGGAACATATCAAATATATACGCTTTGGGGCCCATGGATTGTGACCCCCCCTCCCGTCTCCCCTCGTGCCTCACTGAATAATTTCGCTTTTTAAGACTCTGTAATGGTTGTGTGTGAGTGAAAACCCCAGTAGATAAACCGTTTCTGAAATACACCAGAGCAACAACGATCATGTCACCTTCAAACTCCTTTCTTCCACACACTGATGCTCATATTGAATTTCAGCTGTTCATCTTCACAGAGTTGCTGGCTGCCATGTGATAGGGTAATGGTGTACCTAATAAAGTGGCCAGTGAGTGTGTAAACCCTTTAATCGTTGGGCCCTTGGAATCACGCCACCTTACAGTGCCCATGGTTTTTAGTCATTGAACAGAGATTTACTTACTGATTGGGCCTGAAAAGCCCCACTCAAAAGGCTCATTACATCATACATAATCACACTTCAGTCAGAAATGTACACTTGATGTCTGGCATGGAAACTGTTGTTTCGAGAACTTTTTTGTTAAAGTTTGTCTGAGGCCCCTTTTGTTATAAAGTTGGTTTTATTCCATTTCTTTTTGTGTCACAAACTTAAATTCAGCCTCATTTCATAAAAAAAATTTATGATGTTGAAAGCAAAATCGTTCAGACATCCCTGTCTCAACTTTTTGTCAGAACATGAGGTTCTAAATCCCCTTTCACGGCCAAAGACGTGGAGATATGTTATTTTGTTGTTAATCAGTATGCTAAATACAATCATATGTAATGAAATTACAGCAAAGAGTTGTAGAAATACATATCCTGAATCCCTAAAGTAGACCAAGAGTCTTAATATGTTAACCCCTTCTAGGTTATAACCTACCTATTTTTTTGTCTTCAGTCACAAACAAAGTTCAATAATCCATATCAGTGGCTGAGCAGCCATCAGAGACATAAGCACTGATAGCCTCAGTAGAAGCCACTGATAACAGTTGTGTAAACAGCTGGTTTGGACATTGATAACTTCTGTCTCTTTCCTATTGTGCGCAAATATTTATGGCCCTTTCAAATGACAGGTAAAACCTTTATTTCCAGTGCAACAAATCACCTAAAGGGAGAGATGTCTGAGTAAGGATTTCAGTTTGAATCCTGGCCTCAGATTGATGCATTCAGTTTCAGTCCTGTTGGCCAAAAGTACATTTACAAAGGTCCTGGTCACACATGCTAGTCTTTAACAGCCAATTAAAGAAAGATCTTGTTAGTAAAACACCAGTCTATCATGAATTCTTCTCTTGTTTCAGCTCTTCAAATCTCAAAATGAGTTCAGATCAGCGAGAATGAACCCTGAGCCATAAAGGCCGGAGGATATTGACAACTTCATACTCCAGAGAGACAGAAAATATGAATGTGGGTCAGGTTAAATGCAAATTTGTGACCAACGGAATAATTTAATACTACATAATTGGTTGTGTTTTGTAATTTATTAAGATTTGGGGCTACAACTTTTTCTTAATTTTCATGTTTCATTATTTGGTTTATGAAATGTTCAGTTTTGTTCTAACCACTCCTGCAAAACTACACCAAGAATAGCTACTTTTTACATTTGACAAGTTGACAAATGTTATTGTTCTTGCAGTTCAACACACTTCAGGTAATTGTAGAAAGCAGGTGCACATGGCAAGCGTGATCCTTAATGTATGAAAACGATAGACACTTTTAATTTTAATGGATGCTTTATTGAATTTTCACAGCCGCATCACCAGCAGAACTACAACAGTATTTGCAAAGTGCAGAAAAGTAAACAAATTTAACACAGCTTGGGTATACAGAACTAATCATCCTGAACAACCGCAACATACAGCAGCAAATTTTCAAATTTTTTGTTTTAGTGTTAAACTAACACAGTATCAGTGCATTTGACTATGAGGGCATTGAGATCATTCAGAGACATTTTCAAATAAAGTGCATTTAAAACAAAAAGAAAATGGCCCAAAGAACGTTTCTGTGATCTGCCGCTAATGTTGTAATTCTCCATTTTAAATTTAAACTTCTGAGAGAACACAGAGTTTCAGGGAAATGTCAGTATGACACCCAAGAATACGATGCAAAAGGTTGCATGCATGCTCTGAACAACGGTGAGATTATTCCTACAGACACATTTGGGCTTCCTTCGGGAATGTAAGATTCTTACAACCTCGACCACACAGCAAATGGTGGCATTCAAATGTAGATTTTTGTTTTTAAACAAACAGGCACAAAAGACGGTGTATTATTTTTTTTCCCAGTTGGACACAGACGCACCAATAATAACACACAAAAAAAACTGGAACAACATCGGTCTTCAAGTTTTACAGTTTTCACAGCTACATGAGAAAACAGAAAAAAGATATTTGGACCAGCTTGTATTAGTTAGTGTAAGCAGAACGAAAGGGTTTTTGATAGTATGAGTGGGCATGTGCTAATGCGAAAGAATGCTTTGTTCGTGAGATGAGAGTGCAATGTGTGGAAACAATGTGTGCTTTATTGTGCATAGTGTCTGCAGATGTATGTGTGTGCACAGGTCACTGTGGGTGCCTGCTGATTGCGTTGGCCATGTGAATGCAGACAGACATCTCTGTTGATGATATCGTTCTCTACCAATGATCTAACTGCGACAAAGAGCCACAGCAGAGAAGCGGACTTCACCTTGCTCCCTTTCCACAAATCCACGGCACACTTTGGATGCATCCTGCACATGATTAAAAAGAAGAAGACACAGGAAACAACATTTGAAATGTCTCTCTACCCACTATGTGTCAATGAAGACATCTGAGGATACTACTCCAGTGAATCATATTTCATTTCTATAACCAATGCATGTGGCGACATCTTGTGGTGGCTTGATATACAACTAAAGGGCTCTCAAAAGGAACATTAAAAAATTTAAAAAAAGAATCCATAACCGACACATTAAATTGAAGAATGATTGTTTTACATACCATTATGAAGGATTCTTCATTGGTGGCTCCATGTTTCACTGGCCCGTTCATTCTCCCATCTTAAAAACAAAAAATAGAGAATCCAATGTCTCTATCTCATGTAAAACACATACAATAATATGCATGATGCATGTACATACTTACCAAATTCATAAAGTTGTCCATTCACATTGACAAAGGCAATAAAGTGGAAGTTGACTTTGTCAGCTTCCGGCTGTGAAAGTAAAATAATGTGTAAGTATTACTTTGATTTAGTAAATTAATTTTAAAAAAGCTTCAGAGAAAATGTGCACAAAAAGGGCAAACTTCATGAACATCGTCTACATCTGGTTTACTAAAGTCTCTTATCTTTTGAGGATAAATACCCAACTTATGCATGGGAGAGCAATTGTGCAAGGACAGAGGAAGAGATCTACCTAAATCTGGTATTACTGAAAGCATTTTCAGATTTGTAACATCTGCAGTGAGGAATCAGTTAACATTTAGTGACCATTAGGATGACAGTTCATGCATAATGAATCCACTGTGGGTTAAATGGGCAGTAATCCATTAGTAAGGGATGCTCAATATTGGACTTTTAGCTGTTATCGGATATGCCAATATATCAGAAGTGCTTGGGTCGATAACTGATACTGATATATACAGTTTTCCATGTGCCCAACTGCAGAGGTCATTTAGTCTCTTCTGAAGTGAAATTGGCATAGTACTTTACGCATTATCATGACAAAGCTGATATAGATATACATTTTCTTCATTTTACAAAATAAATGAACATATAAAAATAATAGTAGAGAGGCAGAGCGTCAGCCCAGAAGTCAATGAGGTAGCAGACTATTCTACCTTCTGTTTTAGTCGGTCATACCAATTCAAAGTCTGTGCATAGTGAAGCATGCGATACAAAAGCGTTTTGGATTTGTATCGGATTTTACATTTTTATATGTCCGATATTAAAACCAGTGATTTTGGCCAGTATCGGATTGATACAGATTCCCATCCCTAATCTAGGTGCATTTTCCGATTTGAAAGCCACTTTCATCCAATACTGATATTGTGACAGTAATATCGTGCATCCCTACCATAAGTAGCTGTTGAGGTTGTAGTTACTTACCCTGCACTGGCCCTGCACTGCGACCTCACTGTGAGCATCACAGATTGCCTGCACAAGAAACACAATAGTATCAGCTCAGTTTGCATTTCATGACCCACTTTGACATTTATTTTATATTTTCAAAACAATGACCAGGTACACACAAGCAGAGATCATAGAGAGTAGATAATCTTGTGAGATAAATCTGCACAAGATACATTTGACATAAATCAGCAGTACCTGGTTCTTTTCCAGATGTTTGGCACGGTCATCAGCAGACATGTTTGCAGTCTCATCTAGGAATTTCTTTAAGGCAGAATCAGAATCTGAAAACACAGAGTAGTAGAGCAAGATTAATAATAAATATTCATTTCTTTTCAGTTGTAGAACATGCCACAGACACAATTCTGTACATTCTTGAGTATGCACATTTTCCTGACAGAAATTGTCAAACAGATTATACATGTTACAAAGTAATGGATGCAAAAATATTTCTTACTTTGTAAAGATTTGGAAACCTAATTAATTTCACAAGCAGCAAAAGGTACACAAGACAGATTATAATCTCTGCAGTAGGACTCATCCTCAGGAGTGCCTGCTTTACTAATCCACGCCCCATCATGCTTGCTTTGTACATCAATCTGTGCTACTGTTCCAGGATGCACATCACTTTCACTTTCACTTACTGAAGGTCACTTTGCTCTGATTGTTGGCCACAGCATGAAGCAGGGCAATGGTGCCACAGGAATTGACTACTGTCTGCTTCAGGAAATAAGCCTTGGAGTCTTCTGCAATATTGCCCACCTGCTGCTGTCTGAAAGACTCATGCTGTCATAAACACAGAAAGAGTGTTCATTATCATCTGGCTTTAAGAACACACTGTGTAGACAAACAGAAGGTACAACTGAAACTTTTACAATTGTTTTATTTCTTATTTTATGATTTATCCATTCACACTTTAATCTACAGAACATCACAGATGTCACCAGTTAAAAATGCCCATCACCACTTTCTGGTTTGTTCCGACTAGAATTTATAATTCCATTGTTTACATGGATGCAAAATAAAATGATCCGATGGGTGTAAACACACATCAAGTGTTCCATCAGAATTGACTATTATGACATGCGCAGTGTGATCTAATTTTCCAGAAGTCACGTTTACGTGAAGCAGATACATGATAAAGAGTCATGATCAGATCGATTGAACACTGATCTGAATGACGATCAGCATATACCAGCCCCCTCATTCAGAATTAAATTTGTTTCCGAAAGGTCTGTGGCTGTATCGGGTCAGAGTTTTCAGATTGGCATGTTTACGTGGCATATTTTTCCATCGATGATGTCATATGCACTTGTTTCATATGATAACAAATGTAATTTCTTATAATATCAAGACAAAGAAAAGCAGCAACAATTTATTTAAAAAAACAAAATAATTGCTGGTTAAGTTTCTGTTATGATTGTCTTTGATAAGACAAAAGACATCTCATGTTGACGAACTGAAATGTTTTCATAATTTTGAAGACCAGTGGAATTGATTGATTTGGAGTTTGATTTAACGGGTTGGCATCTGCTGAATCACTTCCTCATCATCGCACAGCTGCTTCGCCCTCCTCATGCCCTCTCTGCATCTCTGGCAAGCCGTTTTAACATTAACTAGGTAGTCTGGACCCAGAAATCACATTCTCTTAGTCAAAAGAACAGTTGAACCTATCCACCATGACATTCTTCCTATTACAAATGACATCACTTTTTCATCCATGTGTATGGGGTGTGCCGTTGCAGATATCTTTACTTAAATTGTAGATATCTACAATTTATATACAATGGATATCTGCAACTACCCACAATTATATTAATTGAGACTAGACACAATTCCAATTTAAGATATCTTGGACTCATCTTGAATTTATAAATTAACCTCATAATATGAATTGAAAAAAAGAAACAGGATTGGAAGAATGGTATCATGGATATGAGATATTAATTTGTTTAGATGACATTTAATAACATATATTTTACATATCCAGCTATAATAACTTCAAACGTCTTGGCATAATGCATCCCACCCTCACCCCACCCTCGGTCACCATCACATTATTACTACCTGTTGTGTGAGTGGGAAGAGCAGCATGAGGGCACAACATGGTGCCGGGACGGTGGAGAGTTGCTCACCCTCCAGCCCCAGCACATCCACGAAGCGCCAGCTGTCACCCACGCCGAGTTTGTCCATCATCTGAAACACACGAGGAGTAAACAGACAAAACACGGTGTTGAGATGAAAGTGACGACGTGTGTCCACGGTGTGAGCATGCTGTACTGGTGATCCAGGGTGACCACACCCTTTCAGCCCAGACACAGCGGGGACACGGTGCAGCAGGGGAGGATGCTGCAGCTCATTACATACAAATAAACGCATGACATTTTTACTATGGCTCTATCCTTTAATATTATTTTATATTTTTTAACTGAACTGTTAAAAGAAATATCCAACTGTACGGATTTCCGCTACTGCGTAGTGGCTTCAAAGCATCGTAATGGTCACCTCCGTAGACGGTTTAACTGTACATACATTCAACTACTGACTTTAAAACTTACCCGACTGCTGAAATTACCAACATGCCGCCATTAGTGCGAATCAAACATTTGCTACCCACCTTGTTGAGCATCTGAAACGACAAAAACAAAGGCGACAATATGAGTTTTCAACGTCGGAAACCGTTACGTTCAGGTAAAAGTTATCAAACATGGTCATTTATCCACCTCGGGGTTAATTTCCATGGCGGTCCACTCCATTGTGACAGTGTTTCAGGATGACTCGGCGAGTTTTGACCGTGTTCTTTCCCTTCGTCTGCTCGTTGGCGCCGTTCAGCTAAAGTTACACAACGTAGACTTTAAATTGCCTGGTCATACCATCTTACAGGTAGACGGGGGTGGGCTAAACCCAAAAGCCTCATGGTGCACTGATTTTATTCTCGTTGAGGATTTATTATACACATTTAAACGCTGCGTTTCCCTGCTAAACACACAGCGACAACATATAAATAAATAGCTGTTTTGTAAAATTACGTTTAATTTTAATCACACCCCTGAATTTGAGACCACCTCGTTCTTTCTAGAACGAGATCACTTTGAGGCGTGTTTCCCCTAATATGATCCTGTCTCCTGTACAAATTATAAAATTATAATAACTGTTACTGTTACATAACTGACCATCTAAATTCTAGCTGCCATAGCATAAATGCCCCCTCAAAAGGTTTCAAGTGCAATAATTTTAATAAATAGTGCACTTAATGTGAAAAAATCGTCCTGCCATCAGAATTACTTTTATACAGCGTTGATAATTTAATTAACTTTAAGTAACTTAGATTTGTGTTTTTTTTTCCTTTTTAGAATCATTATCAGTTGGTTTGATTAAGACAGAAGTAAATCAGTGATGCCCAAACACACATTTATGTATCACCCAATATTATTTTGAATAAGTAAACCAGCCATTTCGAAGAGACATGTTTGATAACTGATTCACAACTTATGCCTCATGATACATTTTATCAATCTTAAGTAAAGGGTTAAAAAAACTGCAAAATGATTAGACAACAATAGCAAAAAATAAAATAATAATTCTCAGATGACCCTATCTGTGGATCCCAACCCATTCTCTGGCAATGACTGGGCTAAAAAAAAAAACCACAGTGACTCAACTATTTAACCCTTTGTTTTCTCAGAATGAGCTTCTACTCACATGAAGGTAATGTCAGCTTTTTAGAAAAGTGTGTGTTATGTTACTATACTATCATTTAAAATCTCTCACCCAGTATATGGTAATACAATACACCGGTTAAAATAAGCAGATGAGTGGAAATTAGCACCATGTTCATCCTCCTCCTTTCCCCTTGTATTTTCAAATTTAGGTTGGGGCTGTGTTGATTTTCTTACTTCCTACCTCTTGGTGGCACTATAACCTGTACAATCTGTACAATGATTCACTCATATGGTGATTGTAATGTGAATAATGTGATACACTACATTTGTTTCCTTATTTGAATGTTTAATTTTGATCAGTTGTTTAATTTTCTACCCTAAAAAATGATTGCAAGTGACAGGTTGCAGTCTTAAGTTCCTTTAAAAAGATTATTTTCCATAAATATTGAAAATACAAGGATGTAATGTTTTTCCCATGATATATTAGTCACTGCGATAAATAGCAAAACTGTTATATTGGGGTAAGGTCTGTTTATGGACCCAGAAGCAGCATCAGACTAGATATGTTGTATTAGTCACTAGTATCCTGACTTGATTGTGATTTGACTGGATACAGATGGTGTGTGACTTGACAGAGGTGAGTATCTTGACGTAGCACAACAGCATAATCCCAAGCATGTAGTAACAATGGTTATTTTACACATGAAACCAGGGAAAACAAGACTTATCTTGAATATGTTGGCCAATCATAACAACAACACTGAAGCAACTCCACAAGTTGGCAAAGGATAGAGGGGAGCCTACACCTCTTATAGACAGGGTGATTGATGACTTGATTGCCCACACTGTGCCGGTGTGCCAGACACTTTAAGCTGGAGCTGTGCCCATACAAACAGACACAGCAATGACACACATAAACCAGATGGGGGAGACAAATGACAAGATGGTAACATAAAGTAAACACACTACTAGGACTAAAGGAAGGAAGTAGATGATGGTCTGAGCATCGACTGTGACAAAAAAACATCTCCATGTATTAAATGTAAACTTATTATTATAACTGCAGTGACTATATTCCATTATATCATGGATTCAATTAATATCATGGATTCACTAGCCTTGTTTAAAGAGATTTTCACACATCAATGAGTAACAAAAAGCCAAAACACACATTTTAATCAACAAATTGCCTGTCTTATTTTTATCTTCTCATTGTGATTGTGTTTTTAGTCAACATTACTATTAGACTTGTTGCTTCAATCACTATCTCACTCACTCATAGTCGACCACTTTATCCTCCACATGAGGACCACAGGGGGACTGGAGCCAATCCCAGCTGACACAGGGCAAAAGGCAGGGTCCAGTCCACCCTGGATAGGTCGCCAGTCCATTGCTTGGCCAACATACAGAGCCGAACAACCATTCCCTCTCACACTCACACCTATGGCCAATTAAGATTGTACAGTTAACTTAATCTGCATGATTTGGACTGTGGGAGGAAGTCGGAAAACCCGGAGAAAACCCACATCCACAAACTTCGCACAAAAGGGCCCTCGGTCGAACTTGTGACCTTCTTGCTGTGAGGTATCAATGCTAGCCACTGTGTTACCGTGTGACTTTCAATCAATATCTTTGTTCTAAAATTTGTTTGGGTGTGAGTGTAGCTGTCATGCTTTTCCACAACAATAGGTTTGGTGAAAACAACATTAGCTGTGTTAGTGAACTCAACAATACAGGCGTTCCTCATAAGGAAATGAAAATAAACATTCACCTGTGAACAAAAGGACTAGGAGATATAGAGTACTGCAGCAGGGTCAATGCTGGATGTGATCCTGTCCTGATGAGGTTTCTGTGGTTATCTGCAGTCAAGATCAACTATGTGACACTTGTACCTGTCTGTGTGTGTGTGTGTGTGTGTTTTGTCTCATTGATAAAATTTCTCTGTCTCTCATGGTTCAGTTAACTTGGTGATTTATTGACACGGCATGCAGATTCCATACATGCCAAAGCAAATGCAGAAGAAAGCCGGGCATTCATGGTAGAAACAATTCAAATCAATTCCATGACATTGTTTATTCAATACCTGCTCAATAAAGTATTTATGCCCTAGTGAGGTAACAAATACAAGTACTCACACACACACCCACACCCACACACACACACACACACACATATGGATGCGTGCACACAGGTTCACACACATACCATTTAAAGGAGTCCGTACTGACTTCTATTCATTTGGACAGTCTAAGGCATTATCCCTATCCTTAACCATAACCAGCTAAAGCCAAACTCAAACCTTAAACTTATCACAATTCAAATCTTAGCCCTGAAGTTTAGTCTCATAGAAATTAGGTTCTGCCTCATTAGGAACAGGTACGTGCACACACACACACACAGAGCGATACGCATGTTTGTTTGTGTTGAGTTTACACATGTCTTCACCTTAAAATGTAAACTTGCCTTTTGTCTCCATAATGTAAATTACTACATTTTAGGGTGAAGACATGTGTGATTAGGTTAAGGTTAGGTGGAGGGTTAGGCCAGTAGTAGTTATGGTTAAGGTGAGTGTAAAAGTCTTCAGAAAATGAATGTGAGTCAATGTAATGTCATTTGAAGTCATGGAATCCACACATAAATACACACTCATAGACATAATGCATTATCTAGCTGCTTACCCTAACCTGAACCATCATAACTAATTGCCTAACCCTAACCCTAAAACCAGGTCTTAACCCTCAAAAATTCAGTTAAAGTTGTGTACCAAGATGTCCACACAAAGAGGTTTGTCTGACAATTGGTCCACACAGGCTGCATAAGACATGTACACACACACATATGCACGATTGCACAGCCTAACCAAAAGCTTATTCCTCACCATAACCTAACCACAGTTCAAATCTAGGCTCTAATCTCAACCACCATGTTTTCACCACGAATGTCTGCCTTTCTTTTGCATTTGCTTTGGCATGTATGGAATCTGCATGCCCTGTCAATAATACAATACAGGTGTCACATGGCTGATCTTGACTGCGGATAATCACAGAAACATCATCGGGATCACAACCAGCACTGACCCTGCTGCAGTACTCTCTGTTACCTCCTAGTCCTCTTGTTCACTGGTGAATGTTTATTTTCATTTTCTTCTGAGGAGCACATGCATTATTGAGTTCATAAACAGCTTATGTTGTTTTCACCAAAGTTACTCTTGTGGAAAAACATGACAGCTACACTCAGGTTTCTTCACATCTGAACACTTTTTAGAACACAGTGGCTAGCCATTGTTCAATCTTGGTATAAACTAGGACCTCAACATTAAGATTCTGCCTCATTAGGACCAGATTTTAGTCTCCCTGAGAACTACTGCTGCTTCTGACCTTTTCCTAATAAACACTGTTTTTACAGGCAAATGTTCTGAAGAGGTCACAATAACGTGGACAACTTTTTTCAGCACAAAACCCATCAAAAACTACGTTTCCCAGAATGCATCGAGGGCAGAGTTCTCACTGGGGTGTGGCTCTCACACACACGCGCGCCACCCGTCACGCACTCACGCGCACAGAAGAGTTTTTCCGAGTGGGTTTTCTCTCTCCACGTCTTTCTCCTCTTCCTCCTGCTCCTGCTGCTGTGTGCTCAGACTCTCTGTCTCCTTCATCACCGGGCTTCATCTGTCTGCTGCGACTTTTGTGGTGAGTTTCTCTCGGCTTCTTAAGTAGAAAATGTCGGGCAGCATTAGTCAGGTGAGCGAGGACAGCGGCGGGGGACAGACGGACTACCTGGGGACTGAAGAAGAAACGGAAGTTGGACAGACAGTCTGTTGAGTCCACAGGACAGAGCAACTACTACAACTACTACTAAACTGAAGTCTAACCCGAGTGACAGTTTTAACACTGCTCCTCAGAGTTTAGCATTTTGAGTTTAACAACGTTTTTCTCCCTTCGCAGATTTTCTTCTCGCCGTTGATATAAACTCCCAGCACCCTCAAAATGGTGAGTCTGTTTTATTTCCGTTATTAAGCAATAGTGAAAACGTCATGTCAGCGAGGCGACAGAAGTTATAATTCCTCGTATAAAAGTCCGTTATTTATGCAAATGCGTGAGTCACATTGGTTTTTAACCCTCTCAACTCGCTGACAACGCCTACTTTAATCCACATTATATAATCCTGAGATTTTATCTGAGCAAATCAATACAAAGAAAAAAGGGCTATTAATTAACTCTTGATAAACGGATCTATTTATATATTTGCAATAAAACTAAACTTGTTTAAATGAGTCAGTCCATCTGTTTAGATAGAAGTGAACAGGCAGGGCATGTACATGTATTTGCAGCTTATGTATTATCACTATTTTAACAGAGTAATCGCACCTAAACAACTTTAAAAGTGTGTATCTGGGTTTGTATTACTATGCCAATGAGGACGGTTTAAACTATTACAAAGAGGATCTCTCTCCTTTATTGATACTTTTAAAGGCTGTTTGAACAAGTTTGAATTAGGTCCGGTTTGACATTAGCATGGTTGAGTTTATAGGACTTAGAGGATGCATAATAGTCAGAAATGGGTTCCTACAAGTATAGACACTTGTGTGTGGTTTAAGTTTAAGTGTGCTGCTTGTGGGGCTACAAAGAGGTTTCATTTGGGGAAGTTGGGAAGTTTGGTGTATGACTCACACAGGCTGTATTCCAAACGGGTGGGTCTCTCTGTCTCTCCACCTCTCCTCTGTTTATTACACCCATGTCCACAACCAGCCCTGAGTTTGAAGCATTCCGCCTGCTCTTAAAGGGGAATCCGTCAATTTCTTTGTGAGTTAGGGTGGAGTTGGTCTTTCTCCATGAATATTATCATATTCAGTCAAGTCATTAAAATGACACTGCTGTAGCCCGAAGGCAGTTGTTTTCTGGTCTTTTCATCCAAAGATTGAAATTGACTTCCGGCCTAAAAACCAAAACCAGCAAGTAATGGATCTTATTAACGCATACTCTCAGTTCACTTTGTGTTATCAAAGCCAGGTGCAGTTTGTTCCTCGTTGTGCTTGGGGACATATTTAAGGACACTGTGGTTTATTTGGAGCCAGGCCCACATACACTACAGTTGTGAAAGGAACTGTACTCACTCGTGTATATTTGTATGCATTTGCATCTACAAATAACCCCAGACACTCCTTTGTCTAAAAAGAGCAGCTGTTGTAGAACGTTACAACTTCTCAAAAACTGTGGTAGAAAATGTGTAGCATATATTTCAGAGATTTTTGGTTTCAAAGGTAAAAATCAGTGTGTTTTTCATAGACACCAGGGTCAACTGTTCTATTAATTTGTAGAATACTCAGTATGTAACTTTAAACTCTAAAGCTGAAATAGACAACTGTTAAAAATTTGAATTATAATGTTATTGCACAGTGTAATGTGCACTTGTATTGATCATCAACAAACTCAATTTACAGCACAAAGGGACCATGTTATTCCCTACACAAAACAATGAAAAGAATACAGTTCTCCCATGTTTTTCACTCAGGGTCACTTGTTATGACTCAACAGCAGTGGACCACTAGGACCACGAAAGTTGTCTGTTGTCTCTTTAAAGTTAAATACATAATTATGCTCTTTGTCCAGTGGATAAAGACACAGAAATCCATCCATACAATGTTGACTGTAAAAATACAGTTAGCAACAAATTTCATCTCACTTCACACACACACACACACACACACACACACACACACGCATGACCTCGGGGAATGTGTACAGTCCCTGTGGTGAGTAACGTAATGTAAGTAATGTATGTGGAGGAGTGGGTCACAATATTTGCTTGAAAGAAAAGAAACCAGTTAGTTGTTTAAGCAGGTGAAATGTTGTAGAGAGTCAACATACCTTCACCTGAAGCCCCCACCACCTCAGTCATGTCTGAACTAGCTCCCTAAACTCCTGTCAACTGAAGGAGCCAAAGTTAAGTCACGCAGTTCGATGGACATGATCTGATTGTCTGAATACGTCCTTGTCTGTGTGAGCTGTTAATTAGATCTTGTGGCAATTGTGAGTGTTTGTGCTTGTAGACATTTCTTTATGCAGAGAAACAAGACTTCTGGACTTCCCAAATGTTTTCCAGGGTCAGAATTCCAGAGATACTCCCATGGTTTTTTTCTCTCTCCAAACATCTCTTAAAGACAATGAAGCACAATGGGCGCAGCATGAAATATTTAACTCAGATTGATTATTCAGTCAATGTGTTTCAGCTTTATCACATTCTCACATTCTTTACTGCTGTTATGTATGAAATGATTACCCACAAATCAATGTTCAGACACCTGGCATTATGGTTTCAGGGCTTCTTATGTGCAGATTACATACAGAATATGATTTTAACCTGATAACATGTATTAAAAGGTATTAAAGATCCAGTGTGTAACATGTAATTTGTTTGTTAGTGGTGTGCAGTGGCAGTTTGTTGGCCGAGTGGCTGATAAAAGCTCAACCACTGTGGTGTCATCTGCAATCTGCAGGGGGCAAATATGTTTTTTGTTGAGTGTTGGTGTCACATGTATGCAGTATAATTGTTAGGTACTTGCATGATGTTATCCTTGAAGTTATGGATGTCATGAGACACTTTGTTCTGTAATATGCGTATAATGTAGTTGGAAGAATTTGATAAGAATTTGTGTCAGTGTCAGTGGGGTAAAAAGAAAAAGTATCAGCTGCAAAGAAAAAGGGATTTTCTTTTTCAGAAAAAAAGACAAATAACTTTGGAAAATCTGTCCTCATCTTTTATGTTGCAGGCCAGCAGAGGAACTGTAAAACCCAGCGGAAACTTCAATGCCAGTGCAGATGCCGAGACCCTGCGCAAGGCCATGAAAGGCCTGGGTAAGATGATGCCAGTGTGTGTTTGTACTGTGTACCTTCTGTCAGCACAATGTTATCTGATATGTTGCTGGCATGCCAGTCTGTAGTAGTCCTCCAACAAACCAGTGGTCTTTGGGGAGTTCCTATCTGAACAATTAATATAGTAATCCCTGCTGTCTGGGTGGAGCTCCAGCCAGCCAGCAGTGAGTCAGAAACACATGAGCCACGAAGTGAAACTTGACACGTGTCACTGTGAGCCTCAACACACTGTCCTGCTCTGAAAGTTGTAATTATGTGGAGGGAAATACTTGTCATCATTGTTTATAATACAGTACACATGTCCTGTGAGAATAGTTATAAACAGCTGAGTAACCATGGTGCTTGTTGCCATAGGGACTGATGAGGATGCCATCTTGGAGCTGTTGACATCTCGCAGCAACGCCCAGAGGCAGGAGATCAAGACCACATACAAGACTCTGTTTGGGAAGGTTGGTTAGCCTTACAATCACATGACCACTCATAACATCACTACCCACATACACACACAGGTCAATCAAGTCTGTCTGCATGAAGTACATAGACTGTATACAGTAATGAACGTAGCCTTATGGTTTGATAATTTAGGCCCTTGTAGTATGATGGAGGTAGCAGTTATTTATCAGTTTCTTGAGGAGTTAATGTCTCAGTCGCTTTTTTCACGGCTTCTTCAGTAGCACAGGATGTCACTGTTGTCAATGAAAGTGATGCCTGAGAGTTTGTTTTGCAACCAAAGACTGCATTCATTTTTTTTATATACATCAATGATGAGTTATATTTATATAAGTTATTAAAATATTCTGAGCTCAATCATCAGTCAATCAATTAAACATTTTTATGTAGCATTCAATGTGATTCAAAAAAACATAAAACAGCATAAATAAAATTAGATTTTGTATGTTGTATGAATGTGAATGAAATGAATATGACTTAAATTTACAGTATGTAAATCGTAAAACCATAAAATTATAAAATACACAAAAGCAGTATAAGCCAGAATAAATACATTTTACCAGTGATGAGTAGAAAGTGCCAAGATTGTTTTGAGTAAATTAATTTTTTCGTGCGACAAACTGGAGAAAGAAAACATCCGCTCCACTCAACAAGCTGAAATTGGTTCAACAGTTTTTTAATTGATCATGATATGCAAACAAACAAACCGTAGGTGCTCTGCACGCTTTGACTGTGAATCAGTAAACACCTGTACCTCTTTGCTAAGTTTGCTTCAGATCTACCTGACTACAAACTGAAACTAAAAACGATACTAAGCTGGACCAACTCACTCCTAACGGCAAATCTGATTACACTCTCATAAATGTATGTTACAATAGTGAGGATTCAGTTGTCTTATCACCAGTTTTGCATTTATGAATCATAAAAATGACAGACTGTGGTTTTATGGTTTTATCAGGGGTTATGCCAGATATAAAATGTTAATAATTAGAGAACTTCTTCAGAGGTGCTGGTGAGCAGGATTATGCTGACAGAGCTTGTTATCTTTTTTAAGCGTCTGTTTCCATTCTCTGGCAGCAGACTGCAAACAGATGCTTAAAGAAGTTAACCATGTGTGATGGAAATCTGATGAGCTGATGGAAGAAGTCACAGGAGGAGACCCAAATGGTTTAAACTGCAGCAGGACAGAGATAATAACAGTAAAAAAAAGTTAGTACTGTCCTGAGACATTTGCAGGGTGTTTTTAAAGGATATTCATCATGGGCCACAACATTTATCCATACCTGTAAGAAGACGTAAGTCATGTTGTATAAGGAATCTCATGGGATGGGGGAGGGGCATTTCTGTATGACTAGAGACCTCCCTTAGCTTCTATGGTATAATTACAACCTTGGTTGCTATGGCAACTCTTCCAGGGGGCCGAGTTAGTTTGACTTAATCAATGTTTTCACAGCTACCTTCAAGTGGGTTAACTATTGTTTACTTTCTTGTAAATCTTAAAATAATTATAATTTCACATGTAACTTTATATTAATGACGTAAACATGATGTCAGTTGTCTCATTTGTATCTTTGCAAAAATTGTATTTTTTCATAATGTCAAACCAAAGCAGAGCAGAAAAGTGTGTATAAAAATCAATCCAAAGCAAATTGGTTCACTTTGGCTGAATTAGATAGCTAAGATGAGCAGTGTTTGGTCCAATAAATTCAAGAAAACTATAGTTTAAATAACTAATTGGTTGTCAAGACTAAATAAAGTGCTATATTAATACATTAACATGAAAACCACACACCCAAGAACATAAATCACTATTACATTTAAAATGAAATTAAAATTGTTTAAATACAGAGTGACACGCTAGCTATTACAAAAACAACCCAGCCACATAAAATAAGAGTCAAGAAATCACAAAAAGTCATATACACAAGATTTATACTTCACGAGAGCTATTTGAAAACACTGTATGTTTATAACAGGATCTGATCAGCGACCTGAAGGGGGAGCTCGGAGGCAAATTTGAGACCCTGATAGTGGCTCTGATGACCCCACCCCTCGCCTATGATGTGACATCACTTCGCAATGCCATCAAGGTAGGAGTTGCAGTTTCCATAATGTGAACAGATATATAAGTTTAGCAGCTGGAAATCTAAATGTGACGTATGTGACAATTTCCACCTTTGGCCTCTAGGGGGCAGGAACGGATGAGAAGGTGCTGGTGCAAATCCTTGCCTCCAGAACTCCTCAGCAAGTGAAGGACATTGTAGCTTCTTACAGACAGGGTAACTCTCTCTCTCTCTCTCTCTCTCTCTCTCACACACACACACTCTCTCTCTCTCTTACACAACTGAGATCATAAAAATGTTGATGTGTTAAGAGTCTATTTCGTTTCACCAGTGATTTCATTAACCATCTAAGTTGTAACTTTGCACAGTGTAAACATACATATTTTATGCTCCCTAAGTTTCTCTGCATGGCATTAAAAGCTCATGAGTACAATGGTAACAAGTGTAGCATTTTATAGAATTAAATATCTGTTTTTGATCAACTTTCTGGAGTAATTGCACCCCCCATCATCCCTCATCAGGAGCAGGAATGGATGTTTGGATGAATAGATCACCTATCATCCATCCATGAAAGGATCTGCACACATTTCAGAGGAAGAATCAATTACTAGACAGTTTTATTGGAATGCATTAGTTTTGCCTTAGGTGTACCTAATAATTTGACAACTTAACATGTATGTGTGTGTGTTTTCAATCACATCACTGAAAAGTCGAATGTGAAGATTAAAACAGCAAATGTCTGTTGGGTTTCCTGTAGAGTACGATGATGACCTGGAGGAGGACATTTGTGGCGACACTTCAGGTCATTTCAAGAGACTCCTGGTTATTCTCCTGCAGGTAAATTCTCCTCTCCTCTCCTCTCCTCTCCTCTCCTCTCCTCAGGTAAATTCTCATCTCCTCTCCTCTCCTCTCCTCTCCTCTCCTCTCCTCTCCTCGCCTCTCCTCTCAAAAATGTTGTCTCTCCTCAGGCAAACAGACAGACAGGGATCCAGGGGGCAGAGATTGAGAATGATGCTCAGGTTTGTGTAAATATTTTCTATTGTTCACGATCAATGGTGTCCTTTGTGTGTGTTTTCTGAGTGTCGACTGTTCCATGTGAGCTGTAAAAGAGGTGAAGAGAAGTTTGTTTTAGTTTATTTTGGAGGTGGGGGTAGGACTGATCCATTATGATGTTGTGACACCCTCTAGTGGACGAAATACATAATTTGAATTTAACAATGAGGGAATGTAAATATAGGCTATATGTCTACCGTCAGAAACTAAACATCTTTTATCTATGTCAAAGTGTCATTGATTACAGGAGAAGACAGAAGACAGAAAGACCTTAATCTTAATTGTATTTCTTTTCTTATTAAGGGTTCTAAAAATATAGCAAATAAAAACATTTCTAAGTTTGTATAATATAACTTTGAATACAATCTGAAACCGGTGAAATGTTACTGTATGAGCTTAGTTTATTTACTGTCATGACTCTGTGTTTGTAGGTTATGTTCAAGGCAGGAGAGCAGAAGTTTGGCACTGATGAACAAAAGTTTGTCACCATCCTGGGCAACCGCAGTGCAGAACATCTCAGAAAAGGTGCGTGTGTGTTGCTTTGTGAAGATTAAAAATCATATAAACCATATGGAGGGACGACATGTTGGTTGGTCCTCACTTCTTTAAAGAGCTTTTTGGGGGTAAAACCTGGTCTTAGGGTCAGAATTGGGTTAAAGTTTGGGTAAATGTTAGGGTTAGTCACTTAGTTGTGATGGTTAAGGTTTGGCTAAGGGGATAGAGAATGCTTTATGTCTACGAGGGTCTTCACTATGAATAAAGCATGCGCGTGTGTGTGTGTGTGTAGTTATTTCACAGTTTGACATAATCAGACTAATTCTGAACCTCTGTGTTTCAGTGTTTGATGCCTACATGAAGATGACTGGATATGAGATGGAGGAGACCATCAAGAGGGAAACATCTGGAAACCTGAGAGACCTGCTCCTCGCTGTTGGTAAGAAACAAGTCCTCATGACACACTGGTTCTGTCCTCATGATTTGCTGTATGACAACCATTTTATACAATATCTCTAATCATTTCTGTTTTCTGGCTACAGTAAAGTGTGCCAGGGACGTTCCAACCTACTTTGCTGAGACTCTGTACTACGCCATGAAGGTAAGACAACAAACCCAGCAAGAATATGAGTTTTATATATAAGTGACACAGTTTTGTGGTTTGAAAAATAAGGTTGAACTGCAGCAGCGTTTAGCCACCAGAGGGTGACTCTGCTGGTTGCAAAAAGACATCAGTTTGAAAGGAAGTCTGTGAGAAAATTACTTCTCACGTGATTTATAACAGTAAATCTAATCTAGTAAACACGTTCCTGACAAGTTAATGGTCTCAATCACTAGTTTCAAGTCAATTTAGTAAATGGTCCCATTTGGAGCAGAAAATACAATAATACACAGCATGTAGGAGTGGACACCAGTATGACTGACAACTGTCAGTAGGTGCCTTGCTCTATGTGACCTATGATCTATGAATTTCAGGTTTCAAGAATCATGTCATGGCACCAGTCAATTCACCAAACTCAAGGCTTCAAATTGTGTATTTGTTTTGACAAGAAGTAAAGACGACGTCCATTTTTGTATCAGTCTATGGTCAATAATGTCTGTATGTTTTGTTAACATTATCATAGTAATATAGTAATATTTCTGATTATGTCATGATTTACATTTCTGCTACATAGAAGATTCAGGTCTGAAGTGCACCTGGACCTTAAATTAACCTTAATAATATTAGTTAGGTTAATATAAAGTGATTTATGTTTTCTTCTTTTAATTTTTTGGGGGCCGCTTCGCTTTATCCTCCACATGAAGGTTCGCGGGAGCCATCACAGGGCCACATAGAGACAAACAACCATCCACTCTTACACTCAAACCTACGGTCAATTTAGAGACTAATTTACTTAATCCCCAAATTGGCATGTTTTTGGACTGTGGGAGGAAACCGGGGAATTCAGAGAAAACCCGCGCACACATGCAAACATGCAGAAAGGCCCTTGTCCAGACCATGCTTGTTAATGTTAATGTGACACTGCTATAAAAGCGTGTTGTGTCTTTTTTGTGCTAGTGTAGAGTGATGACGTGTTCATGTGTCTGTTGCAGGGCGCAGGTACTGACGACGACACCCTGATCAGAGTGATGGTGAGTCGGAGTGAGGTGGACATGTTGGACATCAGAGCTGCGTTCAGGAGGTTGTTTGCCTGCTCTCTGCATTCAATGATCAAGGTATGATGATACAACAATCAAACATCTACACACACACACATACACAATGTTTTTACATCTCTAAATTTGACTTCATTTGTCTCTGTTTCAGGGAGATACAAATGGTGATTACCGTAAGGCCTTACTGTTGCTCTGTGCTGGAGATGATGCGTAACTGTGGCAACAAGCACAACACCGGCCATCAGGCCCTTTTAAACTATGATTCCAAATGTTGTCTTTGAAGGGTAGCTAACATTTTGTTTTTGTCTACATTATTGCAGCTTTCTGGTCAACTAATCTTAACTATAGCTAATGTTTCCATAATTAATCATTTTAACATATCTGAAATATTCACCTTGAAACTGCATTTGTTTTGTTTGCACATTGTATGGCAGAACCAGTATGCACAAATAAACATTTCATTAAATGTGTGCAACAGTGAATTATTTTTTCTCTTTTTTGTTTCGGTCAGACCTGTACTGACCTCTTATGGCCACTAGAGGGAGCTTAAATAAAGAAGAGAGGAGAGGCTTGAATGTAAAAGCAGCTCACATGACATCACTTATCATTGTTTAAGCTTGGACACAAGGACACATCAGAGTATTCATTTTAACTTTTACACAACACTACATTTATCTGACACCTCTTTGCATTGAGATTGTACAACCATTAATCATTACTAACAGTAGTTGTATTCACTATATTTTAAAAACTTGATAGAACTGAGGCTAAATGTTGTTCACTCTGGTGCAGGAGAATGTAAATTTTAAAGCCACAGATACATGATGGAAACATCAACTGTCTCACAAATCAAGTGTTTTTCTTTTGGTCAATGAAGTTTAAAACATTATTGATGTTTTATTTGTCCATTTTACCTTTGTCTGACATAGATTTCACTGATTGAAATGGACCTTCACTAGAAAAGATAGAAAATAATCCTCCTGACCTGATCCTTGATCAGAAAAGTTTTTGGATGTATGGTTCCTCTACAAACTCAAAGACGGCAACACACCTTCACTACAGCGTCACATACATAAAGATATAATCTGCAGATCATCTACTGATGAAGAGGCCTTGTAAAAAAGTTACAGTTGTGACTTTCCTGCCTGTTGAACCATAGTTATTCACATGCACACATTGGACCTCATAAAAGCATCAAAATGATTTCAAAAGAGAAAATGTGTTTTGTCTACTTTATTTTTTTCTCTCTGCTTTAAACACTGAACGTGTCAGGACTCGTAGTCTTCATGAGACCACCTCATTTCTGGGGAAGTTTAGGGCTAATGTGTGAATTGATGTTAAGTTAAGTTAAGGTAAGGTAAGGGTTAAGTAAGGGTAAGGCATTAAGACACTGGTTAAAGTTTGGGATAATGCTTTGAAATGAATGGAAGTCAGTGAGAGGATAGCTACGAGAACCTATGTGTGTAAGTAGTGTCATCTCAGTTCCTGTCATTCTACCCTCTGTTATTCTTTCCATAGAAGCGCTTGTTGTCATTGATGGTTGCCACAGAAACGGGCAGCCAATAATAAGGTCTAGAGTAGAGGGTGTGGGGTCAGGCCACCTCGAGCCACAGGAAGAACAATGACTGTGACTCCTCCTCCCCCCCCTTGCTGCTTTGCGTGTTTTTGGGTGTGAGAGTCTGTGGGTGGGCATGTGGTTGATCAGATTTGTAGGTCACATGTGAAGCAGTGAGTGAGCAGTGAGTGAAGCAGTGAGTGAAGCAGTGAGTGAAGCAGTGAGTGAGCAGTGAGTGAAGCAGTGAGTGAAGCAGCGAGTGAAGCACTGACTTGTGTTTTGACCTCCTCCTCCTCCTCCTCCATCACACTGACTGAAGCTCTGTGAGGCTCTAGTTCAAGTTGACTCTAATGGAAAAGTTTGTTTTCCAGTAACAGCTCCCGTTACATCTGACACAAGAAGACTAAATTAATTCTTAGAAGAAACTTTATCATTTTATCTGTAATTGTCTGAACTTGCAATCAGGCAAACACTGCACACAAGCAGCCAAAAGCTGATAGTATCATGATGCACTTATTTAGTTGATTTATTAGTCAAGATTTTTTTTCTTTTAAATTTAGGAAGATCAAATCCTCCAAATACCCCTTAGTCTTAACTGAAATATGTTTTGGGTTTCTTGCCTTTGGTTATGTGAATGTGTAATTCTACAATTCTAATATGAAAAATAGGGCTGCGACCATTATTCATTGATTACTACATTACTCAACAACTATTCTGATTATCATGTAATAAGTTACATATAACAAACAGATCATTAAAACCAAATTATTTTGGGTCGTGAGTAAAATAATCTGAGAAAGACAATCTTCAACATTTTTTTGGACCAAACAACTAAATGAATTGAGGGATGAATCAATCTACACAATGATGTAACATCTGCAGTAAAATGCTGGATGGTTAAGAGAACAAAACCAAACAAACCATTACGGTTTGAAATGTGTTCGCACGCATTTGTCTGATCAGGGGAAACAGTCAGAGGTGGGTCTCTCTGTTTGTGCGATCATGCTTTTACATGCAAACCTTAAAGTGCTTTTAAAAGAGGCTGTTTTAATACTTTGAGTGCGGAGGAGTCAAAAGCTGGTGCATTGACACCGCACCTTCCACACAGAAGAACAAGATGAAGCATGCACCAAGATATGGAATACCACGAGAAGGAAAAGGACACACATACCTAAACATTAACTCACATGTGGTGACATCTTGAAATTGTCCTTTTCTTACTTAAACCAGTTTCTCAGGTGCTAGAAATCACTTAGAATCAATGTCTTCTACCAGGTATGAGTGTGAACTTAACTATTGTAGCACCACAGCTGCTGAGGTAACTGTACACTTCACAATAAACCTCTGTAACTTGCCACAAATGCTGTCATATGTTTGTCTCCTGTCCAAGTAATTTTTGTCCTCTTTTTGACATACTCTTAAAACCTCTGAATAAACCTGTACTTTGTTGTCCTTAAACCATGAGAACACAGAGCACTTAGGCTGCAGAGGCTATAAGAATGTACACTATAGTGTGTCTTATATCCTATTTTTCCCCAGCACAACCCATAGGCAATCTGATGACATGATTTATTTATTAAAAACAGACCTAAGACCTTTAATTATTTTCTGCACACTCAGTCCAATTAAAACATGCTTGATTTAGACCTTTAGAACTGTGGCATCTTCAACTTTCTAATAAAAAACTACCTTCATCCTACTAAAAGCATACAAGATTAACAATGGAGGATAACGAAGGTGGATGGACAGATGGATATTAAAGTTAGTATGTGAACAATGGCTAAGGTGTTATTTATTTAATTATTTTCATGAATCCAATACATTTTTCTCCTTAAAAAAAAAAGATCATAACAGAACAAGAACATCACTACTCAGACACACCTCAGATACAGGACACAGAGGGTTGAGGTAAATAAATATCAGTTTCTTATGAAGGTTGGTCAATCAAAAATGTCAAACAAACCAGAATTGTAGAGACAAGAGTAAATGTACCAAAACAAAACACAACACTACACTACACTACACAAAATGAAATGGAAGGTTTTCTGGACACAAACGAGACAAAGAGCCAGAAAAGGACAGGTGAACAGTGGCTAAATAAAGACTGAGGGCAGGTGAGTTAAGTGGACACAGGTGAAACTCATCAAAGTAAAAACAGCTAATCTCAATGGCGGGAAAAGACAGGAAGTAAAGTCGTCTGAAGTGTTGAGCGAACGACGAGTTACAAAATAAAACAGGAAACTATGCTAACAATAATGCTAACAAAACAAAAACGGCTGAGAGCTCATGTTACAACTCACTTTACTTGTAAACAGGTAAATATTGTGTGTCTTTCTGTTACAGTCATATGTAAACACAACAATTAATCATTGATAAATGATGGTGTACGGTATGTGATTAGCAGTATATAAAGTTAGCTCACACATCTATGCATTAGACACTGAATAATTAAAACTAAAATATGTAACATTAATTCATAATAGTAAATAATAATTGGAGTTGTCACTGTGCACATGCGATCTAAGGTACTTTACGTTGGTTACATGCTGAGTTTTTACTCTTGTATATTTTGTTTACACCTTTGTTGTAAATAAACACTCTATATAGAAAATGGACACTGTTTCCGAGTATGCACTTCAAAGGCCTCTCTGATCAGACTTTTACAAGTTACTATTAATATACCCAACACGTCTCTACATTATGATGAATCATGTCATTCATTTTGTACTTTTACTGGAGTCAAACATGACTTTCTGTCCCAGGTTGCGACAAATATGCAGCCAAGATGTGACACAAATGCAAGGCTGAGAGAAGAATCCTGCTGACTTTCTATTTTTGTGGAGTCATCAATGTTGTTAAGTGCAAACATTAAAGTGTGGGAGTAAATATTTGCTTATTTATCAGGTTCTGACTGATTGATTAAAGACAAAAGCTCTTCATTTCACTCTTTGAACACTTGACCTCTCAGTTCTGCCTCTTCAACACCAGCAATTTTAAAACACTTTCACAAAACGTTTGAGTCACACAAATACCACAATCAAGCGATCTTTATCTGCTTCGAGCACATTTCATACCTGTGTGTATGAAAGTGTTACTACATACTGTAGTGTTGGCACTGCAGGCAACAAAAGTTCCATTCAAAATACCGACAAATGATAGAGCGGGTGAATTACACACTCACACCCTGCTAATCGTGAGCAAACATGTCACCATTGCTACAATCCCATATTTGACCTTTTATCAGCCCACTCTCTGCTGAGAGTGTGAAACGATAGAGTTGGAGTACAGGCAGGACGTTCACCAAATTTCACAACCTGCCTCAAACGCCGTCTTCAGAATCGAACTAGAAGAGAAGTTCAGCCCTGGTCTTACTGGCCAGAACTGAACTGGAGAGGTGGTTTGACAAGGTTTTGATTGATATTTGGGCCCATGCAGTTTACATTGAGGGGGAAAAAAGGACCAACCTCTGTTGCTAGAGTTTCTGCACACTCAGTCCAATTAAAACATGCTTGATTTAGACCTTTCGAACTGTGGCATCTTGAACTTTCTAATAAAAACACTACCTTCATCCTACTAAAAGCATACAAGATAAACAATGGAGGATAACAAAGGTGGATGGACAGATGGATATTAAAGTTAGTATGTGAACAATGGCTTCACACCATCTTCAATTTATTTGAATACTGCCATCGAAGACACAAGACATAGTGCCTGGCATATATGCTGCCAGTTATATTCCTGCCACAGTCTCAGCAGCAAGTGTCGACTGCACTAAGGCCTTCTTCCTCTGTCATGTCTGACCTGACGTCAGATGCTAAAAAGTAAAGTAAAGTAACACAATTTAAAGCAGTAAGATGTAACTTCTTCTGTGTATGTTGTTGCTGCCATGGTAAAAGTGTTTTTTTGATGACTTATTTGTCTTTATGACCAGCCCTCTTTTCTGCATCACTCTTTAACTTGTTTTTCTGTCGGTCGCCACTTACTTTCAGTTTCAGATTCACCTTGTAGTCCAGTGTTTCCCAATCCTGGTCCTCAGGGACTCCTGTCCTGCATGTTTGAGATGTTTCCCTGCTCCAACACACCTGATTTAAATGAGTGGTTTGTTGTCCGGCGTTTGCAGAGCTTGATGACGAGCTGATTCAGGTGTGTTGGAGCAGGGAAACATCTCAAACATGCAGGGCAGTGCTGTCTATGAGTCATTATTTCATACTTTCATACATTATCCTCCACATGAGGTTCATGGGGTTGCTGGAGCCAATCCTGGCTGACATGGGAAGAAAAGGCATGGACAGATCACCATCAACCATTCACTGTCACATTAACCTCTGTATGTTTTTGAGAAAACACACACACACACACACACAAAAGAGGGATCCTTCTTATTGTGGAGCAACAATGCTAAAAAAATGAATTATCAATTTTGCATAACGTTGCTTTAAGCTGAGTTAAGTAGGAAAAGGTTATGTCAGGTTTATGTCAGTGTTGCACTTAAAGGAAAGGACATACCGTTTTTCCTTGAAGGTCAATTAGCAGCAATTATTGTTTTAAGAAACTGATTTACAGCTCTGTGCTACTTCCACTCACTGTCTAAACAAAGCCTTGAGCAGATTGATTGATCTTCTTTTGATCAACACCTGCTGGCGGCAAGAGATTTTAAACATTAAACCCTCATGATGAGTCAAAGAGGTGCAGAGAAGGTGGTGGAGTCTTTGGATGGTTTGCTCATTTCCTCCTTCACCTTTGGCCTCTACGTAAATACTTCCTCCCCGACTGCAGCGATGTTGCTGGAATGTGTCCTTGAGCTCGGGAAAAGGAGTCAATAAAACAATATGTCTACAAAAATCCCCCTTTTGTGTCATCAAAGTGAGTGGACTTCCGTTAAAATGTGGAAATCACTCTCCAGTTGGCTTTTTAAGTGTCTGTCTGAGCAGACAAGGGGCAGGAGGTCAGAGGTGACCAAACCCCCCGGAACAGACAGGAAAACATTAAAATCCACATCTGTGGTTGCACTTGTTCAGGGATTACACACACACACACATTCAAACAGTGCACAATGCTGGATTATGGCAGTCTTTAGGTCCAGTATGTAGAAACGTGCAGCTGCTGCTGTCACAGAAAAACTAATTAGACGTTGTTGCATGAAACTGGAGGCTTTTGCACAACTGCTCCACTTTTGTAGATAGTAAAGGTGGGGGCATAAGTACAGTAATTGGTTAAATCACAGTATACATGACAGTAAATCAATGACATTTAGTCCATTTATTTTTCCCCCAGAATGAGTTTATGAGTTTACCTAAGTCTAAGAAAACATGTGCCAGTTCTTCTGTTTCTTTGTGTTTCTCCAGATACCATGAAACAACTTTTCCACTGCACTTTACCAGGAAAACACTGTCTGTGGAACCACACAGACAGACTGTGAGCAGATACAGATTTTCACAATAACTGCACACAAAGATATAAAAATGCTAAATTATGAAATATTTGAGTGACTTAAGATAATGTGCACGTGACTATTAATAGCTTTTAAGAATGATTTCACCACATTACACTTGCATAGATTCTACCTTTAAGAGATTGAGTCCATGTTCAAATGTTTATGTGTTTTTAAGGTGGATTCAAGATGTGTGTGAGTGAAGTCATCATGGGCTGATTTCTGCACTAAAACAAAGAAAAAATGACACTTATGGTTGAAAATAATGTAGTTTTTTTTTAAATGTGTGAATATTTTATGGCTGAATAATAAAAGATGAGATAAGATGCTTTGGCGAGTGTTTGTACAACCACCTTCCTCTCAACATTCAAATATAAACCATTTATTTGTGATACATGAATACAAGCAGAGATGTTGAAATGGTTCAGTTTGTGTAGCAGATTGTTACAGTTGACCAGAGGTAGAAGAAAATCACTCTTCCTTTTTTTTGTCATCGAACTTCAACAGTGGTGACAGTTTTTAGGATATTCACAGGTAAAAAATACTCAGTAAAAAAATAAAAACACAACTTAAATGTACTATTTTCTAACAAGACATTATATCAGATCAAGGATGACAAACGGTTTCTAACATCATCAGCGACCTCTGTGCTCGATGTCGTAGTTTCAGTTCATATTTTCTCTTTTTTCAGACCATGTTTAACCACTTAAATCACATTTGTCCCTCGTTCTGATGCTCAGACAGAACTTTGTCAGGTCGTCTTTACACGCGTACATGCACTGAGCTGCTGCCATGTGATTGGCTGGTTAGATATTTGCATTAACAAGCAGTTGAACAGGTGTACCTATTAATATGGCTTTTAAGTAAACCTTTAAAAGAAATGATTGAGGTAAAATAGCACGCATATAATTGTCATTTATATATATAAAGTTCTGTGTACTGTGTATACTGTCAAATGTTATAATCTCATTAAATGCTGTAGATTAATATTTTAATCTGACAAGAAACATCTGCAGGTTTCAAATGTTTGTGGTAAAAGAAAAATATACAGAATATTTACTAAGCGGTGCAAGAAAATATCAATACACTAAAATATTATGATGTTTTATTCTTTGAGGCGCTATATCATTATATTCTTGACAGTGGTTTTCCCTTTGAATTAAAGCCTCTAACAGCGGGACACAAGACTCTATCCCCATCTTTGTCCCCTCACTATAGACTATTGTTCTCTTTAAAATGCACAGTTTTTCAATCACATAACCTGTCCTTGCTCATAGTAATCTGATGTATATATACATATATACATATATATATATATATATATATATATATATATATATATATATATATATATATATACATATATATATGTATATATATATATATATATCATATGGTCACCCACACAGATTATTGCCAATTTGTCGCTCTAATACTGCGTGCCATTTATATCGGAGGTTGGAGCTGGGAGTGAACACATGGCAATTCCTGTCGATAGCAACGCTCGACATGGTTTTTTCAACCTGTCCTGCAAGTGAAATATAAATGTGGGTCATAATAACCCATAACCAATAGTTACGTTGAGTTGGAGGATTGTAGTATTTTTATAGTTCAGTGCAACTGAAACATAACTATGGGTCGTTCTGGTCAACCCCTGAGTACGACCAATAGGTACGTTTTCAGCTGCACCGCTGGTATTACATGTGTTAGTGAGGTTTAAAGACCAGACAGGACTAGGGAGCAAGTTACAGACTGTGACATAAAAATTGTGCTTGTAAAAGTTTAACATGGGAGTCAAACATGTGACAATCACACCTAAGTACAAATCTTCAACCACGAAGCAAACAACCTAAAGCTACTTGATGATGACACACTGAAGGTACCAGGTTGATGCTATTCATACTACCGCTAGGGGGCGCCTATTTAAAAATGGGTGATAATTCCTGCATAGGACCCATAGTTGTGTTTTTGTTGGAGGACAGTCTCCTGGGGAGTAAGTGAGGTTGCTCCAAGGTTTCCCACTACTAATGAAAGGCATCATAATATTAACCTTTGACCCTGAGGTTAGAAATGTAGTGACAGTGAAACAACATACATAATGAGTCACGAGATGAGAGGAGACTAACAGTCATTTTGCAGGACAGAGAAGAAGAAGGAGCAAACACTGGCCCAGGAGCTGCTGCAGTACTCCTCTGCGGTCTTCCTGTGGTCCGCGCGCCCGCTGCAGGCTGAGGGTCTGACAGAGGTGGAGAAGGTGGAGGGCCGAGTGGAGGACTGAGTGGAGGAGGTGCGGGGCTGTGGTGTTGTTGGTGTGGTCTCCAGGTCTCCTGACTGAGCTGAGATCACCGCACTGTTGATGTCCAACTCGAAATGCGCATCCCGGGGCGCGCGCTTACACATGCCAGCTTTGACCAGCGCGCGCTCATCCCTGCACACTTTCCCCTGCAGTCTCTTGAGCGCGCGGGCCACCTGCTTCCAGAAGCTCTTGGGGTCGGACTGGAAGCCTGGGCAGCTCTGAGGTTTGGCGGTGTACTCGCACTTCATCTCGGTGGTCCCGCCTTTGACGCGCGCCTCCGGGTTCTCACACTTGACCAGCAGCCTCACCGCGCCCCTCGCGTCCCTCGCCGTCCACGTGCACTGCATCTTGTCCTTGAGTGTGAACTTGCCGCGGCCGATGGCTGCGACCTTGTTCTCGCTCCTCTGCGCTCTGCCGGACTGTGGCGCCACGCTGCGGTCCGCTCCACGGGTTTTACTGCGCACAGACGCGGAGGACAGAGACAGATGCTGACCAAGGAAGACCAGCAGCATCCAGGGAGCGACAGAGCCGAGCAGCAGCATGTCGTCTTTTAATAAAGAGTTATTATTGAACCTGAAAGACAGAGACAGAGTGACGCAAATTAGGAGATAAATATAAATCTTAAATCCTCAAACTCAGCACATGTGAATGGTCTTTAAATGTTAAACTGTTTAAAATGTAAAGGGCCACAATAAAGTAACCTACATTATATTAACTATACTGTAAAAGTTAGTGTCATTTATCTTTATATTGAACATTATTGAACCCAACACTGTTGTTTTGTTGTTTTCTTATGTTTACAAAATACTTTGCAATAACATTTATTCTATTTTGATTCTATACAAACAAACACACAATCCATCTATAAATATATACTTA
Organism: Solea senegalensis; assembly: GCF_019176455.1. Taxonomy (NCBI): domain Eukaryota; kingdom Metazoa; phylum Chordata; class Actinopteri; order Pleuronectiformes; family Soleidae; genus Solea; species Solea senegalensis. The sequence continues at coordinate 22,518,992 of NC_058026.1, forward strand.
ACTTACCGTAAACTACCGAGCGCTCCTGTGCGTAAAAGCTGCTCCTTGTGACCGTCTGTTGTCCCACACATGGCTTTCATACATGTAGAGCGACACGCCCACCATTCCCGCCCAAACACACGCACACACAATGCATTCCCAACCCCCTCACAATGACCTTAACCATCACAACTAAATGCCTAAACCTAATCCTTAGGTTAATCCTAACCTCGACCTAATTTTAATATTCCCCTTAAATCAAGTCCTGACCCTCAAAAAGCGCTTTTAAGAGGTGACAGAATGACCAGCCAACATGTCCTCACCCCATATGGGATATACGGTTTTTGGTCCTCACAAAGATACACATAAAAGAACACAAACACACACATACACACACACACAGTCTGGTTTCCATGACTTCAGGGGACATTACATTGATCTACATTCATTTCCTGAAGACTTACTCCATAACTACTCCTGGCCTAATCCTAACCTTAACCTAATCTAACACCAACACAAAACCCAGCTCTAAACTCTCGCTCTCACACACACACACACACACACAGACACACCTCCCTGCACATTCATTGAGAAAATCTTGGCAGTGTTTTTGGTGTTTGTTGGGTCTTGAAGCAACATGTCCAAACTAAAGAAAACTGCCGCTTTAGAGGAGGAGCTCAGCCCAAGATCAAAAACACTGTTCATGTGTAAAAGGGACGGATCTGTGTGTCCTCGTAGACGGCGGGCGTTTGTACTAAAGACTTTTAACAAGGCAGATTATAACCCAGCCACACACACACACACACACACATTCCCAGCTGTACTTTATAGAAATATACAGTAAGAAGATATGTTTTTTACTGCAGAAGCACATCAGGTTTGTACAAATACATCACTTTTATCTCTCCTGTAATGACGCAACACCGCACACAAAGACATGTGATAACAAGGAAGGAACCATAGAAATCTGTCCAATAATCTGACAGATTACATCAGTTTATTTGCTGTGAGTCACCGTGTCAGAAATGTCAGAGAAAAGTTGGATAGCTGAGGATTCCAGGTGTGTCAGGATTTATGGGAATCCCCCTGTACTTGAGTGTGTGAGAGATCTACCTGAGCTCACATATAAAGTTATGTTCTTGTTTACCTGAACTTGTGAGGTCTGAGGCTCCTAAAGCTTTAGTTACATTTCCATGTTCAGTTTATTTTTACACATTTGGAAACATTTGAGTATTTTTTTAAGAAAAAAAAGAAAATTGAAAACACATTTTATATCCTCACTCAGAGATAAGAGATAAGACAAGTGCTCAGTAATTTTAGCATTTATTTCCAAGCATTTACATCGAGATTGGTTCACTCATGTTGAAGATTAGATTGGTTTGTAATTGTTTAAGTGAACAAAATTATAAGATACAATTAAATTAGATTTAAATTAATATTTATTAGCAAGTCCTTTGCTTTTTTGCTGTTTTATCAAATTGCTACTACTTTTCTGCTCCTCCTGACAGTCCGCTCAACTTCTGTTATCATTGCTTATCTTAAACCCATGTTTCTCAAACTGTGGTATGTGTACCACCAATGGTACGTGAGCTTCCTCTGGTGGTACTTGAAGGAAAAGGAGGAGGAGCTGGGAAATTTTGAAAATGAAACAAATAACAAAGAAATTAATAAATACATTAAATAATAAAAATTAGGGTCACGTTTATCTGTCGCTCCATCTTCATCTAATTTCACTATACCAGTGTGAATGTGAGGAAGAGTGAATGATCTTATTGGGAATAAATCTGAATAAACGTGTTATTCAAAAAGTTTGAGAAGCACTGATTTAAGGTCATCTACAGGGCAAACTGATTCTTGTATAAAAACATTTTACTGCAAAATGTGGATATAAGTGACAGATATTTACATGCTACTGTGTTTTGCTCCATTGTCATTATTATTATTTATTATCTATATTCTTTTCTTTCTCATTTTTAGGGCTTAAACAGTCACGTGCTGCACTTGTTTGTGTCTCTAATAAAAAAAAACATGTCAATCACAAAAAGGGTGTAAGGTTAGGTTTAAGTTCATGTTTATGGGACAGAGTAAATTTACAGGGACTGCATGGAAGTCAATGAAATGTCTTCTTCAATCTGTGTGTGTGTGTGTGTGTGTGAGAGAGAGAGAGTTTCCTTTCTGCTCAACAGCGCCACCTTTTGGTTTCTAGACATTGACTCAGGTCGACTTACAGTTCTGTGACTGAGATGGAGCTGGGATTTATGGCTCTTTGAAGGGAGCCGGGGTCTTGAAGAGCCGTTCAAAACACTCAGCTCGTTCTTATATTTGATTATTTTTCAAAAAATAAAAAAAATGTGCAGGTGTCAAGTATCAGCAGAGCTGTTAAAGTTCCTCAAATATCTAAATTCTCTCTCTCACACACTCTCCTTTTATTCAGCTTCCACTGTCACTGAAGCTGATGTGGTGAATGGCTGCGACGCCCCCTGCTGGTTGCACTAAAACACTTCACCGTGAGTAAAGTCATCCAACTTTGACACAAACTGATGAGAAACAAAGTTTCAGTAGAAATGAAACAGGTGAACTGGTGAAGTGCTGAAAATCCAAACCACTGAAGATTAGAGCATGCTGGATAATTTACTTCAGATTAGAGTTTAGTTAAAGGACCAGTGCGTGACATTTAGGAGGGTTTTATAGGCAGAGTTTACACAATTTAAATTCAGTACAAATAAATAAAATATGAAGAACGTAAAAGTAAATTAGTGCAGAGAGTAAGATTTATCAACCCTGGGATTATCATGTAGGACCGGCACATGACAAATAATTTACATCCTGCTCTTTAAATCCAAGAGTTTCATTTCCATCAGTGATCCACGTAGCATATACAATATAAGTAACAGTTGAACAAACACTGATTTAGGACAACTTGTGTAATTTCATAATTTATCCCAACACATGTCAGGGGTTTTCCTTTACATGCTTGAAAAAACAGTTTGGAAATACAAAAGCATCAACTTTAACCATGTATCAGACTAAAATATAACATTTATTATTTATTTATTTATGAGTGACTTCACTTTGGCCGGGGTAGTTCAGGGCTTGTTAGAAAAGTCAACTTGTGCATTGTCCTTCACTTTGTGAGTGTTTGCTTGTTTTTTTTTTTGTACTTTTTATTTATTTTTCATTTTTATTTGACGACTTAGGACTACATGCACAATTTAAAATGACCATAAAGTATATAATTATACATTCCACATAATGAGTATATGTGGAATGTATGTTGAAGTTAAACGCTCAATAAAAGATATACATAGAAAATATATATACACACAATATATGATATGAAACTGTATCTTAAGTAAATTTTGTGATTTACATTAAGACATGTACGTTAACTTCCAGACAAAATAACTAAAATAAAAAATAAATCAGGATATAAAAGAAAAGATGTCTCATGGAGGCCTATATAACATAAAGTTGAATATAGATGCTTATTTCATCATTTTATTATTGTATTTTGATGTCGTTTAACACTCTTCAGTTGCACACGATGGGTTTGAAATTAATTATTTTTGATTAAATAATTAAAGAAGCTGCACTGACTTGAGTAAAGAGACTTGTATCCCCTTTCTTTACCCACTATACGTGTGTGTGTTTATGTCTGAGTGTGAGTGTGTGTCTGTGTGTGCAGCCACTCCACACAGACGTCCTCTGTCCCTGCACACAGTGGCTCTTAAGTGTTTGGGTTTGCTGAGGCGTCGTCACCTCGGTCTGTGTCTGTGAATTAACAGCTTCCTCTGCAGTCGGACAGCAGACATGTTGTTACAGACGGCGGTGAAACCAAACAAGGGCGTCTTTGAAAAAAGGATGTGTGAAAAAAAAACAAAACTGCTGCTTGTTTCAGCTCAGACGAAGAAACAGAACCACACAGACGGAGAGGAGACTTTATTGACTTTACGTCTTTCACGTTTACTGCAGTGATTAACATTGTTGACAAAGGGGGGAATTTCACATCGTATACAAACAGAATCACATCCCGGCTGTATTTCCCCTTGGTCTTGCCGCGGGTGTTGTACAGATATAAAAAAATGGAACGTACATTACATGACATCTGTAAACAACACACAGTCGTAGAGTGAGTGATTTTGGCTCAGCCATTTCGATGTTGCAGTGCGGGGAGATGAAACCTCACAAGGTGATGAAAAGACTCCAGAGGCTCCCATTCAGATCCTGGAGTGGTCAAATGTAGACGAGAAGAGTCTTGACTGGATCTGTCGCTGGCGTTTCTAAACCTGACACAATAAGAAATGCAGGAATTTTTAAACGTTAATAAAGATAAAGGTTATTTCTTGTTGCTTGTTACAGACACATTTCTACAAAAAAAGTAATAGATTTCCATTTGGAGTATGCAGAGTTTCTTTTTTCACTTACCTTTGCCTGCAGTATCGCCTCAGTTTTGGAACCAGCTAATGACGTAGGAGCAGACGCCGTGGAAGCTCTTCCAGCAGTACTCAGAAGCCATACGGGAGGATGGGGACTCTGGCTGCTCTGTGGTACGAGTAGTGGTCTTCCCAGGCTTGGGGGTAGTTTTCTTGATCTGGGGGGCCTTGCCTGGCTGAGGTTTGACGGGCTGAGATGTCTGGGGTTTGGCAGGTTTAGGAGTAGCGACAGGCTTGATCTGGACTGGCACGACAGGTTTTCGTGGCTCCTGCACGGGCTTTGAGGGCTTGGGGTTTGAGGACCTGGGCCAGGAGGTCACGAAGGTCATCTGGGCCTCGTCAGGGTGCTTCTTGCACATCTGTGGGCGGTAGATTTTGGCTCCCTGGCAGGCATGACTAAGCTTCCTCAAGTCCCACATCATCTGGGTGAAGTAGTGGCGAGGGTTGACGTTGTAAGGACGGCACAGGTTGGGTTTTCCCTGGAAGTCGCAGTAGTAGGAGCGTCCCACAGTCTGGCCCTGGCTAGGACCTTTGCAGGAGACACGCAGGCGAGTATAGTCCCCAGCTCCCGACACCACCATAGTACAGGAGTCCTTGGCCTTGGTGTTGAATCTTATGGGCTCATCCCAGATGCTTCTTTGTTGCTGCTGCTGTTTGTTGTCGTTGCTGCCGTTGTTGGTCTGAGCGTTTGACACACAAACAGTCGCAGCTAGGAACAGCAGCGACACTCTCGCCACAGCTTCCATGCTTGTGTCAGTAATGAATGAATGAATGAATGGATGGATGTGGGTTTGGGATAATGTGTATGTATGTGTCCACAGAGAATGTCAGCGTGTGCCAGGGTAGGACGCATACGTGAATGGCTTTATAAAGTTTCAGCTCACAAAGAAGGTATTATTCAGGTGAGGCGAAAGACCCAAACTCCTCCTCCTGCACTAAACCCTCCCTCTTCCTCTCTCTCCCTCTCACACACACACACAAAATAAAAAAAATGATAGGTTAGATAGAGGGAGGGGGAGAACATAAACTGATGGAGGAAATGGGGAGAGGGTCAGTGGTTCTGTTGGACTGAAGGAGGCTACACATGAAGCCAAAGTTTGTGGTGAGACATTATATAATCTCACATAAGAGTTTCTTTGACTGCTGATGATGAGGAGAGGACGACAGCCCAACTGCAGCCCGGAGTAATTTGCTGAAGAGCTAAAAGTCGATCTCTGACCCTTTAAAACTAAATCCTCTCCATGTTCTCCTGAAGATGCACCGTTAGTTTTGCATCAGAGCTACAAACTAATGCTGTGGTTACATTCAAACACAGAACTTTATTTAAAGGGCAAGAAAACTTTCCAAAAGAAATGCCACAAAATGACATTCTTAGTGTATAGAATACATGTACAAGAGGGCAGGGAATTGCAGGGAAACCAGACTTTTCACAGTTTTGATTGTTTCTTCTACTAACTGACCTGTTCTCTTAATGTTGTGAATTATTTTTTGACTATTTATGTTTGTTTTATTGTTATTTTGTAAAGTATTTTGCAACCTTTAGGTTAATATTATTATTATTATTATCCCGCTTTCAACTGTGTGGCACAAAAAGTGAGACAGATTTGCACAAAAATCACCACCATCTATTGATAATTGCATGTCACATGGAAAGACAACAGTATCCAGTATCAATGTTTTGTTCTGCTTTAAATGTCAGTTAAATCATCTTGGTTTGGTGCCAGTGCAGTTTTAACGTCCAATACTGAACAGAAAAACAGACACTGACTTTTTTAAGAAATGCATATAATCCACATGAAGCGCAAACCGGAAGAACAGACCGCACGTACACATATGTAAAAATGCACACATGCATGCCCCAAGGACGACTTACTTTCATAGCCATCAATCTGTTGGGGGGAGAGAAAATGTTCTCCTGTAAGAAAGATGTGTGTGTTTACAGACGTTCTCCTAAATACAGTCAGTGTGGTCTGATTGGATGTGACAGCGTCACGAAACTGCAGTTACTGCCAAGACCATCATTGCTTCCTTCAAACCTGTCAACCCCACCAAAAAAAGAGAGTCGTGAGCCATTTTTGCTGTTGGATTAATGTTACAGGATTAATCCCAGGTGTGTTTCTTGGTGGATGAAATCCTTTTTTTTTCCATTCATACCTGCGCTTACTTACATTTTCAGTTGTTTTAACATATGATACAGCAGTGGCTTTACGGAAGAAACACAAAAACAAAGCAGAAACTTACTGAATTGACGTTTTTATTCACACATTATTGTCCTCGCCACAAACTCTGGCTTTTGCTTGTAATTGTGTATACACAGGAGTGTGTGTGTGAGTGAAACCAAAGCCTCTTGAGAGTTTTATTTGTAAAACTCCAGAAAACAAACAAAAAATAAATCTGACAAAACAAAGCAACTAAGCCGTCACAAATTGTCTGTCAAGAAGTTCCTACGACACAACATGTTGTTTGTCTTTAAACCGCGTTAGGTCGTATGTGTGTTGAATAGCTTGTAGCACTTTGCCTCTTGTGGTAGCATGAACTAGGAAACTCTGGACTAATACAGAATCTACATTTTTAAAGGATTAAAGTTTTGTTGGTCTGTGTTGAGAGGAATATTTTAAAAATGTGTGAATACAATTTTCCACTTCTTTGTTAAGAATTAGCAAAGTAGATGACGTTTGTATAATATTAAGCTACAGCTTAAATGCTAAGTTTAGCACAAACATTGGAGATAGAGGATAAATTCTTACTGTGGCAACAAAATCAGCCAAATGTCCAGTAAGTAGTCACCACTTTATAACTAATTACTTTAATATGTATAAAATCAAACTCAAATGGATGCTTTAGCCATGTTAAAGGCATAGGAGTAGTTAGCAATGTTAGCCTAAAAACAAGCTTTGGTCCAGACCAAAACAAATTAAAATGGATTATGTTAACGCTGCCATTGACTGTGGTAATCCTCCTCCGAACATAAGGCTGACATTTAATATTTAATGAGGATGATTTAAAAACTTTGGTTTAAAACAATCTGACTCGGTTTTTTTGTGAATTAGCAAATGTTAGCATGCTCACATGCTAAAACCCCCCCAGTAAATAAGGATTTGTTCCGTATTTGAAAGATAAAAGACACATTGAACAGATAAGGAACACATTTTGTTCCTTATTTCACTGTGAGTCCTGTGTATTATAGCAATGGAGATGTGGTAAAAGTTAAATGGTGACAGATAAAACTGTCTTGTCTTGTCATCATGCTAAGCTAACTGGCTGCTGTTATTTAACATACGCACAAGAGATTGGTTTCTGCTCATCAAACTCCTGGTAGTTTGACACGGACATGGACGGCATTTATCAAAATATAACACTATTTCCTGAAGATCCACCTGGTCAGTGCAAACACGTGGAGCCAAAATGATGCAGGCTAACACAAATATATTCACAAAATTGCTACTACTACAAAAACTACTTACATGTTATAAAACAAACATGAACAAAATATAGAAAACTTTCAAAAGTTTTGAAAGCATAAAAAAATGACATGTGTCACCAAGTAAAAACCGATAATGTTAGTACAAATTCATTGTCTATATGTAAATCTAACTGCAGGAAAATGTTCTGACGTTGGTTAAAGTACTCGATGAAACACTAGAGGAACTGTTGATGCTGGTGTGGATGATATAAGTTACAGTTCGCTGGCATTGGAGGTCCTTTGGTTTGAAGTAGTTACTGTGGTGGGACCTCCTCCACACACAGCTCTGGATTGTTGTCATTCTTCCCGTTTGTCTTTGGAAGTTGTAAAAGGTCTAAACAGTTCACAAATGGACAGTCCAGCAGTCATGGAAAAGAGAGCATCCGTGTCAGAACTCATCAGCAATTCATTTTACACTATTCCTACGTAATGAAGAGAATGAAACAAAAGAAAACTTACCACATGGGAAATCTCAGTTCCAGTTCTCTTGTCCACTATGGAAAAATAAAAAATAAAATGAAATCTGAGTTTATGAACAAGTCTATTTTCCCTGACGCCTAAAACCTGCAGTCATTGCAATACCAACAGTGCACATTGAACAATCTTATCTTGTATTTTACTCTTAAAATAATAAAACAAAATAAAGGATTGGGTGAGAACTTTTTTATAGCCCACAAACCAGGGGTCTCAAACTCAAATGACCTGTGGGCCACTGACTGTCTCGACTGGTCAGTCAGGGGCCAGTCAAGTAAAAAAAAAAAAAACAACGTTTATGGGAAAAGCAACAGTTGCGGTGGACATTATGAGCTCAAAATTACATATCAATATGCCCTATTAATTCCTTTTTTTTATACTGTATGTACTCTGGCCTCGTGTGAGCTTTTCTGTCTTTTATCCATTATTCTGTACAGCACTTTGATCCACTGTTTGTTTTGTGCTTTACAAATAAAGTTATATAAGTGCTTGTTTTCATATGCAACAATAAAAAAAAAACATATTTATGATGCAAAATGTATCTATTAATTTAAAAATAAAAACATATGGAAATGACTCGTTACAACTTGATATTGTTTGGAGGGCCACATGAAATCGACTGGAGGGCCACATGTGGCCGCCGGGCCACCAGTTTGAGACCCCTGCCGCAAACCATTAAATGTTTGCTCATGTTTAGCAAATCCACAAAGGAACATTCAAAACGACCAAAGAAACCAGTGTCAGTTATTGGACACTGACTGTGGTCATTAAGTATTAATGTGTCCTTTGTTGAGTGTAATCATGTCAGTGGTTAATAGCAGTAAGACAAAAAAAAAAGAAAGAACAAAAAAAAGGGATGGTTGAGGGTTGAAGAAGAAGACACGAAACACTGTTGTGAAAGAAAAACGGTGAGACATCAGGGACGCTCTCTGTTTGGTTTAAGAGAGATTGGTGATGGCTGGTGGTTGTTAGATGGTTACTTCATATAGAAGTGTATTAGTGGTTGTGTTTATGTAACGTATACTTAGTACCTCTTCAAAGGCAAGAATGTTCCTGTGGGTCAACAGTCGCAGTAGCTCGGGGGAGCAGAGGCCCGAGGAAACCGCGTCAGAGTGTCGGGATAGGGAGAGCTACATGTGCACACACGACAACACATACAGTACAAACACACACAATACAAACACATACATGGGGAATTCTTAATACATGTGTGGAGAAATCTCGTGTGGCTCGTTTAGTTCTGTCTGCACACCCTCCAAATGTTCCCTCCACCGATTAGTACCTCAACACGCAAGCAAGCACACGTGGTGGTCACGGCTCGGACCTGACCACCCTGAAGTTTCCATGGATACTGCACACTTGTTCACCATGATTACCTGTATTACCCAGAATGCAACACAAGAGCGAGGGAGCACAGGCGATAAAGAGAGCGGGAGGACTGGTGAAAGCAGAGGGAAGATGACGAAACAAGAATCCGAGAATGCAAAGGGACACAAAGTCGTGCGTGTGATTTGTGATGAAGATTGTGGCAGGATGAGATTCAAAGCTGAAGTTTTCCATACCACAAAAGAGAGTGCACATGAGGAGGAAGACAAACGTGTGCATCAAAGTGCAACAAGCCACGGGTAAGAGGAGCTGGAGAGAGGCGAAAAAACATGACGGAAGAATATCAACGGCCATGAAACCGAAATAATGACAAAGGGAAAGAGAGAAGAGAAGGATCTGTTAATTATGTTTTAACTGAGCACAGACAGATGTTTGAGGGAGCACAGAGTAAAACTAAGAACTCTGTGAAGAATAAATGAGCATGCGTGTCGTTTAGAACTCACTCTTCAAAGACGTCCTCTGTGTCCATCCTTCTGTAATACTTGGCCAGTTTGATGGAGAAGATGATGCTGGGGATCATGAAGATACAGCTGGCTCCCAGACCAAACCAGAATGTGTTCTGAAAAACAAAATCAACTGTAACGTTTCACATTTCATCTGGTTGACCTTAGGAATAAAACTGAACTTCTTTGAAACATGTTTAACATTATAACTATATGACGATATAACCTTTTTCATTTTGGATTATTTAGTTATGTTACTATGATAAATAGCTGTCTCAGTTGTTGAGTAATATAAATGTGAAATAAATATGAATGTCATGCAAACATAAAGTAAGACAAGCAAATATAGAGCAGAATATACTGAGTATACATAAGCTTGTATGTACAATGCTGATAATTATATATCGAAGGCTGTTATCTACCAAACAGTTTACTTCATCCTTGGCATTTTACTTTATAAGGGCGCCAGAGTGTGCAGTGCCAGAAGATGTACATACAGTACATGTACTGTACTGTATGTTCCCGTCCTGCCTCCTAACATGTGTGGAGGACTGGAGGACATACTGTTCCCATACTGTACATGTGGTCTAAAACAAACACACACGCACACACACGCACACACACACTTACCACTGAATCGACTACGAAGCTGCACCCTACGATCTCCATGCTGTCCACTATGTTACTGATGGGTTTACACTGAGCCACCTCAGTGGTCAACTGTAAGGAAAAGCAAACACACACACACACATAATATACTATACATATAAAAATATTGATAATGCATGAATGGCATTAAACTTCCTTTCCTCTTTACTGATATGAACACACAGTTACTGTAAGTGAACCTGCAGGAGCTCCCACATAATTAAAATGCATCAAAAAGCAAAAAACACTTATTTTCTCTCTAGACTGTTGGAGTGAACAGTTTACAAACTTCAGTTTCCAGTCAGAAAAGACTGTCTAATACAGTGGTGGGCTACTGACATAAATGAAGCAAGCAAAGGGGGCCACAAATAAAAAGTGTTATTAAAACCAACTTTATATAAGTAAAAATGCTGTCTGTGGCTGTGTTTTACTAATTAAATATTTATTTATTTTCTGTTAACGTGAAGGTGCAAAATGTTTGGTCTGTATTTACAACTTGAGGTAACCTGTGAGGAAGTTGCGAGCCAGATAAAAAGACGTCGCCCATGTGTGGTGTAATATTTATAAGTATTTGTACTTCATATTATATTCATAAAATATAGACTTAAGCAGGTGTAGCTTTTGATTAATCGGCTCATATCTGATTTTCCCTACGTCCACACTGGCAGCCATGTATTCAGTGAGGGTGAGTGACTGTTTCTTCACAGCGCTGTCAGTGCGGACTATGTCAGTGCCTCATACGACCACATAAAACTGAACAATCGTACTTAAGCCGTCTCAGGGCTCTGTCACACTGCTATACCAAGACTGGAGCTGATGGGTTCATCAGTATCGTGTGAACTCATTTAACAGTGGTGTGAATGTAACAGACCTACACACTACAGCAACACTGAACCTCCCCAACTAAATAAACACAATGACTTAGAGTTTTTGTGCTTTTTTTGTGTTCCAACACTTAAAAAAAGAAAGAAAAGATGAATAAAATACTCACAGAGATTTTAACCCATTGGGTGTACTGTTTGAAGTAGCCCACTAAACTCTGCATGTAGCCCTTTGTTTCCTATAAAACAGAGAAGCAGTGTTAGGATACACGGGACTGTTAGGATTATTGAAATAGTTCACAATTGTTATTAGTACATATATTATATTAGTTGTGAAGTACATTTGTCATGCTCTAATCATCACTGATGTTCATTCTTTTCTGATGCATGATCAATTTAAGTGATAGGGCGGGAAATATAGTCTTGTACTTGTTTCTTTCATTGCTAAAAATACTGTGAATATGCTGTCTGTGGTTCTTTTTTTACTGTTTCTGACATGTTGCAATGGGTCATTTTTTTTATTTACAGAATATATTCCTTTCCTGCATTTGAGGATATTAAGCGTTTATATAGATATTTCAGATACTGAAACTCAAAGAGAATCTTGGCAAGGACAAATGTATATAACCACAGTATATTTTAAGCATTAATTTAAACCCAATATAACACAGCTAACAACAGTTGTCCACAATATTAGGTCACATCATGTACATAGTTCTGTAAAGCTACTTCATACCTGCTTCACCACATGGGAGGCGTTATGAATGATGAGGTACTCTGCTGCATCAATGGCACTCAGGATATTAGTGACCTTGACCTGAGACACAGAAACATTTATTTGAACTTGAGGTGGAAGCAGTTACAAATGACATGATGATGGTTTTTGCTTGTGTGTTCTCTCACTGGCAGGTCGCTGGACATCCGCTGCAGCTGCTTGATACTCTGACTCAGAGTGCTCTGAGAAAGAAGACACAGAGAGTTTTCAAACAAGACAAATGCATGTTCAAAACGTGCATTTAGAAATACTGTGTCACCTCACAACACCAACCACAACGCTACAAACAAAAACACTCGACATCGACAACTGACACCAGCGACTCACCCGCGCTTTGACATATTTCTGTCACCATTTTATGAAAGAAAAGGAGGTAGAGAAAAAAAGCACTGAGTGGAAGTGAACACAGGTAAAACTAACTATTAGGAATGACATGAAACATGCTTCAACATCACTCGTTTCGATTGTTTTTTTACATGCGTTTTGCCATACTGTATTTTTAAAGCAACATAATGAGGAGTCACATAATCTGAGAATCTCTTTGCGAAATAAATGAATAATTATCTCCGTGTACAGGGACATTTTGTGAGATTCATAAAACAATTCCTGCTCTTTACATCAATTTCTTCAAGACAAAGTGAGGAAGAGGTGTAGGGACTGAATTGTGTTATTGTTATTGTTCATGTTTGTGCTGTGAGAGAGGGGATTTACCATTGCTTGCTCCATGGGCACCACCTGATCTCTATGAATCTGCCTGATACTGCTGGCATGTCCTCTCAGTGCATTCTCCAGGGCACCGCGTGGCTGCAAACAAACAAACAAACAAAAAAAGCAATGAACGCAAACATCTATTCCGACACAACTTACAATACTATAATCTTTGGGCTCATTTGGGCATTTTCTTGTAAATACACGCGGTATACACATTAATCCCTTTGTCCCACAAGCCTTTCAATGGCACAGTCCCTGTACCTATACATGTGTTAATGCTATAAACGTAAGAGTGCTCAGAGTGAATGGGCAGCCTGTTCCCCCTGATCAGTCAGCATGAGGGGAAATTATTTTCCAGACAGCCTGTCTGACTAAACATATGGTGGATGATATCCTGCAGACTTCAATAAGTGTTACAAAAACATTTACATCCCAAAGCCACACAACAAGTAACTCAACAGTCGTCGTTCACTTGTGCGACATGATGAGCACTACAGTTGTTTAGCAATTACTTCAGGAATATTTAACAATAAGTATATGTGAAGGTCCTCATTGTGTCTGTGTAGTTTGAAGAGTAGAAAATGTGTCCTGTTTACTCACAGAAATCAGAGCTGCCTCTGCTTAACTTCACCTGTCAGCACAGTAACAATGAGACTCACCAGCTGGTCAGCCTGAGCCTCCAGATCTGTGGCGAAGGACAGGAGATCCACGAGAGTGACGCCCTTATTCACCTACAGCGAGACATTTATTGACAACACGGGGTTAACACCTTTCAGTTTTCAACTCAAATTTACTCAGGCATCAGTCTGGATTTGAGCAGATTACCTCAGCCAAGTATGTCTCATAGTCAATCTGTCCAATTCCTGAGTTGGCAAAGTTGATGAGGTTGTCTCTGCCTGCCTGCTCCAGGAGTGTGATGTCATGCAAGTCGACCTGCACACTCTCAAACACTTTGGCCAGATCCTTGTTGTACTGTGGAGAGACAAACATGCCGACATGTTACCTCACTGTCACTGACCATCAGTTCCTTCAGAATAAAGTGACACTCACGACAGTTCTGTTGAGGAAGGAGTTGATGTTGAACATGGTCTCCAGCTGCAGAGCGTGATACAGACCTTTGTTCTCGAAGCACTCCCTACAGGACAAACACAGCATCTTCACATATTCAGACCTCAGGATTTTATTTAAAAAACCTTTTAACTTAATGCATTTTGTAGAGTGTGCATATCAGATGCTGTCATTTTACCTGTACATGCTTCCCAAAGTCAGGTCAATGTTTGGGTTCTGAAACAGCATCCCAGGAAGGAAGTTCTTCTTGGCAGGATGAACCATGAACGGTGTGTCTATGATCTGAACACACACACACACACACACAGTGTTGTCTGTTATGTAATAACATCCATGCTCAGATAAATATCTCTAAGACAAACCAGGCAGGGAGAGGCAGAGAGAAGAGTGAAGTTTGAAGTCAGTACCTGGAATATCTGTCTGTTAGCCAGCGGTTCACATATTAGCTTCTCCACGTTGCCACTGGCAACAAACAAGGTGGTCACGATGCCCATCAACACCCAGGAAAAGACAAAGGAGAAGCCCACCCCACTGAAAGAGCAAGAGAGAGATGGTGTGGGACACATACTCATGAAGAAGAAGCATCTGCTTCCTGTTTTCTGGCATTATTATTCAGCAGGGACAATGCTGCCATAATCCTGTGACACATGACAGTGTATGCCAGTGTTTCCCATGTTTAAAATAGAAGTTAACAAATAATCATAACCTGAAAAATCTAAAATGGGCATACTACAATGGGTCTGACTACTTTACTGCCATTTATGTAATGATAACAAGGTAAACTAGACATTTCTTAGAAACATGTTAGATAAATACATCACAATTTAATTTGATGCATGTTATTGAAAATATATACACATAAATAGTATCTTTTGCCTATTAAGACATATTTTAACCATATGTTACATTTCAAATTTGACAGACATTGTCTCAGTACTCGTTTCAGGTTGAGTGTTGGATAGTCGTCACGGTAACGTACGCCATAAGCAGGTTGCCGCCAGTGTTTGACAGACATCCTCGGGTTGTGGGTGAAGCTTGCTTGTCGTAGCCACAGGTGCCGCACAGTAGCCCCAGAATGTTGAAAGCCAGGACCAGGACGACCATGCAAAGAGCCGCCACACAGCCGATCCACCTGCAGCACACACACACACACAGACAGACACTGTTTGTGAGGTCATTATGATTTGCATAAATGTCTTCGAGCCTCAGCCAAATGATAACCTCACCAAAATACAAACAATAAACCTGAAATAACACATATTTTGCATCCACAGAAACAAACCTGTAGAAATCCATCTGGTCAATCTGTGGGTAAAAGGCCTCAATCTTCATCTGTCCTTCATTGAGGAAAATGGTGAAATTGGCCAGAGATGATTCCACCGGGAACATCTTGGCGAAGTTGTTTATCTCTGTGCCGATCTTATCCAGCATGCCTTTCACTCCTGCACACACACAAGCAGAAACATGACATCAGAGAGAGAAACTAGAAAATGCCCGTTTCCCTTAGATGTGAAAAGGGACGAAAGAGGACTTACGAGGAAGAGCTATGGTTTCATTGTCCACCAGTGTGCACATTAAGGTGAGAGTAAGAAAAAAGAAGTGAAAATACTACAGTCAGACCTAATCTGATCACATTTGTAAAGCAGCATAATTCATTTTTAATTCAACTAAACAAACAAACACAAATTAACGTATACTCTTCTGTACCTGTGACGATATTTTTAGTTTGCTCTTTAACCAGTCTTGGTGTGTCATTAAAAGACGAGTAACCCTGGAAGTGGACAGAAAAAAAAGAAAGGATGGTTAAGAAAAAACATGAATTAACACGTGATTTTAACCTACATTCATTATTCAGGTGATGAAATAAAATCCACTGGCCTGTGCATTTATATCTGGCATTACTTAAATATATTGTGTTTCTTTTAAATATTTATATTCAAATTAATATCCAACAATGCTGTGCAAAATTTAAAACCAGAATAAATTCATTAATTCTAATGGTTTTCGTGAATATTTTACAATACAAATGTTGTATTACGACGTAGGCAGGATGCACATTTATGCTCTTTGTATTTACAATTGTGCTTATATATGAATATTTATGTATATAGATTAAATATTTTCATGTCATGTGAGACAGTGACTCGAGACCAAACCTCTTTTCTCTTTGTATGTGATTGTAGTGTTTTTCCTTTATTTTAGTCGTTCTTTAATTGCATAAATATATTAAAAAAAACCAAATTATTTTCAATAGCTTTAAAGTGGACATATTATACCCTATTTCCCCCATTAAAATAGTTCCCTGGTGTCCTAATGAACATGTCAGTGACATGCTTTGGTCAAAATACCATAAGGATGAAGAATCATAGTAGTTCAATAACCCTGCTAAACCCGCCCCTTTCAGAACGCTCGGTTTTCGTGCATGGTCCCTTTATATGCAAATGAGACACAGGCAAACACACACCCACTTCTTCCAGGGAGTTTCTGATTTGTCCTCTTTACAGCGCTTTACAGCTCTATTCGTCTCCCCCTCCCTCCACTAGCTCTCTGACAATATCAACATGTCAGCGAGAGTGCCGTCACAGGAAGAGACGTCCTACATAAGGATCGAGCCGAACACTGTCCAACTGTAAATCAGTTAAAAACACTTAGGAACAGAAGATCAGCGGTGACACAGAGAGTGCAGCACCGCTGATCGCCAGCGCTAATCGCCAGCGGCGCGCTGAATAAACTGTATGTTGCTGTATCAGACCGGAGACTGTGCTCCGGAGACCTGGCGATCACCGTGTAAGCGGAATAAACTGTATGTTGCTGTATCAGATCGTGTGTTTGTGTGTTCGCACCACTTCACATCAGACTGCGACCAGCCGTCGCCGTATTTAGTCAGGGGACGTATTTCACCGACGTACAAACACACAAATTGTTAAGAAAAGATCACATAGAGCTCATAACTGACCATTCTGACACTTCCTAATTAAACATATTTGTTCAGTACGTCCTCCATGACCGGAGCACAGACTCAGTCTGACACAATCACATAAAGCAGCTGTTTATGCAGCTCGCCGCTGACTCTCTGTGCAGCGGTGCTACACTCTCTGTGTTACCGATAGCCTCGCCAGCGGCGCGCTGAATAAAATGTATGTTGCTGTATCAGACCGGAGACTGTGCTCCGGAGACCTCACCACCGCTGACCAGCTCCGGTGCTCCGGCGAGCTGGCGATCAGCGCTGGCGATCACCGTGTAAGCGGAATAAACTGTATGTTGCTGTATCAGATCGTGTGTTCGTGTGTTCGCACCACTTCACATCAGACTGTGACCAGCGGTCGCCGTATTTAGTCAGGGGACGTATTTCACCGACGTACAAACACACAAATTGTTAAGAAAAGATCACATAGAGCTCATAACTGACCATTCTGACACGTCCTAATTAAACATATTTGTTCAGTACGTCCTCCATGACCGGAGCACAGACTCAGTCTGATACAATCACATAAAGCAGCTGTTTATGCAGCTCGCCGCTGACTCTCTGTGCAGCGGTGCTACACTCTCTGTGTCACCGATAGCCTAAACTGAATAAAATGTATGTTGCTGTATCAGACCGGAGACTGTGCTCCGGAGACCTCACCACCACTGACCAGCTCCGGTGCTCCGGCGAGCTGGCGATCAGCGGTGGCGAGTCTGTGCTCCGGTCATGGAGGACGTACTGAACAAATATGTTTAATTAGGAAGTGTCAGAATGGTCAGTTATGAGCTCTATGTGATCTTTTCTTAACAATTTGTGTGTTTGTACGTCGGTGAAATACGTCCCCTGACTAAATACAGCAACCGCTGGCCGCAGTCTGATGTGAAGTGGTGCGAACACACGATTGCTGACTTTATCCGGCACATTAGCTTCATATATAAAATCCTCTGTAAAACACTGTGCTCCACTGTGCAGCACACTTGTCCCGCCGCGTTGACATAATACCGCTCTTTCTCCCTCGCCTGCACTCTCGCAGGGACAAGGTGGAGCTAAGGTGGAGCTTGCGAAGTAAACGTACTGGTGGGGCGGTAACATTCGCGGTGAAATGCGCATGCTGACGTCATAAGCGCAGGGAATTCAACATCGAGCGTTTTATCGCCTATACTTACACTAAGCGGAACCACGAAAACATGACTGAGTATTGTTTTTCCACACTTTGGCGACTGGTAGGGCCCCCAGAGTCCCAAATATCAGTATTAAAATGGTTAAAAAGTTGATTTTGCATAATATGTCCCCTTTAATGTCACAGTCATGTATTTTACATTAACAGATGATTCAGACGAGACAGAGACTAACCTTCTGCACAATGTTGCTGAGATCAGTTCCCAGGAGTGTATTGACATTGGCCATGGCGTGATTGACATTGGGAAGCTGAGGAGTAGAAAGTGAAGACGTGAAAGAAGACGATCAGAGAAACTAGAAAAACTAGAAATGTCTTCTTGTTTGTTTTGATTGCTGCTCTATGACTCCTTCATACCTTCAAGAAGTCTGCATTGACTCCTAATTGAGGCAGCGTGGATCGGATGGTGTTGCAGGTGGGAGAGACAGCTCCGTTGGTACAGGCTGGATCGGACAGGGTGTTGGACAAGGAGGCTTGCTCCCCTGACAGACTGGACTGAAGTTTCCCTGTACCTTCTTGAAGCACCTCCAAGGAGGAGCTGACACTCTCCAGGGCCTCCTTGGTCTCCCGCATAGCTACAACCAACAGATGGAGGATTTTCCACATAAACTATACCAAAATAATCCACAGTAGTGTGTTGTTTTGTGAAATGATTGGTCCTCACACAAGTACATACACCGCAAGACTATCAGCAGTATCACACTGACCACAAATCAACAATCCACAAAGGAGAACAAGAGGAAGAGTTTGTTTTCAGGATAAATCAGTAGTTTAGGATCACCATCTGAGTCTAACACTTGGAAACACAGAATCACGAGCACTGCACCAATAATCAGCTCTGATTACCTTTGATGGCATTCTCAACTTTAGCTTGAGATAAATGGAAATATGAGAGAATTGAAGAGGAAAAGAAAGTTAGACAACGGTTGAGAAGTAACGTAAAAGACTGAAAAGAGGAAGCTGCACGTTTAAGACAATAATTAGAAACTGTAAATTAAGCAAAACTGAGCTGAACTATCTAATAAAAATTTTGATTGCTTTTTGATTTCCGGTATAACTTGGAAGTCGAGCTTCAGTTCCATATTTACCATGTTTTCAAAAACATGGATTTTTGAAAACGATTACTTTCGGCCTTATTATTACAACTGTATGACAGTAATAGTGTGTTGGAAAATTTCAGTTACTTGTAATATGTACGATTATATTTGTATTGTTGTGACTTTGTAATTGAAAAAACTGAGGTTTGTTTCACCGAATATTGTCAAACGGGAATTATTTACAACCAATTAGAAATCAGAAACAGGAGACAGTGTTATCTCTAATGAACGTCGACATTGACAGTGAGCTCAGCAAAGGATCGTACTGAATGTTTATACAGAGGGAGCATCACCTCCTGCCATACGCAGAGCAGTGTCCAGGGACGGCACCACCTCTTTCTCCAGCTGACTGTGGATCCTCCCCCCCAGCACCGGTCCAATGTCTGCAGGACACACAGAAAATCAGAGGCTTTTATTGCACTGTAAGCACAGGAAGACCCAAGCAAACAAAGTGAGAGGCATGAGACAAACGTGATGAGTCCTGGGATCAACTTACTGTCGAGGTCGGACAGGATTTTGTTCTTTGCTGTGGTGTACTGGGCTGTCAGGTAGTTAATTTGCTGCAACACAGGGCACACAGTAAATCAGAGCAGTAATAAAATGTTAATGTTTTGTTTTTTTAAATGTATGTGTGTATAAGTGTGCCAAAGTGTGCATACTGCAGGTGTGTTGTTGGCAAGTGTCTTCAGGTCTCGCATGTTGGTGTTGATGAACCGGCGAGTGCTCTTGATATGAGTGCTGATATTATGGTTTGCAGTATAGGCAACCAATACTCCCAATCTGAAACACACACACACAAATACACATGTCAGTTAGGTGGTATTACCCTGGCCAGTATGAACCAGCAGAGGGCAGGCTTGCTGCATTTCTGTTGAATGGGACTCAGAGTTCAGAGTTGCTGGATTGGTGTGAGAAAATCTATTTTTATAACTGGTGGTGAAAAGAAAAACTTTGAGACAAGAAGTATAATCTGTCAGAAGGAAAGGAAAAGGGGAAAAAGTTTGATTGTACAAAAGAAAATTATTGTCATAGCATTAATGTCAACAGTCACCCAGATGTTATGTGCATTCACTGTTGTGCTCTACTGTAAGATGAATTTATTAAAAAAGCAAAATCACCTTTGAAGAGTAGTGAAGCGAGCTGGATAAAACAGTGTAATTCATTGTTTTATGTTAATTTTTATGGTGTCATTTAGAGTCGGCAATATTCTTGCACTTGGAAAGGTTATGACAATAATCCTGTAATCATGTAGAAAGTACAACAGTTTATCTGACTATTCTCTGAGCTCTTCTACTTCTGTAACACCCCATAAGAAAAAAAATGCCGACTTATCGCTAAGAATTTTGTTTCAATGACAAGTGCTGAGAGAGAGAGAGAGAGCGAGAGAGAGAGAAAGACAGAAACTACCAGAGAAAGTCTACTGGGAGACAAACCCTGTGCAGATAATATCTCCACACACAC